>NC_092162.1:6289672-6407172 GCF_045791955.1 Oncorhynchus clarkii lewisi | reverse complement strand
GGGACCAGGCTATATGATACAGAACTGGGACCAGGCTATATGATACAGATATTAAATAGAACTGGGACCAGGCTATATGATACAGATATTAAACAGAACTGGGACCAGGCTATATGATACAGAACTGGGACCAGGCTATATGATACAGAACTGGGACCAGGCTATATGATACAGAACTGGGACCAGGCTATATGATACAGATCTGGGACCAGGCTATATGATACAGATATTAAACAGGTCTGGGACCAGGCTATATGATACAGAACTGGGACCAGGCTATATGATACAGATCTGGGACCAGGCTATATGATACAGAACTGGGACCAGGCTATATGATACAGAACTGGGACCAGGCTATATGATACAGATATTAAACAGGTCTGGGACCAGGCTATATGATACAGATCTGGGACCAGGCTATATGATACAGAACTGGGACCAGGCTATATGATACAGATCTGGGACCAGGCTATATGATACAGAACTGGGACCAGGCTATATGATACAGATATTAAACAGGTCTGGGACCAGGCTATATGATACAGAACTGGGACCAGGCTATATGATACAGAACTGGGACCAGGCTAAACTGACACTAAACTATGGTGTAACATGGTGCAGTGTGTGTGTGTGTGTGTGTGTGTGTGTGCGCGTGTGTGTGTGTGTGTGTGTGTGTGTGTGGTATAGAAGACATATCCCAAAGCTCTATATTGCCGCAGTGCCCTGATGTGGCAAAGGGGGATTGGATGTGACAGGCTGTGCACTGCTTTCCCTGCACTCCACTCTGCCCCCCTCCCTGTGCTCCACCCTGCCCCCCTCCCTGCGCTCCACCCTGCCCCCCTCCCTGCGCTCCACCCTTCCCCCCTCCCTGCGCTCCACCCTGCCCCCCTCCCTGCGCTCCACCCTGCCCCCCTCCCTACGCTCCACCCTGCCCCCCTCCCTACGCTCCACCCTGCCCCCCTCCCTGCACTCCACCCTGCCCCCCTCCCTCCGCTCCACTCTGCCCCCCTCCCTGCACTCCACTCTGCCCCCCTCCCTACGCTCCACTCTGCCCCCCTCCCTGCGCTCCACTCTGCCCCCCTCCCTACGCTCCACCCTGCCCCCCTCCCTGCACTCCACTCTGCCCCCCTCCCTGCCCTCTCATCCCTGCGCTCCACCCTGCCCCCCTCCCTGCCCTCTCATCCCTGCACTCTACCCTGCCCCCCTTCCTGCGCTCCACCCTGCCCCCCTTCCTGCGCTCCACCCTGCCCCGCTTCCTGCGCTCCACCCTGCCCCCCTCCCTGCGCTCCACCCTGCCCCCCTTCCTGCGCTCCACCCTGCCCCCCTCCCTGTGCTCCACCACTAACACACAGTACGTACTGTACACCACACCATCTGTATAACTACAGATTGTAACTGTCACACATCTCTTGTCTTCTAACAGCCACGAAAGCAGACGGATTTGCACTTTACCACTTGGGAGAATGCAACAATGTAAGTGAACCACATACTGTCTCGTCAGATCAACTACTCTGAGCTCCACTGATCTGGTCTAGTGAGTGATGAGTGTTAAAGCCACAATCCTTAGTTAATAATGAGGCATTAACAATGTATATCCTCAAGAATAAATCTCGGTTAATCATTCATTAAAATAACAGTAAATTCTACTGGGTCTCAGAGTGTAAATTAATCTGGTTTACTGAGTGATTAGTGATTAGTGTGTACTAATCTATAGTGATTAGTGTGTACTAATCTATAGTGATTAGTGTGTACTAATCTATAGTGATTAGTGTGTACTAATCTATAGTGATTAGTGTGTACTAATCTGTAGTGATTAGTGATTAGTGTGTACTAATCTATAGTGATTAGTGTGTACTTATCTATAGTGATTAGTGTGTACTAATCTATATTGATTAGTGATTAGTGTGTATTAATCTATAGTGATTAGTGTGTACTAATCTATAGTGATTGGTGAGTACTAATCTATAGTGATTAGTGTGTACTAATCTATTGTGATTAGTGATTAGTGTGTACTAATCTATAGTGATTAGTGTGTACTAATCTATAGGGATTAGTGTGTACTAATCTATAGTGATTTGTGTGTACTAATCTATAGTGATTAGTGATTTGTGTGTACTAATCTATAGTGATTAGTGTGTAGTAATCTATAGTGATTAGTGTGTACTAATCTATAGTGATTAGTGTGTACTAATCTATAGGGATTTGTGTGTACTAATCTATAGTGATTAGTGATTTGTGTGTACTAATCTATAGTGATTAGTGTGTACTAATCTATAGGGATTAGTGTGTACTAATCTATAGTGATTAGTGTGTACTAATCTATAGTGATTAGTGTGTACTAATCTATAGTGATTAGTGATTCGTGTGTACTACTCTATAGTGATTTGTGATTCGTGTGCACTAATCTATAGTGATTAGTGTGTACTAATCTTGTGATTAGTGATTAGTGTGTACTAATCTATAGTGATTAGTGATTAGTGTGTACTTACTGTAATTGGGATAGTCTCACCTAGCCATTTTAACATTAGTGCACTACTGTACGTGGCTCTGAATAACAGCGTCTGCTACATGACTAACGTGATGTAGTGTATCCGTGTTCATTTCTCTCTGGTCCTTCCTCAGAGCTTGTGTTTGTTTAAACCGGCGGGGGCTAACGACGGTCCTCCCACCTTCATCCCAGCTGGTCCCATCACGTTTGGGACCACCATCGCCGCTCACGTCGCCACAACACGCAAAATACTGCTAGTAGAGGACATCACAGGGGTGAGATTCAGCGTACTATAAATACACCTAACCCTTACCCTAACCCAAAACACTAACCCTCACCCTAACCCAAAGCACTAACCCTTACCCTAACCAAAACACAAAACCTTACTCTAACCAAAAACACTAAACCTTACCCTAACCAAAACACAAAACCTTACCCTAACCAAAAACACTAAACCTTACCCTAACCAAAAACACTAAACCTTACCCTAACCAAAAACACTAAACCTTACCCTAACCAAAAACACTAAACCTTACCCTAACCCAAAACACTAACCCTCACCCTAACCCAAAGCACTAACCCTTACCCTAACCAAAAACACTAAACGGTACCCTAACCAAAAACACTAAACCTTACCCTAACCAAAAACACTAAACCTTACCCTAAGCCAAAACACAAACCCTTACCCTAACCACTAAACCTTACCCTAACCAAAAACACTAACCCTTACCCTAAGCCAAAACACTAACCCTTACCCTAACCCAAAACACTAACCCTTACCCTAAGCCAAAACACTAACCCTCACCATAACCCAAAACACTAACTCTTACCCTAACCCAAAACACAAACCCTTACACTAACCACTAAACCTTACCCTAACCAAAAACACTAACCCTTACCCTAAGCCAAAACACTAACCCTTACCCTAACCCAAAACACTAACCCTTACCCTAAGCCAAAACACTAACCCTCACCATAACCCAAAACACTAACCCTTACCCTAACCCAAAACACTAACCCTTACCCTAACCCAAAACACTAGCCCTTACCCTAACCCAAAACACTAGCCCTTACCCTAAGCCAAAACACTAACCCTTATCCTAACCCAAAACACTAGCCCTTAACCTAACCCAAAGCACTATTCCTTATCCTAACCCAAAACACTATCCCTTACCCTAACCAAAAACACTAGCCCTTACCCTAACCCAAAACACTAGCCCTTATCCTAACCCAAAATACTAACCCTTACCCTAACCACTAACCTTTATCCTAACCCAAAACACTAACCCCTAAACCTAATGCAGGATAAATCAAACATCCCAAAGTATTTGGTTCAGATTGTATATGTTTTATTTCAAATGCTTTGACGTCAGGACCCCTGACTTCTGTGCTGCACGACACAGGGATTCAATCTAACCTCTCTCTCTCTCTCTCTCTCTCTCTCTCTCTCTCTCTCTCTCTCTCGTCCTCTCTATCTCTCTCGTCCTCTCTCTCTCACTTCCTTTCCTCGCCTCTCTCTCGCTCTTCCTCTTCTCGCTCTCTCTCCAGGACGAGCGTTTCCCTGAAGGCACAGGGCAGGACTCAGACTCAGGGATTCATGTTCACTCTGTCCTGTGCCTCCCCATCCTCACGGCCATCGGTGACCTCATAGCTATCCTGGAGCTGCATCGGCACAGGGGCCACGAGCCTTTCAATATCAGCAACCAGGAGGTACACACGCACACAAGCACGCACCCATGCACAGACACACACACACACACACAAACAGCCTTAGAGGTGATTTGACTGTCTACATCTAGCTAACCTATGGAGCAGACGTAAAAGAAACACAATGAAACCAGATCCTGTCGGGGGAAGTTCTCTTCTGCAGTGTTCGACCAATCCAGTAAATGTAGAGGAGTCAAGATGGAGTGTTGCTTTGTTAACGTCCAAAAGCTGAAGTTTTGTCACATGTTCTCTTTCCATTTCCCCTGAAAACCACAACGTCCAGTTGTTGGGGACTCAGCAGAGGCTAAGAGCTAGGCAATGGTTTCCTGTTTGTCTCCATTAGTTTATAAGGACTAGACAATGACTTCCTGTTATAGCTCCATTAGTTCATAAGGATTAGACAATGGTTTCCTGTTATAGCTCCATTAGTTCATAAGGACTAGACAATGGTTTCCTGTTATAGCTCCATTAGTTCATAAGGACTAGACAATGACTTCCTGTTATAGCTCCATTAGTTCATAAGGACTAGACAATGACTTCCTGTTATAGCTCCATTAGTTCATAAGGACTAGACAATGACTTCCTGTTATAGCTCCAATAGTTTGTAAAGAGAACAGCGGTCAGTGAGTCCTTGACGAACAGACCAAGGTTTTTACAACTCTGCTATTAGCTCCTAATGAGCCCATCAGAGGACAGATAGACACGTTTAGGTGACAGGCACTGAGGGGTTAATTATATGACTACCCAGTGGGAAAGGATGTTTGCAATAAGCGTTGTAAGAACGTCACCGTAATTGTGTTGCGATGACGTCTTTTCGACCCGTTTTGCCTCCTGGGATATTATGTACCAGTCATTATTGGAGAGGACATGAGGTTGGGGATAAACACACATGATGAGGACACACATGGGAATGGCAACTTGGAATACCAGGAATACTCCTTAGGATGGATCTTACTCATATCCATATGATAGTCCCGTTTATATGTCTATTAATAAATATCTCTACCGTCAAATATAATGACATATAGGCTAACAATTGATTTTATTATTCATTATTTTTTTTAGCTTCTATTATTTTAAAGCCCATCTTGGGACTGTTATTTTTTTTTATTTTTAATGCAAAAATGTTTGTGATGCAAAAATAAAAACATGTTTTTTATCTGCCCAGGGAATACAGATGAAAACTAGCCAGCTGGCTAAATAGAAATAACATTTACAGAAATGTTAGTTTATGTGCATTTATTCCTGTGCGATAATTGTATAAATAATAATGAAATAAATATATAAATAATAATGAGATAAATGTATAAATAATAATGAAATACATATATAAATAATAATGAAATACATATATAAATAATAATAATGTTTTTTTTTAAAGGTTGCGACGGCGAGTTTAGCATGGGCATCTGTAGCTATTCACCAAGTACAGGTGAGCATTGCATTATTTTACATATATATTTTTTTATTCATAAGAAATGTGATGTTGTCAGGTGTATTTGGTTACAAAACCTCGATAACACACTTCTGAAACATGATAAGGAGCAGGGTTGTGTCTGTGGTCATTGGGACAGGGTTGTGTCTGTGGTCATTGGGACAGGGTTGTGTCTGTGGTCGTTGGGACAGGGTTGTGTCTGGTCATTGGGACAGGGTAGTGCCTGTGGTCATTGGGACAGGGTAGTGTCTGTGGTCGTTGGGACAGGGTAGTGTCTGTGGTCATTGGGACAGGGTAGTGTCTGTGGTTATTGGGACAGGGTAGTGTCTGTGGCCATTGGGACAGGGTAGTGTCTGTGGTCATTGGGACAGGGTTGTGTCTGTGGTCATTGGGACAGGGTAGTGTCTGTGGTCATTGGGACAGGGTAGTGTCTGTGGTCATTGGGACAGGGTAGTGTCTGTGGTTATTGGGACAGGGTTGTGTCTGATCATTGGGACAGGGTTGTGTCTGGTCATTGGGACAGGGTTGTGTCTGGTCATTGGGACAGGGTTGTGTCTGGTCATTGGGACAGGGTTTTGTCTGTGGTCATTGGGACAGGGTTGTGTCTGGTCATTGGGACAGGGTTGTGTCTGAGGTCATTGGGACAGGGTTGTGTCTGTGGTCATTGGGACAGGGTTGTGTCTGTGGTCATTGGGACAGGGTTGTGTCTGCGGTCATTGTGACAGGGTAGTGGCTGTGGTCATTGGGACAGGGTGGTGTCTGTGGTCATTGGGACAGGGTAGTGTCTGTGGTTATATGGACAGGGTTGTGTCTGATCATTGGGACAGGGTTGTGTCTGTGGTCATTGGGACAGGGTTGTGTCTGTGGTCATTGGGACAGGGTTGTGTCTGTGGTCATTGGGACAGGGTTGTGTCTGTAGTCATTGGGACAGGGTTGTGTCTGTGGTCATTGGGACAGGGTAGTGTCTGTGGTCATTGGGACAGGGTGGTGTCTGGTCATTGGGACAGGGTTGTGTCTGGTCATTGGGACAGGGTTTTGTCTGTGGTCATTGGGACAGGGTTGTTTCTGGTCATTGGGACAGGGTTGTGTCTGTGGTCATTGGGACAGGGTTGTGTCTGTGGTCATTGGGACAGGGTTTTGTCTGTGGTCATTGGGACAGGGTTGTGTCTGGTCATTGGGACAGGGTTGTGTCTGTGGTCATTGGGACAGGGTTGTGTCTGTGGTCATTGGGACAGGGTTGTGTCTGTGGTCATTGGGACAGGGTTGTGTCTGTGGTCATTGGGACAGGGTTGTGTCTGTAGTCATTGGGACAGGGTTGTGTCTGTGGTCATTGGGACAGGGTAGTGGCTGTGGTCATTGGGACAGGGTAGTGTCTGTGGTCATTGGGACAGGGTGGTGTCTGTGGTCATTGGGACAGGGTAGTGTCTGTGGTTATTGGGACAGGGTTGTGTCTGTGGTTATTGGGACAGGGTTGTGTCTGTGGTCATTGGGACAGGGTGGTGTCTGGTCATTGGGACAGGGTTGTGTCTGCGGTCATTGGGACAGGGTTGTGTCTGTGGTCATTGGGACAGGGTTGTGTCTGTGGTCATTGGGACAGGGTTGTGCCTGTGGTCATTGGGACAGGGTAGTGTCTGTGGTCATTGGGACAGGGTAGTGTCTGTGGTCATTGGGACAGGGTAGTGTCTGTGGTTATTGGGACAGGGTTGTGTCTGATCATTGGGACAGGGTTGTGTCTGGTCATTGGGACAGGGTTGTGTCTGGTCATTGGGACAGGGTTGTGTCTGGTAATTGGGACAGGGTTTTGTCTGTGGTCATTGGGACAGGGTTGTGTCTGTGGTCATTGGGACAGGGTTGTGTCTGTGGTCATTGGGACAGGGTTGTGTCTATGGTCATTGGGACAGGGTTGTGTCTGTGGTCATTGGGACAGGGTGGTGTCTGTGGTCATTGGGACAGGGTTGTGTCTTGTCATTGGGACAGGGTTGTGTCTGTGGTCATTGGGACAGGGTTGTGTCTGTGGTCATTGGGACAGGGTTGTGTCTGGTTATTGGGACAGGGTTGTGTCTGTGGTCGTTGGGACAGGGTTGTGTCTGTGGTCGTTGGGACAGGGTTGTGTCTTGTCATTGGGACAGGGTTGTGTCTGTGGTCATTGGGACAGGGTTGTGTCTGTGGTCATTGGGACAGGGTTGTGTCTGGTTCTTGGGACAGGGTTGTGTCTGTGGTCGTTGGGACAGGGTTGTGTCTGTGGTCGTTGGGACAGGGTTGTGTCTGGTCATTGGGACAGGGTTGTGTCTGGTCATTGGGACAGGGTTGTGTCTGGTCATTGAGACAGGGTTGTGTCTGTGGTCATTTGGACAGGGTTGTGTATGTGGTCATTGGGACAGGGTTTTGTCTGTGGTCATTGGGACAGGGTTGTGTCTGTGGTCATTGGGACAGGGTTGTGTCTGTGGTCATTGGGACAGGGTAGTGTCTGTGGTCATTGGGACAGGGTTGTGTCTGTGGTCATTGGGACATTGTAGTGTCTGTGGTCATTGGGACAGGGTAGTGTCTGTGGTCATTGGGACAGGGTAGTGTCTGTGGTCATTGGGACAGGGTTGTGTCTGTGGTCATTGGGACAGGGTTGTGTCTGGTTATTGGGACAGGGTTGTGTCTGTGGTCGTTGGGACAGGGTTGTGTCTGTGGTCGTTGGGACAGGGTTGTGTCTGTGGTCATTGGGACAGGGTTGTGTCTGTGGTCATTGGGACAGGGTTGTGTCTGTGGCCATTGGGACAGGGTTGTGTCTGTGGTCATTGGGACAGGGTGGTGTCTGTGGTCATTGGGACAGGGTTGTGTCTGTGGCCATTGGGACAGGGTAGTGTATGTGGTCATTGGGACAGGGTAGTGTCTGTGGTCATTGGGACAGGGTTGTGTCTGTGGTCATTGGGACTGGGTTGTGTCTGATCATTGGGACAGGGTTGTGTCTGTGGTCATTGGGACAGGGTTGTGTCTGTGGTCATTGGGACAGGGTTGTGTCTGTGGTCATTGGGACAGGGTTGTGTCTGGTCATTGGGACAGGGTTGTGTCTGTGGTCGTTGGGACAGGGTTGTGTCTTGTCATTGGGACAGGATTGTGTCTGTGGTCATTGGGACAGGGTTGTGTCTGTGGTCATTGGGACAGGGTTATGTCTGGTTATTGGGACAGGGTTGTGTCTGTGGTCGTTGGGACAGGGTTGTGTCTGTGGTCGTTGGGACAGGGTTGTGTCTTGTCATTAGGACAGGGTTATGTCTGTGGTCATTGGGACAGGGTTGTGTCTGTGGTCATTTGGACAGGGTTGTGTCTGGTTCTTGGGACAGGGTTGTGTCTGTGGTCGTTGGGACAGGGTTGTGTCTGTGGTCGTTGGGACAGGGTTGTGTCTGGTCATTGGGACAGGGTTGTGTCTGGTCATTGGGACAGGGTTGTGTCTGGTCATTGAGACAGGGTTGTGTCTGTGGTCATTTGGACAGGGTTGTGTATGTGGTCATTGGGACAGGGTTTTGTCTGTGGTCATTGGGACAGGGTTGTGTCTGTGGTCATTGGGACAGGGTTGTGTCTGTGGTCATTGGGACAGGGTAGTGTCTCTGGTCATTGGGACATTGTAGTATCTGTGGTCATTGGGACAGGGTAGTGTCTGTGGTCATTGGGACAGGGTAGTGTCTGTGGTCATTGGGACAGGGTTATGTCTGTGGTCATTGGGACAGGGTTGTGTCTGGTTATTGGGACAGGGTTGTGTCTGTGTTCGTTGGGACAGGGTTGTGTCTGTGGTCGTTGGGACAGGGTTGTGTCTTGTCATTGGGACAGGGTTGTGTCTGTGGTCATTGGGACAGGGTTGTGTCTGTGGTCATTGGGACAGGGTTGTGTCTGGTTCTTGGGACAGGGTTGTGTCTGTGGTCGTTGGGACAGGGTTGTGTCTGTGGTCGTTGGGACAGGGTTGTGTCTGGTCATTGGGACAGGGTTGTGTCTGGTCATTGGGACAGGGTTGTGTCTGGTCATTGAGACAGGGTTGTGTCTGTGGTCATTTGGACAGGGTTGTGTCTGTGGTCATTGGGACAGGGTTGTGTCTGTGGTCATTGGGACAGGGTTGTGTCTGTGGTCATCGGGACAGGGTTGTGTCTGTGGTCATTGGGACAGGGTAGTGGCTGTGGTCATTGGGACAGGGTAGTGCCTGTGGTCATTGGGACAGGGTTTTGCCTGTGGTCATTGGGACAGGGTAGTGTCTGTGGTCATTGGGACAGGGTAGTGTCTGTGGTCATTGGGACAGGGTTGTGTCTGGTTATTGGGACAGGGTTGTGTCTGTGGTCGTTGGGACAGGGTTGTGTCTGTGGTCGTTGGGACAGGGTTGTGTCTTGTCATTGGGACAGGGTTGTGTCTATGGTCATTGGGACAGGGTTGTGTCTGTGGTCATTGGGACAGGGTTGTGTCTGTGGTCATTGGGACAGGGTTGTGTCTGTGGTCGTTGGGACAGGGTTGTGTCTTGTCATTGGGACAGGGTTGTGTCTGTGGTCATTGGGACAGGGTTGTGTCTGTGGTCATTGGGACAGGGTTGTGTCTGTGGTCATTGGGACAGGGTTGTGTCTGTGGTCGTTGGGACAGGGTTGTGTCTTGTCATTGGGACAGGGTTGTGTCTGTGGTCATTGGGACAGGGTTGTGTCTGTGGTCATTGGGACAGGGTTGTGTCTGGTCATTGGGAAAAACAACACCTATCATACTACTATGACTGACCCTGTAAAACAACTGCATCTATCTGGTGTACATGTATATATGGCAATAAAGCATATATTTTAAAATATATTTTAGGGGTATTTAAATACGTAATTTGCTCTAAAAACACTCATTGTACACTTTCATACATGTGTTTGTTGAGTGTTTGGTTGTGTTTATGTGATCTGAACTCTAATGTGACTGGGTCGCCAGTAGGCTTCAGTCTAATCAACCCTTACAGCCTTTAACACATTGGCCCTCCCGGGGGACGTCATTATGGCCTGCTCAGCATTGTTGTTTCTATTTACCGTTGCTACTGAGAGCTACAGTACATAGCACAACATCTCACACGCGGTGTCCCAATGCATCCCGGATCGCGGTGTCCCAATGCATCTCACGTCTGTCCACAGGAACACCATTGTGTTACATCAGATATCAAAACAGTCGTCTGCACTGACATTAAACAATGGAGTCTCTGTCCACAGACAGAAATGTGAGAGAAGCCCACTGTCTCTCTTTCTTTCTCTCCCCCTTTTTCCTCTCTCTCTTGCTCTCTGTCTCCCTCGTGCTCTCTCTCTCTCGGTCTCCCCCTCTCTCTGTCTCCCTCTCTCTCTCGCTCTCTCTGTCTCCATCTCTCTGTCTCTCTCTCTGTCTCCCTCTCTCTTACTCTCCCTCTCTCTCACTCTCCCTCTCTCTGTCTCTCTCGCTCTCCCTCTCTCTGTCTCTCTCTCTCTCCCTCCCTCTCTTTGTCTCTCTCGCTCTCCCTCTCTCTGTCTCTCTCTCTCTCCCTCCCTCTCTTTGTCTCTCCCGTGCTCCCCCTCTCTCTCTGTCTCTCTCTGTCTCTCTCGCTCTCCCTCTCTCTGTCTCTCTCTCTCTCCCTCTCTCTGTCTCTCCCGTGCTCTCCCTCTCGCTGTAATCCTGCTATTGACACATAAACAAAAGTGCTAATTAACTGTTATCTGACGTGTTGTTTCTGTATCGCCAGGTGTGCAGAGGCCTAGCCAAACAGACCGAGCTCAATGACTTCCTGCTAGATGTGTCAAAGTAAGTCTGTCTCAATGACTTCCTGCTAGATGTGTCAAAGTAAGTCTGTCTCAATGACTTCCTGCCAGATGTGTTAAAGTAAGTCTGTCTCAATGACTTCCTGACAGATGTGTCAAAGTAAGTCTGTCTCAATGACTTCCTGACAGATGTGTTAAAGTAAGTCTGTCTCAATGACTTCCTGCCAGATGTGTCAAAGTAAGTCTGTCTCAATGACTTCCTGACAGATGTGTTAAAGTAAGTCTGTCTCAATGACTTCCTGCCAGATGTGTCAAAGTAAGTCTGTCTCAATGACTTCCTGACAGATGTGTTAAAGTAAGTCTGTCTCAATGACTTCCTGCTAGATGTGTCGAAGTAAGTCTGTCTCAATGACTTCCTGCTAGATGTGTCGAAGTAAGTCTGTCTCAATGACTTCCTGCTAGATGTGTCAAAGTAAGTCTGTCTCAATGACTTCCTGCTAGATGTGTCAAAGTAAGTCTGTCTCAATGACTTCCTGCTAGATGTGTTAAAGTAAGTCTGTCTCAATGACTTCCTGCCAGATGTGTCAAAGTAAGTCTGTCTCAATGACTTCCTGCCAGATGTGTCAAAGTAAGTCTGTCTCAATGACTTCCTGCTAGATGTGTCAAGGTAAGTCTGTCTCAATGACTTCCTGCTAGATGTGTCGAAGTAAGTCTGTCTCAATGATTTCCTGCTAGATGTGTCAAAGTAAGTCTGTCTCAATGACTTCCTGCCAGATGTGTTAAAGTAAGTCTGTCTCAATGACTTCCTGCCAGATGTGTCAAAGACACAATATTACATCATAAAGCGAATGGATAACAATACTAAACACCTGGTTCGCACTAATCAAAGATTGGATAATGAGTTAACTAATGGAATCTTGTGTTTCATACTCGGGGTGGGGGGGGGGGCAAATACCAAAATATACACCCCTTTTTGTTCCCCAGGACCAGGATGAAGAAACTCTTTACCCCCATTATCATTTATCATATTTACTTCATTATCATTTATCATCTTTACTTCATTATCATTTATCATCTTTACCCCCATTATCATTTATCATATTTACTTCATTATCGTTTATCATCTTTACCCCCATTATCATTTATCATCTTTACCCCCATTTATCATCTTTACCCCCATTATCATTTATCATCTTTACCCCCATTATCATTTATCATCTTTACTTCATTATCATTTATCATCTTTACTTCATTATCATTTATCATCTTTACCCCATTATCATTTATCATCTTTACTTCATTATCATTTATCATCTTTACCCCATTATCATTTATCATCTTTACCCCCCTTATCATTTATCATCTTTACCCCCCTTATCATTTATCATCTTTACCCCCATTATCATTTATCATCTTTACTTCATTATCATTTATCATCTTTACCCCCATTATCATTTATCATCTTTACTTCATTATCATTTATCATCTTTACCCCATTATCATTTATCATCTTTACCCCCCTTATCATTTATCATCTTTACCCCCATTATCATTTATCATCTTTACTTCATTATCATTTATCATCTTTACTTCATTATCATTCTCTCTCTTTCTCCAACAGAACGTACTTTGACAACATTGTGGCAATAGATTCTCTACTTGAACACATTATGGTACGTTTCTATTTTGTGTGTCTATTTAGTCTATTTAGTCTATTTAGTCTATGTAGTCTATTTAGTCTATTTAGTCTATTTAGTCTATGTAGTCTATTTAGTCTATTTAGTCTATGTAGTTTATTTAGTCTATGTAGTTTATTTAGTCTATGTAGTCTATTTAGTCTATGTAGTCTATTTAGTCTATGTAGTTTATTTAGTCTATGTAGTCTATTTAGTCTATGTAGTTTATTTAGTCTATGTAGTCTATTTAGTCTATGTAGTTTATTTAGTCTATTTAGTCTATTTAGTCTATGTAGTTTATTTAGTCTATGTAGTCTATTTAGTCTATGTAGTTTATTTAGTCTATTTAGTGTATTTAGTCTATGTAGTTTATTTAGTCTATGTAGTCTATTTAGTCTATGTAGTTTATTTAGTCTATTTAGTCTATGTAGTTTATTTAGTCTATTTAGTCTATGTAGTTTATTTAGTCTATGTAGTTTATTTAGTCTATGTAGTATATTTAGTCAATGTAGTTTATTTAGTCTATTTAGTCTATTTAGTCTATGTAGTTTATTTAGTCTATTTAGTCTATTTAGTCTATGTAGTTTATTTAGTCTATTTAGTCTATTTAGTCTATGTAGTTTATTTCGTGTCTTGTTTTTAAGTTGTAGAGCTGCATGCTATTTCATAAGAAGGGACTTCAACTTTTACAATAATTTTCTGGCTCAAGTCCATCATGGTTGCCTAGAATGCGTAGGAGGTCCGGGGAGGTGGGTTTGTGTTGTGGTGACGTTGGTCGGGGTTCCCGCCCAACTAGATGCGCAGGCGTTTCATTGGTTATATTATATTATTGCAACAACCAATGGTTGCGTGAACACGTCCTCGACTGTGCAGTCGGGCATCAGATTGCGTAATTAAATATTTTCTGTTTTAGTTGACCAAAGTCAGTTCAATTATTTAAATTCCATTTTGTTCTCTTTTGTTGTTGTGAGATCAAAGCAAATATTGCGAATAATTATTCAAATAATTTAACTGACTTTGGTCAACTAGTTGTTTAAAAACAGAAAATATTATTTTTTTGTGAGATGAAAGGGTACATTGCACTGCACTTTCTCTAGAGATGAACAGATCATGCCCAAACTGTGCGATGTAGTAGGGAGTTGTAGTTTCCAACTGGCCAATATTCTACATAGTTTAATGCAGAAAACATGGTAATTGACTACAATGGCCATAATCCATGGCACGCCTAGTTGTCAGGTTAGTGTGGTTGTAGACACAGAGAGAGAGAAAAGAGACAAGAACGTGCGATCAAGAGGGACAGAGATTTACGAGTTATCTCTACCTGGAAATACATCATCTAAGTGATTGATAGTTGGTACTCAGCAGTCATAAAATAATGCCTTATTTACTATGAAGAACTACTAAAATAGTGATTTTTGTCAGACAGCAGGTTTACAGAGATGAGATGATGACTTGGATTGAAATAATAAAGTCATAAAATAAAACACATTTAAAATAAACAACAACTGATATATTTTAACAAAGTAATGTGAATAAGTGATGATGTCAAAGCCGTGTGTTTATAGGTGGCAGGGAAGTCAGGCGCAGGAGTGTAAAATGGAGTCTTTTAATAAATGTCCAAGTAACATGCTCCATAACACTAAATACATAAATAAACATGGTTACGAGGACCCGTCGCGCACCTATACAACCATATAAACAATCTCTGACATAAAACAATCTCTGACAAAGACATGAGGGGAAACAGAGGGTTAAATACACAACAGGTAATGAATGGGATTGAAAACAGGTGTGTGGGAAGACAAGACAAAACCAATGGAAAATGAAAAAATGGATCAATGATGGCTAGAAGACCGGTGACGTCGACCGCCGAGCACCGCCCGAACAAGGATAGGCTTCGACTTCGGCAGAAGTCATGACAAAGGTTAATAAGTGATCAGCAGTAATGAACAGTCAATACCATCATGGGACTTTTATTCATTGTTTTATTCTGGGTTGTTACAGCATTCAACCCACATAATACAAAGTGCATTTAATGTAAAGAAAATACAAATTAAAAAAATATATATATCAAAATCGAAAACGGTGATTTTTTTATATTTTTATAATCTAAACAAAACCAAATCAACTTTTTTTAAAAAGCACCAATTGCTCAGCACTACCTGATATGTTAAACTGTTATCCAGGCGTTGTGAGACCCCACATACGTCTGCAATGTGGTCGGGCAGGAACTGGACCCTAGCCTCTTGTACAGTGCCTTGCGAAAGTATTCGGCCCCCTTGAACTTTGCGACCTTTTGCCACATTTCAGGCTTCAAACATAAAGATATAAAACTGTATTTTTTTGTGAAGAATCAACAACAAGTGGGACACAATCATGAAGTGGAACGACATTTATTGGATATTTCAAACTTTTTTAACAAATCAAAAACTGAAAAATTGGGCGTGCAAAATGATTCAGCCCCTTTACTTTCAGTGCAGCAAACTCTCTCCAGAAGTTCAGTGAGGATCTCTGAATGATCCAATGTTGACCTAAATGACTAATGATGATAAATACAATCCACCTGTGTGTAATCAAGTCTCCGTATAAATGCACCTGCACTGTGATAGTCTCAGAGGTCCGTTAAAAGCGCAGAGAGCATCATGAAGAACAAGGAACACACCAGGCAGGTCCGAGATACTGTTGTGAAGAAGTTTAAAGCCGGATTTGGATACAAAAAGATTTCCCAAGCTTTAAACATCCCAAGGAGCACTGTGCAAGCGATAATATTGAAATGGAAGGAGTATCAGACCACTGCAAATCTACAGAGACCTGGCCGTCCCTCTAAACTTTCAGCTCATACAAGGAGAAGACTGATCAGAGATGCAGCCAAGAGGCCCATGATCACTCTGGATGAATTGCAGAGATCTACAGCTGAGGTGGGAGACTCTGTCCATAGGACAACAATCAGTCGTATATTGCACAAATCTGGCCTTTATGGAAGAGTGGCAAGAAGAAAGCCATTTCTTAAAGATATCCATAAAAAGTGTAGTTTAAAGTTTGCCACAAGCCACCTGGGAGACACACCAAACATGTGGAAGAAGGTGCTCTGGTCAGATGAAACCAAAATTGAACTTTTTGGCAACAATGCAAAACGTTATGTTTGGCGTAAAAGCAACACAGCTGAACACACCATCCCCACTGTCAAACATGGTGGTGGCAGCATCATGGTTTGGGCCTGCTTTTCTTCAGCAGGGACAGGGAAGATGGTTAAAATTGATGGGAAGATGGATGGAGCCAAATACAGGACCATTCTGGAAGAAAACCTGATGGAGTCTGCAAAAGACCTGAGACTGGGACGGAGATTTGTCTTCCAACAAGACAATGATCCAAAACATAAAGCAACATCTACAATGGAATGGTTCAAAAATAAACATATCCAGGTGTTAGAATGGCCAAGTCAAAGTCCAGACCTGAATCCAATTGAGAATCTGTGGAAAGAACTGAAAACTGCTGTTCACAAATGCTCTCCATCCAACCTCACTGAACTCGAGCTGTTTTGCAAGGAGGAATGGGAAAAAATTTCAGTCTCTCGATGTGCAAAACTGATAGAGACATACCCCAAGCGACTTACAGCTGTAATCGCAGCAAAAGGTGGCGCTACAAAGTATTAACTTAAGGGGGCTGAATAATTTTGCACGCCCAATTTTTCAGTTTTTGATTTGTTAAAAAAGTTTGAAATATCCAATAAATGTCGTTCCACTTCATGATTGTGTCCCACTTGTTGTTGATTCTTCACAAAAAAATACAGTTTTATATCTTTATGTTTGATGCCTGAAATGTGGCAAAAGGTCGCAAAGTTCAAGGGGGCCGAATACTTTCGCAAGGCACTGTATATTGTATTGTCGCGAGCCACTGGTGTCATCACAGCTAACATAGTGTGTGGTAGCGCTGAGCCATTTCCTGTGTTGTTTTGCCTGACTCCTATGTGACTTTAACTTGCATAGTCTTACTAACGTGGACAGTGTAGAAGGCCATTCTGTATTGTTTAAAGATTGAAACTAACCGTGGAGTGAATCCTAACTTCCACTTTAAAGACTAAGTCAAATGTTCATTTTTGTCATGCATTGATATTAATGGAAATGAAAGTTATGATTCACCCCCTGTGTCTGTCTATGTCTTTCTGTGTAATGTGTGTCTTTCTGTGTAATGTGTGTCTTTCTGTGTAACGTGTGTCTTTCTGTGTAACGTTATGTCTTTCTGTGTAACGTTATGTCTTTCTGTGTACCGTGTGTCTTTCTGTGTGTCTTTCTGTGTACCGTGTGTCTTTCTGTGTAACGTTATGTCTTTCTGTGTACCGTGTGTCTTTCTGTGTACCGTGTGTCTTTCTGTGTCTTTCTGTGTACGTTATGTCTTTCTGTGTACTGTGTGTCTTTCTGTGTAACGTTATGTCTTACTGTGTGTCTTTCTATGTACTGTGTGTCTTTCTGTGTACCGTGTGTCTTTCTGTGTACTGTGTGTCTTTCTGTGTACTGTGTGTCTTTCTGTGTAACGTTATGTCTTACCGTGTGTCTTTCTATGTACTGTGTGTCTTTCTGTGTACTGTGTGTCTTTCTGTGTACTGTGTGTCTTTCTGTGTACCGTGTGTCTTTCTGTGTACCGTTATGTCTTTCTGTGTACTGTTATGTCTTTCTGTGTACTGTTATGTCTTTCTGTGTACCGTGTGTCTTTCTGTGTACCGTGTGTCTTTCTGTGTACCGTGTTTCTTTCTGTGTACCGTGTGTCTTTCTGTGTACCGTGTGTCTTTCTGTGGACCGTGTGTCTTTCTGTGTACCGTGTGTCTTTCTGTGTACTGTGTTTATTGTGGTGTTGTGTTTCAGATATATGCAAAAAACCTGGTGAATGCGGACAGATGTGCACTGTTCCAGGTGGACCACAATAACAATGAACTGTACTCAGACCTGTTCGACATCGGGGAGGAGAACGAGGGCAAACCTGTCTTCAGGAAAACCAAAGAGATTAGGTAAGGGTCATGATCTATTCTTTTACTGCTCTGTTGTTGCATGACTGATCTCTATGGTTTATGTTGAGTTGACTTGTGATCATCTGAACGATTCCCTGACGGGTTATGTTGAATTGACTTGTGATCATGTGAACGATTCTCTGACGGGTTGTGTTGATTTGACTCGTGATCATCTGAACGATTCTCTGATGGGTTGTGTTGAATTGACTAGTGATCATGTGAACGATTCTCTGACGGGTTGTGTTGATTTGACTCGTGATCATCTGAACGATTCTCTGATGGGTTGTGTTGATTTGACTCGTGATCATCTGAATGATTCTCTGATGGGTTGTGTTGAATTGACTAGTGATCATGTGAACGATTCTCTGACGGGTTATGTTGAATTGACTAGTGATCATGTGAACGATTCCCTGACAAGGAAGCTAGAATCCCTAGAACAGGGAAACTAGAACCATTAGAACAAGGAAGTAGAATCCCTAGAACAGGAAAACTAGAATCTATAGAACAAGGAAACTAGAATCCCCAGAACAGGGAAACTAGAATCCCTAAAACAGGGAAACTAGAATCCCTAAAACAGGGAAACTAGAATCCCTAAAACAGGGAAACTAGAATCCCCAGAACATGGAAACTAGAATCTATAGAACAAGGAAACTAGAATCCCTAGAACAAGGAAACTAGAATCCCTAGAACAAGGAAACTAGGATCTGTAGAACAAGGAAACTATAATCCCTAGAACAGGAAACTAAAATCCTAGAACAAGGAAACTAGAATCCATAGAACAGGGAAACTAGAATCCCTAAAACAGGGAAACTAGAATCCCTAAAACAGGGAAACTAGAATCCCTAAAACAGGGAAACTAGAATCCCCAGAACATGGAAACTAGAATCTATAGAACAAGGAAACTAGAATCCCTAGAACAAGGAAACTAGAATCCCTAGAACAAGGAAACTATGATCTGTAGAACAAGGAAACTATAATCCCTAGAACAGGAAACTAAAATCCTAGAACAAGGAAACTAGAATCCATAGAACAGGGAAACTAGAATCCCTAAAACAAGGAAACTAGAATCCCTAGAACAAGGAAACTAGAATCCCTAGAACAAGGAAACTAGAATCCCTAGAACAAGGAAACTAGGATCTGTAGAACAAGGAAACTATAATCCCTAGAACAGGAAACTAAAATCCTAGAACAAGGAAACTAGAATCCATAGAACAGGGAAACTAGAATCCCTAAAACAAGGAAACTAGAATCCCTAGAACAAGGAAACTAGAATCCCTAGAACAAGGAAACTAGAATCCCTAGAACAAGGAAACTAGGATCTGTAGAACAAGGAAACTATAATCCCTAGAACAGGAAACTAAAATCCTAGAACAAGGAAACTAAAATCCTAGAACAAGGAAACTAGAATCCATAGAACAGGGAAACTAGAATCCATAGAACAGGGAAACTAGAATCCATAGAACAGGGAAACTAGAATCCATAGAACAGGGAAACTAGAATCCATAGAACAGGGAAACTAGAATCCATAGAACAGGGAAACTAGAATCCATAGAACAGGGAAACTAGAATCCATAGAACAGGGAAACTAGAATCCATAGAACAGGGAAACTAGAATCCATAGAACAAGGAAACTAGAATCCATAGAACAGGGAAACTAGAATCCATAGAACAAGGAAACTAGAATCCATAGAACAGGGAAACTAGAATCCATAGAACAAGGAAACTAGAATCCATAGAACAGGGAAACTAGAATCCATAGAACAGGGAAACTAGAATCCATAGAACAAGGAAACTAGAATCCATAGAACAAGGAAACTAGAATCCATAGAACAAGGAAACTAGAATCCATAGAACAAGGAAACTAGAATCCATAGAACAAGGAAACTAGAATCCATAGAACAAGGAAACTAGAATCCATAGAACAAGGAAACTAGAATCCATAGAACAAGGAAACTAGAATCCATAGAACAAGAAACTAGAATCCATAGAACAAGGAAACTAGAATCCATAGAACAGGGAAACTAGAATCCATAGAACAAGGAAACTAGAATCCATAGAACAGGGAAACTAGAATCCATAGAACAGGGAAACTAGAATCCATAGAACAAGGAAACTAGAATCCATAGAACAAGGAAACTAGAATCCATAGAACAAGGAAACTAGAATCCATAGAACAAGGAAACTAGAATCCATAGAACAAGGAAACTAGAATCCATAGAACAGGGAAACTAGAATCCATAGAACAAGGAAACTAGAATCCATAGAACAGGGAAACTAGAATCCATAGAACAGGGAAACTAGAATCCATAGAACAAGGAAACTAGAATCCATAGAACAAGGAAACTAGAATCCATAGAACAAGGAAACTAGAATCCATAGAACAAGGAAACTAGAATCCATAGAACAAGGAAACTAGAATCCCTAGAACAGGAAACTAAAATCCTAGAACAAGGAAACTAGAATCCATAGAACAGGGAAACTAGAATCCCTAAAACAAGGAAACTAGAATCCCTAGAACAAGGAAACTAGAATCCCTAGAACAAGGAAACTAGAATCCCTAGAACAAGGAAACTAGGATCTGTAGAACAAGGAAACTATAATCCCTAGAACAGGAAACTAAAATCCTAGAACAAGGAAACTAAAATCCTAGAACAAGGAAACTAGAATCCATAGAACAGGGAAACTAGAATCCATAGAACAGGGAAACTAGAATCCATAGAACAGGGAAACTAGAATCCATAGAACAGGGAAACTAGAATCCATAGAACAGGGAAACTAGAATCCATAGAACAGGGAAACTAGAATCCATAGAACAGGGAAACTAGAATCCATAGAACAGGGAAACTAGAATCCATAGAACAGGGAAACTAGAATCCATAGAACAAGGAAACTAGAATCCATAGAACAGGGAAACTAGAATCCATAGAACAAGGAAACTAGAATCCATAGAACAGGGAAACTAGAATCCATAGAACAAGGAAACTAGAATCCATAGAACAGGGAAACTAGAATCCATAGAACAGGGAAACTAGAATCCATAGAACAAGGAAACTAGAATCCATAGAACAAGGAAACTAGAATCCATAGAACAAGGAAACTAGAATCCATAGAACAAGGAAACTAGAATCCATAGAACAAGGAAACTAGAATCCATAGAACAAGGAAACTAGAATCCATAGAACAAGGAAACTAGAATCCATAGAACAAGGAAACTAGAATCCATAGAACAAGGAAACTAGAATCCATAGAACAGGGAAACTAGAATCCATAGAACAAGGAAACTAGAATCCATAGAACAGGGAAACTAGAATCCATAGAACAGGGAAACTAGAATCCATAGAACAAGGAAACTAGAATCCATAGAACAAGGAAACTAGAATCCATAGAACAAGGAAACTAGAATCCATAGAACAAGGAAACTAGAATCCATAGAACAGGGAAACTAGAATCCATAGAACAAGGAAACTAGAATCCATAGAACAGGGAAACTAGAATCCATAGAACAGGGAAACTAGAATCCATAGAACAAGGAAACTAGAATCCATAGAACAAGGAAACTAGAATCCATAGAACAAGGAAACTAGAATCCATAGAACAAGGAAACTAGAATCCATAGAACAAGGAAACTAGAATCCATAGAACAGGGAAACTAGAATCCATAGAACAAGGAAACTAGAATCCATAGAACAGGGAAACTAGAATCCATAGAACAAGGAAACTAGGATCCATAGAACAGGGAAACTAGAATCCATAGAACAGGGAAACTAGAATCCATAGAACAGGGAAACTAGGATCCATAGAACAAGGAAACTAGGATCCATAGAACAGGGAAACTAGAATCCATAGAACAGGGAAACTAGAATCCATAGAACAAGGAAACTAGAATCCATAGAACAGGGACACAATAATCCTAGAACTAAGAAAATAGGAAGTATAATTCTTAGAACAGAAATGTCCGTTCCTCGGTTGTAACCTCCAGCGCTCTTCTGTCTTGTCCTCTCCCAGGTTTTCTATAGAGAAAGGTATAGCGGGCCAAGTGGCACGGACGGGGGAGGTCCTTAACATCCCAGACGCCTATGCAGACCCACGCTTTAATAGGTAAAACTCCCATTTTACCCTGTGTACGTCCCAAACGGCACCCTATTCCCCCACAGTGCCTTGCGAAAGTATTCGGCCCCCTTGAACTTTGCGACCTTTTGCCACATTTCAGGCTTCAAACATAAAGATATAAAACTGTATTTTTTTGTGAAGAATCAACAACAAGTGGGACACAATCATGAAGTGGAACGACATTTATTGGATATTTCAAACTTTTTTAACAAATCAAAAACTGAAAAATTGGGCGTGCAAAATTATTCAGCCCCTTTACTTTCAGTGCAGCAAACTCTCTCCAGAAGTTCAGTGAGGATCTCTGAATGATCTAATGTTGACCTAAATGACTAATGATGATAAATACAATCCACCTGTGTGTAATCAAGTCTCCGTATAAATGCACCTGCACTGTGATAGTCTCAGAGGTCCGTTAAAAGCGCAGAGAGCATCATGAAGAACAAGGAACACACCAGGCAGGTCCGAGATACTGTTGTGAAGAAGTTTAAAGCCGTATTTGGATACAAAAATATTTCCCAAGCTTTAAACATCCCAAGGAGCACTGTGCAAGCGATAATATTGAAATGGAAGGAGTATCAGACCACTGCAAATCTACCAAGACCTGGCCGTCCCTCTAAACTTTCAGCTCATACAAGGAGAAGACTGATCAGAGATGCAGCCAAGAGGCCCATGATCACTCTGGATGAACTGCAGAGATCTACAGCTGAGGTGGGAGACTCTGTCCATAGGACAACAATCAGTCGTATATTGCACAAATCTGGCCTTTATGGAAGAGTGGCAAGAAGAAAGCCATTTCTTAAAGATATCCATAAAAGTGTCGTTTAAAGTTTGCCACAAGCCACCTGGGAGACACACCAAAAATGTGGAAGAAGGTGCTCTGGTCAGATGAAACCAAAATGGAACTTTTTGGCAACAATGCAAAACGTTATGTTTGGCGTAAAAGCAACACAGCTCATCACCCTGAACACATCATCCCCACTGTCAAACATGGTGGTGGCAGCATCATGGTTTGGGCCTGCTTTTCTTCAGCAGGGACAGGGAAGATGGTTAAAATTGATGGGAAGATGGATGGAGCCAAATACAGGACCATTCTGGAAGAAAACCTGATGGAGTCTGCAAAAGACCTGAGAATGGGACAGAGATTTGTCTTCCAACAAGACAATGATCCAAAACATAAAGCAAAATCTACAATGGAATGGTTCAAAAATAAACATATCCAGGTGTTAGAATGGCCAAGTCAAAGTCCAGACCTGAATCCAATCGAGAATCTGTGGAAAGAACTGAAAACTGTTGTTCACAAATGCTCTCCATCCAACCTCACTGAGCTCGAGCTGTTTTGCAAGGAGGAATGGGAAAAAAATTCAGTCTGTCGATGTGCAAAACTGATAGAGACATACCCCAAGCGACTTACAGCTGTAATCGCAGCAAAAGGTGGCGCTACAAAGTATTAACTTAAGGGGGCTGAATAATTTTGCGCGCCCAATTTTTCAGTTTTTGATTTGTTAAAATACCCCAAGCGACTTACAGCTGTAATCGCAGCAAAAGGTGGCGCTACAAAGTATTAACTTAAGGGGGCTGAATCATTTTGCACGCCCAATTTTTCAGTTTTTGATTTGTTAAAAATGTTTGAAATATGCAATAAATGTCATTCCACTTCATGATTGTGTCCCACTTGTTGTTGATTCTTCACAAAAAAATACAATTTATATCTTTATGTTTGAAGCCTGAAATGTGGCAAAAGGTCGCAAAGTTTAAGGGGGCCGAATACTTTCTATAGTGCACTACTTTTGACCAGAACCATATAGATAGGGTGCCATTTAAGACCCCTCCCCTTGTCTACTTTATTTGTGAACGTGGTTTAAGTAATCCTCAGAGTAGTCCGGTGCTAGCCATTATCCCAGCTCTAATTATACAGTCTTGCCAAGTCCTAATGTCATTGTCATGCCAATATTTTCTTAGGTAGTGGCACCGGGCTTTTCATGCCTAGCTTGTTTTAATACACGTCGTCAGCCTGGGCCTTGATGTAATTTAGTGGAATATAAGCCTAATGATTTTTTATTTTATTTTACCTTTATTTAACTAGGCAAGTCAGTTGAGAACAAATTCTTATTTACAATGACGGCCTAGGAACAGTGGGTTAACTGCGTGTTCAGGGGGCAGAATGACAGATTTGTACCTTGTCAGCTCGGGGTTTGAACTTGCAACCTTGCAACAGGTTACTAGTCCAACGCTCTTACCACTAGGCTACCCTGCCACCCCATCATTAAACACTATTATGGCATTATGTCAAGATGAATTCTGTGTTACATTTTAACCCCTCCCACTTCACAGAGAGGTAGACCTCTATACGGGCTACACCACGCGGAACATCCTATGCATGCCCATCGTTTCCAGGGGGACCGTAATAGGGGTCGTACAGATGGTTAACAAGCTGAGTGGAAGTGCCTTCACCAAAACAGACGAGAACAACTTCAAGATGTTCGCCGTCTTCTGTGCTCTAGCCTTGCACTGTGCCAATGTGAGTGTTTTGTGTCGAATTGATATTTTTATGAAAATATATTTTATTTTGTGTTAGACAAAACAAAACACATTACATCCAGGAAAAAATGTGAGTTTTTCTTTTAATTCAAATCAGCGAATCTCAATTCAGTTCTGAATTGACAATAAACTCTGAACTGCACAATGTACAGACACCATGTATCAAGGGCCAATATTAGACACAGTAAAATCATGAATCAGAATGACTAAAGGCCTGACTGTTTAGCTCTGTCTAGTCCCAAGGGCCTGTTGAGATCGAACACTGACATGTCTTTGAGCTGTGTCGCCCCAAGACCTTGTTGAGCATCTAGAGTAGGACAGTAAGGCTGTACACAGGCAGACAGACGCCAAACCCCCCCCCACACCTTCCCTTCCCTCCACCAGAACAGACGCCAAACCCCCCCCACACCTTCCCTTCCCTCCACCAGAACAGACGCCAAACCCCACCACACCTTCCCTTCCCTCCACCAGAACAGACGCCAAACCCCCCCCACACCTTCCCTTCCCTCCACCAGAACAGACGCCAAACCCCCCCCCCCACACCTTCCCTTCCCTCCACCAGAACAGACGCCAAACCCCCCCACACCTTCCCTTCCCTCCACCAGAACAGACGCCAAACCCCACCACACCTTCCCTTCCCTCCACCAGAACAGACGCCAAACCCCCCCCACACCTTCCCTTCCCTCCACCAGAACAGACGCCAAACCCCCCCCCCCCCCCCCACACCTTCCCTTCCCTCCACCAGAACAGACGCCAAACCCCCCCCCACACCTTCCCTTCCCTCCACCAGAACAGACGCCAAACCCCCCCACACCTTCCCTTCCCTCCACCAGAACAGACGCCAAACCCCCCCACACCTTCCTTTCCCTCCACCAGAACAGACGCCAACCCCCCCCCCCCCCCCCCCCCCCCCCACACCTTCCCTTCCCTCCACCAGAACAGACGCCAAACCCCCCCCACACCTTCCCTTCCCTCCACCAGAACAGACACCAACCCCCCCCCCACACCTTCCCTTCCCTCCACCAGAACAGACGCCAAACCCCCCCCCCCCCCCACACCTTCCCTTCCCTCCACCAGAACAGACGCCAAACCCCCCCACACCTTCCCTTCCCTCCACCAGAACAGACGCCCCCCCCCCCCCCCCCACACCTTCCCTTCCCTCCACCAGAACAGACGCCAAACCCCCCCCACACCTTCCCTTCCCTCCACCAGAACAGACACCAACCCCCCCCCCACACCTTCCCTTCCCTCCACCAGAACAGACGCCAAACCCCCCCCCCCCCCCCACACCTTCCCTTCCCTCCACCAGAACAGACGCCAAACCCCCCCACACCTTCCCTTCCCTCCACCAGAACAGACGCATCACTATCTCCAGCCAGGCAAAATGACTTACCTAAAGGTACACACACACACACACATACACACACACACACACACACACACACACACACACACACACACACATCTAGAGGCAGGAGGCATGAAATAGTGCTCAACATAAATCGTCCGGCTGGGAGGATGGTGGCGGGTGGCAGTGGAGCGGCTTGGCTGGGTAAAATATTAACGTGGCTCATCAACATGGTGACGCAGGCTCCTGCGCAAGTGTGTCGCACAAGAAGGGGGGAGGGGGGGTCCAAATGGGAGGAGTTAGGAGAGGAGAGACTTGGGAGAGCAGAGAAGAGGAGACAGAGGGGCACTAGAACCACACAGAAGAAGGGCACTAGAACCACACAGAAGAAGGGCACTAGAACCACACAGAGGGGCACTAGAACCACACAGAGGGCCACTAGAACCACACAGAGGGCCACTAGAACCACACAGAGGGCCACTAGAACCACACAGAAGAAGGGCACTAGAACCACACAGAGGGGCACTAGAACCACACAGAGGGGCACTAGAACCACACAGAGGGGTACTAGAACCACACAGAAGAAGGGCACTAGAACCACACAGAGGGGCACTAGAACCACACAGAGGGGCACTAGAACCACACAGAGGGGCACTAGAACCACACAGAGGGGCACTAGAACCACACAGAGGGGCACTAGAACCACACAGAGGGGCACTAGAACCACACAGAGGGGCACTAGAACCACACAGAGGGGCACTAGAACCACACAGAGGGGCACTAGAACCACACAGAGGGGCACTAGAACCACACAGAGGGGCACTAGAACCACACAGAGGGGCACTAGAACCACACAGAGGGCCACTAGAACCACACAGAGGGGCACTAGAACCACACAGAGGGGCACTAGAACCACACAGAGGGGCACTAGAACCACACAGAGGGGCACTAGAACCACACAGAAGAAGGGCACTAGAACCACACAGAAGAAGGGCACTAGAACCACACAGAGGGGCACTAGAACCACACAGAGGGGCACTAGAACCACACAGAGGGGTACTAGAACCACACAGAGGGGTACTAGAACCACACAGAAGAAGGGCACTAGAACCACACAGAGGGGCACTAGAACCACACAGAGGGGCACTAGAACCACACGGAGGGGCACTAGAACCACTAGAACACGTCATAATCCAA
The DNA here is from genome assembly GCF_045791955.1 of Oncorhynchus clarkii lewisi. Classification (NCBI taxonomy): domain Eukaryota; kingdom Metazoa; phylum Chordata; class Actinopteri; order Salmoniformes; family Salmonidae; genus Oncorhynchus; species Oncorhynchus clarkii. The sequence continues at coordinate 6,379,957 of NC_092162.1, read as the reverse complement.
ATCAAAACATTTAGAATGACAGGAAATTTGCTTTAAAACTGCACTATTTTCTCTCAGCCACATTGCAAAATGTGTAGAACTGCAAGTTAGTTGTTTTCAACAAAAACAAAAAATAGTTTTCCTAAAAATGTTTAAAATGTTTTGCTTTGACCTTACAGGAGGGCCTCGCAAAACTGCAGTTCGCCACTAGAGAAGGGGAGAGAGGGGAGAGGGAAGAGAGAGGAGAGGGAAGAGGGAAGAGGAGAGAGGGGAGAGGGGAGGGAGAGGGAAGTGGGGAGAGGGAAGAGGGGAGAGAGAGGAGAGGGGAGAGAGAGGAAAGAGGAGAGGGAAGAGGGAAGAGGAGAGAGAGGGGAGCGGGGAGAGAGAGGAGAGGGAAGAGGAGAGAGAGAGAGGGAAGCGGGGAGAGAGAGGAGAGGGAAGTGGGGAGAGAGAGGAGAGGGAAGTGGGGAGAGAGAGGAGAGAGGGGAGAGAGAGGAGAGGAAAGAGGAGAGCGGCTGAGAGGAGCAGTCAGGAAGGGAGGGGAGAGGGAAGAGGAGAGAGGCTGAGAGGAGCAGTCAGGAAGGGAGGGGAGAGAGGGAGGGAGAGAGAGAGACTTCTGGGAGAATAGAAGAGGGGAAAGAGGAGGGGAGAGGGAAGCTTTGGTGCAAAGGATGGGGGATCAACACGACTCCCAACGGCAACGCCAAGAGTTTGAAGGACTGTCTGTCTCTCTTTGTGTGTGTCTGTCTGTCTGTCCAGATGTACCACCGGATCAGGCACTCTGAGTGTATCTACAGGGTAACCATGGAGAAGTTGTCCTACCACAGTATCTGTACTTCAGAGGAGTGGAAGACCCTCACGAAGCTGGACCTTCCTACGCCCCTATACAAAGAGATAGAACTGTGAGTGTCTAACCATAACGCCCCTATACAAAGAGATAGAACTGTGAGTGTCTAACCATAACACCCCTATACAAAGAGATAGAACTGTGAGTGTCTAACCCCAACACCCCTATACAAAGAGATAGAACTGTGAGTGTCTAACCCCAACACCCCTATACAAAGAGATAGAACTGTGAGTGTCTAACCCCAACACCCCTATACAAAGAGATAGAACTGTGAGTGTCTAACCATAACACCCCTATACAAAGAGATAGAACTGTGAGTGTCTAACCCCAACACCCCTATACAAAGAGATAGAACTGTGAGTGTCTAACCATAACGCCCCTATACAAAGAGATAGAACTGTGAGTGTCTAACCCCAACACCCCTATACAAAGAGATAGAACTGTGAGTGTCTAACCATAACGCCCCTATACAAAGAGATAGAACTGTGAGTGTCTAACCCCAACACCCCTATACAAAGAGATAGAACTGTGAGTGTCTAACCATAACACCCCTATACAAAGAGATAGAACTGTGAGTGTCTAACCCCAACACCCCTATACAAAGAGATAGAACTGTGAGTGTCTAACCATAACGCCCCTATACAAAGAGATAGAACTGTGAGTGTCTAACCCCAACACCCCTATACAAAGAGATAGAACTGTGAGTGTCTAACCATAACGCCCCTATACAAAGAGATAGAACTGTGAGTGTCTAACCCCAACACCCCTATACAAAGAGATAGAACTGTGAGTGTCTAACCATAACACCCCTATACAAAGAGATAGAACTGTGAGTGTCTAACCCCAACACCCCTATACAAAGAGATAGAACTGTGAGTGTCTAACCCCAACACCCCTATACAAAGAGATAGAACTGTGAGTGTCTAACCCCAACACCCCTATACAAAGAGATAGAACTGTGAGTGTCTAACCCCAACACCCCTATACAAAGAGATAGAACTGTGAGTGTCTAACCATAACACCCCTATACAAAGAGATAGAACTGTGAGTGTCTAACCCCAACACCCCTATACAAAGAGATAGAACTGTGAGTGTCTAACCATAACGCCCCTATACAAAGAGATAGAACTGTGAGTGTCTAACCCCAACACCCCTATACAAAGAGATAGAACTGTGAGTGTCTAACCATAACGCCCCTATACAAAGAGATAGAACTGTGAGTGTCTAACCCCAACACCCCTATACAAAGAGATAGAACTGTGAGTGTCTAACCATAACACCCCTATACAAAGAGATAGAACTGTGAGTGTCTAACCCCAACACCCCTATACAAAGAGATAGAACTGTGAGTGTCTAACCCCAACACCCCTATACAAAGAGATAGAACTGTGAGTGTCTAACCCCAACACCCCTATACAAAGAGATAGAACTGTGAGTGTCTAACCCCAACACCCCTATACAAAGAGATAGAACTGTGAGTGTCTAACCCCAACACCCCTATACAAAGAGATAGAACTGTGAGTGTCTAACCATAACGCCCCTATACAAAGAGATAGAACTGTGAGTGTCTAACCATAACACCCCTATACAAAGAGATAGAACTGTGAGTGTCTAACCCCAACACCCCTATACAAAGAGATAGAACTGTGAGTGTCTAACCATAACACCCCTATACAAAGAGATAGAACTGTGAGTGTCTAACCCCAACACCCCTATACAAAGAGATAGAACTGTGAGTGTCTAACCATAACACCCCTATACAAAGAGATAGAACTGTGAGTGTCTAACCCCAACACCCCTATACAAAGAGATAGAACTGTGAGTGTCTAACCATAACGCCCCTATACAAAGAGATAGAACTGTGAGTGTCTAACCCCAACACCCCTATACAAAGAGATAGAACTGTGAGTGTCTAACCATAACACCCCTATACAAAGAGATAGAACTGTGAGTGTCTAACCCCAACACCCCTATACAAAGAGATAGAACTGTGAGTGTCTAACCATAACGCCCCTATACAAAGAGATAGAACTGTGAGTGTCTAACCCCAACACCCCTATACAAAGAGATAGAACTGTGAGTGTCTAACCATAACGCCCCTATACAAAGAGATAGAACTGTGAGTGTCTAACCCCAACACCCCTATACAAAGAGATAGAACTGTGAGTGTCTAACCATAACGCCCCTATACAAAGAGATAGAACTGTGAGTGTCTAACCCCAACACCCCTATACAAAGAGATAGAACTGTGAGTGTCTAACCATAACGCCCCTATACAAAGAGATAGAACTGTGAGTGTCTAACCCCAACACCCCTATACAAAGAGATAGAACTGTGAGTGTCTAACCATAACGCCCCTATACAAAGAGATAGAACTGTGAGTGTCTAACCCCAACACCCCTATACAAAGAGATAGAACTGTGAGTGTCTAACCATAACACCCCTATACAAAGAGATAGAACTGTGAGTGTCTAACCCCAACACCCCTATACAAAGAGATAGAACTGTGAGTGTCTAACCCCAACACCCCTATACAAAGAGATAGAACTGTGAGTGTCTAACCATAACACCCCTATACAAAGAGATAGAACTGTGAGTGTCTAACCCCAACACCCCTATACAAAGAGATAGAACTGTGAGTGTCTAACCATAACACCCCTATACAAAGAGATAGAACTGTGAGTGTCTAACCATAACACCCCTATACAAAGAGATAGAACTGTGAGTGTCTAACCCCAACACCCCTATACAAAGAGATAGAACTGTGAGTGTCTAACCATAACACCCCTATACAAAGAGATAGAACTGTGAGTGTCTAACCCCAACACCCCTATACAAAGAGATAGAACTGTGAGTGTCTAACCATAACACCCCTATACAAAGAGATAGAACTGTGAGTGTCTAACCCCAACACCCCTATACAAAGAGATAGAACTGTGAGTGTCTAACCATAACGCCCCTATACAAAGAGATAGAACTGTGAGTGTCTAACCCCAACACCCCTATACAAAGAGATAGAACTGTGAGTGTCTAACCATAACGCCCCTATACAAAGAGATAGAACTGTGAGTGTCTAACCCCAACACCCCTATACAAAGAGATAGAACTGTGAGTGTCTAACCATAACACCCCTATACAAAGAGATAGAACTGTGAGTGTCTAACCCCAACACCCCTATACAAAGAGATAGAACTGTGAGTGTCTAACCATAACACCCCTATACAAAGAGATAGAACTGTGAGTGTCTAACCCCAACACCCCTATACAAAGAGATAGAACTGTGAGTGTCTAACCCCAACACCCCTATACAAAGAGATAGAACTGTGAGTGTCTAACCCCAACACCCCTATACAAAGAGATAGAACTGTGAGTGTCTAACCATAACACCCCTATACAAAGAGATAGAACTGTGAGTGTCTAACCCCAACACCCCTATACAAAGAGATAGAACTGTGAGTGTCTAACCATAACGCCCCTATACAAAGAGATAGAACTGTGAGTGTCTAACCCCAACACCCCTATACAAAGAGATAGAACTGTGAGTGTCTAACCATAACACCCCTATACAAAGAGATAGAACTGTGAGTGTCTAACCCCAACACCCCTATACAAAGAGATAGAACTGTGAGTGTCTAACCATAACACCCCTATACAAAGAGATAGAACTGTGAGTGTCTAACCATAACACCCCTATACAAAGAGATAGAACTGTGAGTGTCTAACCCCAACACCCCTATACAAAGAGATAGAACTGTGAGTGTCTAACCATAACACCCCTATACAAAGAGATAGAACTGTGAGTGTCTAACCATAACGCCCCTATACAAAGAGATAGAACTGTGAGTGTCTAACCCCAACACCCCTATACAAAGAGATAGAACTGTGAGTGTCTAACCATAACGCCCCTATACAAAGAGATAGAACTGTGAGTGTCTAACCCCAACACCCCTATACAAAGAGATAGAACTGTGAGTGTCTAACCATAACACCCCTATACAAAGAGATAGAACTGTGAGTGTCTAACCCCAACACCCCTATACAAAGAGATAGAACTGTGAGTGTCTAACCCCAACACCCCTATACAAAGAGATAGAACTGTGAGTGTCTAACCCCATAACACCCCTATACAAAGAGATAGAACTGTGAGTGTCTAACCCCAACACCCCTATACAAAGAGATAGAACTGTGAGTGTCTAACCATAACATACAAAGAGATAGAACTGTGAGTGTCCTATACAAAGAGATAGAACTGTGAGTGTCTAACCATAACACCCCTATACAAAGAGATAGAACTGAGATAGAGTGTCTAACCATAACGCCCCTATACAAAGAGATAGAACTGTGAGTGTCTAACCCCAACACCCCTATACAAAGAGATAGAACTGTGAGTGTCTAACCATAACACCCCTATACAAAGAGATAGAACTGTGAGTGTCTAACCATAACGCCCCTATACAAAGAGATAGAACTGTGAGTGTCTAACCCCAACACCCCTATACAAAGAGATAGAACTGTGAGTGTCTAACCATAACGCCCCTATACAAAGAGATAGAACTGTGAGTGTCTAACCCCAACACCCCTATACAAAGAGATAGAACTGTGAGTGTCTAACCATAACACCCCTATACAAAGAGATAGAACTGTGAGTGTCTAACCCCAACACCCCTATACAAAGAGATAGAACTGTGAGTGTCTAACCCCAACACCCCTATACAAAGAGATAGAACTGTGAGTGTCTAACCCCAACACCCCTATACAAAGAGATAGAACTGTGAGTGTCTAACCCCATAACACCCCTATACAAAGAGATAGAACTGTGAGTGTCTAACCCCAACACCCCTATACAAAGAGATAGAACTGTGAGTGTCTAACCATAACACCCCTATACAAAGAGATAGAACTGTGAGTGTCTAACCATAACACCCCTATACAAAGAGATAGAACTGTGAGTGTCTAACCCCAACACCCCTATACAAAGAGATAGAACTGTGAGTGTCTAACCATAACGCCCCTATACAAAGAGATAGAACTGTGAGTGTCTAACCCCAACACCCCTATACAAAGAGATAGAACTGTGAGTGTCTAACCATAACACCCCTATACAAAGAGATATAACTGTGAGTGTCTAACCCCAACACCCCTATACAAAGAGATAGAACTGTGAGTGTCTAACCCCAACACCCCTATACAAAGAGATAGAACTGTGAGTGTCTAACCCCAACACCCCTATACAAAGAGATAGAACTGTGAGTGTCTAACCATAACACCCCTATACAAAGAGATAGAACTGTGAGTGTCTAACCCCAACACCCCTATACAAAGAGATAGAACTGTGAGTGTCTAACCATAACGCCCCTATACAAAGAGATAGAACTGTGAGTGTCTAACCCCAACACCCCTATACAAAGAGATAGAACTGTGAGTGTCTAACCATAACACCCCTATACAAAGAGATAGAACTGTGAGTGTCTAACCCCAACACCCCTATACAAAGAGATAGAACTGTGAGTGTCTAACCATAACGCCCCTATACAAAGAGATAGAACTGTGAGTGTCTAACCCCAACACCCCTATACAAAGAGATAGAACTGTGAGTGTCTAACCATAACACCCCTATACAAAGAGATAGAACTGTGAGTGTCTAACCCCAACGCCCCTATACAAAGAGATAGAACTGTGAGTGTCTAACCCCAACACCCCTATACAAAGAGATAGAACTGTGAGTGTCTAACCATAACACCCCTATACAAAGAGATAGAACATAACCCCAACACCCCTATACAAAGAGATAGAACTGTGAGTGTCTAACCATAACACCCCTATACAAAGAGATAGAACTGTGAGTGTCTAACCATAACACCCCTATACAAAGAGATAGAACTGTGAGTGTCTAACCATAACACCCCTATACAAAGAGATAGAACTGTGAGTGTCTAACCCCAACACCCCTATACAAAGAGATAGAACTGTGAGTGTCTAACCCCAACACCCCTATACAAAGAGATAGAACTGTGAGTGTCTAACCCCAACACCCCTATACAAAGAGATAGAACTGTGAGTGTCTAACCATAACACCCCTATACAAAGAGATAGAACTGTGAGTGTCTAACCCCAACACCCCTATACAAAGAGATAGAACTGTGAGTGTCTAACCATAACGCCCCTATACAAAGAGATAGAACTGTGAGTGTCTAACCCCAACACCCCTATACAAAGAGATAGAACTGTGAGTGTCTAACCATAACGCCCCTATACAAAGAGATAGAACTGTGAGTGTCTAACCCCAACACCCCTATACAAAGAGATAGAACTGTGAGTGTCTAACCATAACACCCCTATACAAAGAGATAGAACTGTGAGTGTCTAACCCCAACACCCCTATACAAAGAGATAGAACTGTGAGTGTCTAACCATAACACCCCTATACAAAGAGATAGAACTGTGAGTGTCTAACCCCAACACCCCTATACAAAGAGATAGAACTGTGAGTGTCTAACCCCAACACCCCTATACAAAGAGATAGAACTGTGAGTGTCTAACCCCAACACCCCTATACAAAGAGATAGAACTGTGAGTGTCTAACCATAACACCCCTATACAAAGAGATAGAACTGTGAGTGTCTAACCCCAACACCCCTATACAAAGAGATAGAACTGTGAGTGTCTAACCATACACTGTGAGTGTCCCCTATACAAAGAGATAGAACTGTGAGTGTCTAACCCCAACACCCCTATACAAAGAGATAGAACTGTGAGTGTCTAACCATAACGCCCCTATACAAAGAGATAGAACTGTGAGTGTCTAACCCCAACACCCCTATACAAAGAGATAGAACTGTGAGTGTCTAACCATAACACCCCTATACAAAGAGATAGAACTGTGAGTGTCTAACCATAACGCCCCTATACAAAGAGATAGAACTGTGAGTGTCTAACCCCAACACCCCTATACAAAGAGATAGAACTGTGAGTGTCTAACCATAACACCCCTATACAAAGAGATAGAACTGTGAGTGTCTAACCATAACGCCCCTATACAAAGAGATAGAACTGTGAGTGTCTAACCCCAACACCCCTATACAAAGAGATAGAACTGTGAGTGTCTAACCATAACGCCCCTATACAAAGAGATAGAACTGTGAGTGTCTAACCCCAACACCCCTATACAAAGAGATAGAACTGTGAGTGTCTAACCATAACACCCCTATACAAAGAGATAGAACTGTGAGTGTCTAACCCCAACACCCCTATACAAAGAGATAGAACTGTGAGTGTCTAACCCCAACACCCCTATACAAAGAGATAGAACTGTGAGTGTCTAACCCCAACACCCCTATACAAAGAGATAGAACTGTGAGTGTCTAACCCCAACACCCCTATACAAAGAGATAGAACTGTGAGTGTCTAACCATAACGCCCCTATACAAAGAGATAGAACTGTGAGTGTCTAACCCCAACACCCCTATACAAAGAGATAGAACTGTGAGTGTCTAACCATAACACCCCTATACAAAGAGATAGAACTGTGAGTGTCTAACCATAACGCCCCTATACAAAGAGATAGAACTGTGAGTGTCTAACCCCAACACCCCTATACAAAGAGATAGAACTGTGAGTGTCTAACCATAACACCCCTATACAAAGAGATAGAACTGTGAGTGTCTAACCATAACGCCCCTATACAAAGAGATAGAACTGTGAGTGTCTAACCCCAACACCCCTATACAAAGAGATAGAACTGTGAGTGTCTAACCATAACGCCCCTATACAAAGAGATAGAACTGTGAGTGTCTAACCCCAACACCCCTATACAAAGAGATAGAACTGTGAGTGTCTAACCATAACACCCCTATACAAAGAGATAGAACTGTGAGTGTCTAACCCCAACACCCCTATACAAAGAGATAGAACTGTGAGTGTCTAACCCCAACACCCCTATACAAAGAGATAGAACTGTGAGTGTCTAACCCCAACACCCCTATACAAAGAGATAGAACTGTGAGTGTCTAACCCCAACACCCCTATACAAAGAGATAGAACTGTGAGTGTCTAACCATAACACCCCTATACAAAGAGATAGAACTGTGAGTGTCTAACCCCAACACCCCTATACAAAGAGATAGAACTGTGAGTGTCTAACCATAACGCCCCTATACAAAGAGATAGAACTGTGAGTGTCTAACCCCAACACCCCTATACAAAGAGATAGAACTGTGAGTGTCTAACCATAACGCCCCTATACAAAGAGATAGAACTGTGAGTGTCTAACCCCAACACCCCTATACAAAGAGATAGAACTGTGAGTGTCTAACCATAACGCCCCTATACAAAGAGATAGAACTGTGAGTGTCTAACCCCAACACCCCTATACAAAGAGATAGAACTGTGAGTGTCTAACCCCAACACCCCTATACAAAGAGATAGAACTGTGAGTGTCTAACCCCAACACCCCTATACAAAGAGATAGAACTGTGAGTGTCTAACCCCAACACCCCTATACAAAGAGATAGAACTGTGAGTGTCTAACCATAACACCCCTATACAAAGAGATAGAACTGTGAGTGTCTAACCCCAACACCCCTATACAAAGAGATAGAACTGTGAGTGTCTAACCATAACGCCCCTATACAAAGAGATAGAACTGTGAGTGTCTAACCCCAACACCCCTATACAAAGAGATAGAACTGTGAGTGTCTAACCATAACGCCCCTATACAAAGAGATAGAACTGTGAGTGTCTAACCCCAACACCCCTATACAAAGAGATAGAACTGTGAGTGTCTAACCATAACGCCCCTATACAAAGAGATAGAACTGTGAGTGTCTAACCCCAACACCCCTATACAAAGAGATAGAACTGTGAGTGTCTAACCATAACACCCCTATACAAAGAGATAGAACTGTGAGTGTCTAACCCCAACACCCCTATACAAAGAGATAGAACTGTGAGTGTCTAACCCCAACACCCCTATACAAAGAGATAGAACTGTGAGTGTCTAACCATAACGCCCCTATACAAAGAGATAGAACTGTGAGTGTCTAACCATAACACCCCTATACAAAGAGATAGAACTGTGAGTGTCTAACCCCAACACCCCTATACAAAGAGATAGAACTGTGAGTGTCTAACCATAACGCCCCTATACAAAGAGATAGAACTGTGAGTGTCTAACCATAACACCCCTATACAAAGAGATAGAACTGTGAGTGTCTAACCCCAACACCCCTATACAAAGAGATAGAACTGTGAGTGTCTAACCATAACGCCCCTATACAAAGAGATAGAACTGTGAGTGTCTAACCATAACACCCCTATACAAAGAGATAGAACTGTGAGTGTCTAACCATAACACCCCTATACAAAGAGATAGAACTGTGAGTGTCTAACCCCAACACCCCTATACAAAGAGATAGAACTGTGAGTGTCTAACCATAACGCCCCTATACAAAGAGATAGAACTGTGAGTGTCTAACCATAACACCCCTATACAAAGAGATAGAACTGTGAGTGTCTAACCCCAACACCCCTATACAAAGAGATAGAACTGTGAGTGTCTAACCATAACGCCCCTATACAAAGAGATAGAACTGTGAGTGTCTAACCATAACACCCCTATACAAAGAGATAGAACTGTGAGTGTCTAACCATAACACCCCTATACAAAGAGATAGAACTGTGAGTGTCTAACCCCAACACCCCTATACAAAGAGATAGAACTGTGAGTGTCTAACCATAACGCCCCTATACAAAGAGATAGAACTGTGAGTGTCTAACCCCAACACCCCTATACAAAGAGATAGAACTGTGAGTGTCTAACCATAACACCCCTATACAAAGAGATAGAACTGTGAGTGTCTAACCCCAACACCCCTATACAAAGAGATAGAACTGTGTCTAACCATAACGCCCCTATACAAAGAGATAGAACTGTGAGTGTCTAACCATAACGCCCCTATACAAAGAGATAGAACTGTGAGTGTCTAACCCCAACACCCCTATACAAAGAGATAGAACTGTGTCTAACCATAACGCCCCTATACATAGAGATAGAACTGTGAGTGTCTAACCATAACACCCCTATACAAAGAGATAGAACTGTGAGTGTCTAACCCCAACACCCCTATACAAAGAGATAGAACTGTGAGTGTCTAACCATAACACCCCTATACAAAGAGATAGAACTGTGAGTGTCTAACCCCAACACCCCTATACAAAGAGATAGAACTGTGTCTAACCATAACGCCCCTATACAAAGAGATAGAACTGTGAGTGTCTAACCATAACGCCCCTATACAAAGAGATAGAACTGTGAGTGTCTAACCCCAACACCCCTATACAAAGAGATAGAACTGTGAGTGTCTAACCATAACGCCCCTATACAAAGAGATAGAACTGTGAGTGTCTAACCCCAACACCCCTATACAAAGAGATAGAACTGTGAGTGTCTAACCATAACACCCCTATACAAAGAGATAGAACTGTGAGTGTCTAACCATAACACCCCTATACAAAGAGATAGAACTGTGAGTGTCTAACCCCAACACCCCTATACAAAGAGATAGAACTGTGAGTGTCTAACCCCAACACCCCTATACAAAGAGATAGAACTGTGAGTGTCTAACCATAACGCCCCTATACAAAGAGATAGAACTGTGAGTGTCTAACCATAACACCCCTATACAAAGAGATAGAACTGTGAGTGTCTAACCATAACACCCCTATACAAAGAGATAGAACTGTGAGTGTCTAACCCCAACACCCCTATACAAAGAGATAGAACTGTGAGTGTCTAACCATAACGCCCCTATACAAAGAGATAGAACTGTGAGTGTCTAACCATAACACCCCTATACAAAGAGATAGAACTGTGAGTGTCTAACCCCAACACCCCTATACAAAGAGATAGAACTGTGAGTGTCTAACCATAACGCCCCTATACAAAGAGATAGAACTGTGAGTGTCTAACCATAACACCCCTATACAAAGAGATAGAACTGTGAGTGTCTAACCCCAACACCCCTATACAAAGAGATAGAACTGTGAGTGTCTAACCATAACACCCCTATACAAAGAGATAGAACTGTGAGTGTCTAACCCCAACACCCCTATACAAAGAGATAGAACTGTGTCTAACCATAACGCCCCTATACAAAGAGATAGAACTGTGAGTGTCTAACCATAACACCCCTATACAAAGAGATAGAACTGTGAGTGTCTAACCCCAACACCCCTATACAAAGAGATAGAACTGTGTCTAACCATAACGCCCCTATACAAAGAGATAATGTCCTCTGACCTACCCAATCCATTGATCTCCCATTGTTCACACACCATAACCTGCCTCTTATCTCCCATTGTTCACACACCATAACCTGTCTCTTATCTCCCATTGTTCACACACCATAACCTGCCTCTTATCTCCCATTGTTCACACACCATAACCTGCCTCTTATCTCCCATTGTTCACACACCATAACCTGCCTCTTTTCTCCCATTGTTCACACACCATAACCTGCCTCTTATCTCCCATTGTTCACACACCATAACCTGCCTACTCTAGTATTCTCATCCTCAGCCGTGTTTCTTGGAGCAGACATGGGTTCAAATAGGATTTGTTTTCTTCAAACCCATGTCTGTCTCTTAAGAGAGAGAGACGGCCCTGACGCAGACACAGTCCAGACCCGCGTGACACCCAGCTCTCTTTTGAAGGACAGACAGACGGGAGAGAGACGGTCCTGACGCAGACAGACAGACGGGAGAGAGACGGTCCTGACGCAGACAGACAGGAGAGAGACGGCCCTGATGCAGACAGACAGGAGACAGACGGCCCTGACGCAGACAGACAGGAGAGAGACGGTCCTGACGCAGACAGACAGGAGAGAGACGGCCCTGACGCAGACAGACAGGAGAGAGACGGTCCTGACGCAGACAGACAGGAGACAGACGGTCCTGACGCAGACAGACAGGAGACAGACGGTCCTGACGCAGACAGACAGGAGACAGACGGTCCTGACGCAGACAGACAGGAGACAGACGGTCTTGACGCAGACAGACAGGAGACAGACGGTCCTGACGCAGACAGACAGGAGAGAGACGGTCCTGACGCAGACAGACAGGAGAGAGACGGTCCTGACGCAGACAGACAGGAGAGAGACGGTCCTGACGCAGACAGAGAGGAGAGAGACGGTCCTGACGCAGACAGACAGGAGAGAGACGGTCCTGACGCAGACAGACAGGAGAGAGACGGTCCTGACGCAGACATACAGGAGAGAGACTGTCCTGACGCGGACAGACAGGAGAGAGACGGCCCTGACGCAGACAGACAGGAGAGAGACGGCCCTGACGCAGACAGACAGGAGAGAGACGGCCCTGACGCAGACAGACAGGAGAGAGACGGCCCTGACGCAGACAGACAGGAGAGAGACGGTCCTGACGCAGACAGACAGGAGACAGACGGTCCTGACGCAGACAGACAGGAGACAGACGGTCCTGACGCAGACAGACAGGAGACAGACGGTCCTGACGCAGACAGACAGGAGACAGACGGTCCTGACGCAGACAAACAGGAGAGAGACGGTCCTGACGCAGACAGACAGGAGAGAGACGGTCCTGACGCAGACAGACAGGAGAGAGACGGTCCTGACGCAGACAAACAGGAGAGAGACGGTCCTGACGCAGACAGACAGGAGAGAGACGGTCCTGACGCAGACAGACAGGAGAGAGACGGTCCTGACGCAGACAGACAGGAGAGAGACGATCCTGACGCAGACAGACAGGAGACGGACGGTCCTGACGCAGACAGACAGGAGACAGACGGTCCTGACGCAGACAGACAGGAGACAGACGGTCCTGACGCAGACAGACAGGAGACAGACGGTCCTGACGCAGACAGACAGGAGACAGACGGTCCTGACGCAGACAGACAGGAGACAGACGGTCCTGACGCAGACAGACAGGAGAGAGACGGTCCTGACGCAGACAGACAGGAGAAAGACGGTCCTGACGCAGACAGACAGGAGAGAGACGGTCCTGACGCAGACAGACAGGAGAGAGACGGCCCTGACGCAGACAGACAGGAGAGAGACGGTCCTGACTCAGACAGACAGGAGAGAGACGGTCCTGACGCAGACAGACAGGAGAGAGACGGCCCTGACGCAGACAGACAGGAGACAGACGGTCCTGACGCAGACAGACAGGAGACAGACGGTCCTGACGCAGACAGACAGGAGAGAGACGGCCCTGATGCAGACAGACAGGAGAGAGACGGTCCTGACTCAGACAGACAGGAGAGAGACGGTCCTGACGCAGACAGACAGGAGAGAGACTGTCCTGACGCGGACAGACAGGAGAGAGACGGCCCTGACGCGGACAGACAGGAGACAGACGGTTCTGACGCAGACAGACAGGAGACAGACGGTCCTGACGCAGACAGACAGGAGAGAGACGGTCCTGACGCAGACAGACAGGAGAAAGACGGTCCTGACGCAGACAGACAGGAGAGAGACGGTCCTGACGCAGACAGACAGGAGAGAGACGGCCCTGATGCAGACAGACAGGAGAGAGACGGTCCTGACTCAGACAGACAGGAGAGAGACGGTCCTGACGCAGACAGACAGGAGAGAGACGGCCCTGACGCAGACAGACAGGAGACAGACGGTCCTGACGCAGACAGACAGGAGACAGACGGTCCTGACGCAGACAGACAGGAGAGAGACGGTCCTGACGCAGACAGACAGGAGAGAGACGGTCCTGACGCAGACAGACAGGAGAGAGACGGCCCTGATGCAGACAGACAGGAGAGAGACGGTCCTGACTCAGACAGACAGGAGAGAGACGGTCCTGACGCAGACAGACAGGAGAGAGACGGTCCTGACGCAGACAGACAGGAGAGAGACGGTCCTGACGCAGACAGACAGGAGAAAGACGGTCCTGACGCAGACAGACAGGAGAGAGACGGTCCTGACGCAGACAGACAGGAGAGAGACGGCCCTGATGCAGACAGACAGGAGAGAGACGGTCCTGACTCAGACAGACAGGAGAGAGACGGTCCTGACGCAGACAGACAGGAGAGAGACGGCCCTGACGCAGACAGACAGGAGACAGACGGTCCTGACGCAGACAGACAGGAGACGGAGAGTCCTGACGCAGACAGAAAGGAGAGAGACGGTCCTGACGCAGACAGACAGGAGAGAGACGGTCCTGACGCAGACAGACAGGAGAGAGACTGTCCTGACGCAGACAGACAGGAGAGAGACGGTCCTGACGCAGACAGACAGGAGAGAGACGGTCCTGACGCAGACAGACAGGAGAGAGACTGTCCTGACGCGGACAGACAGGAGAGAGACGGCCCTGACGCGGACAGACAGGAGACAGACGGTTCTGACGCAGACAGACAGGAGACAGACGGTCCTGACGCAGACAGACAGGAGACAGACGGTCCTGACGCAGACAGACAGGAGACAGACGGTCCTGACGCAGACAGACAGGAGACAGACGGTCCTGACGCAGACAGACAGGAGAGAGACGTTCCTGACGCAGACAGACAGGAGAGAGACGGTCCTGACGCAGACAGACAGGAGAGAGACGGTCCTGACGCAGACAGACAGGAGAGAGACGGTCCTGACGCAGACAGACAGGAGACGGACGGTCCTGACGCAGACAGACAGGAGACGGACGGTCCTGACGCAGACAGACAGGAGACAGACGGTCCTGACGCAGACAGACAGGAGACAGACGGTCCTGACGCAGACAGACAGGAGACAGACGGTCCTGACGCAGACAGACAGGAGAGAGACGGTCCTGACGCAGACAGACAGGAGAGAGACGGTCCTGACGCAGACAGACAGGAGAGAGACGGTCCTGACGCAGACAGACAGGAGAGAGACGGCCCTGATGCAGACAGACAGGAGAGAGACGGTCCTGACTCAGACAGACAGGAGAGAGACGGTCCTGACGCAGACAGACAGGAGAGAGACGGCCCTGACGCAGACAGACAGGAGACAGACGGTCCTGACGCAAACAGACAGGAGAGAGACGGTCCTGACGCAGACAGACAGGAGAGAGACGGTCCTGACTCAGACAGACAGGAGAGAGACGGTCCTGACGCAGACAGACAGGAGAGAGACGGCCCTGACGCAGACAGACAGGAGAGAGACGGCCCTGACGCAGACAGACAGGAGACAGACGGCCCTGACGCAGACAGACAGGAGAGAGACGGTCCTGACGCAGACAGACAGGAGACAGACGGTCCTGACGCAGACAGACAGGAGAGAGACGGTCCTGACGCAGACAGACAGGAGAGAGACGGCCCTGACGCAGACAGACAGGAGAGAGACGGTCCTGACGCAGACAGACAGGAGAGAGACGGTCCTGACGCAGACAGACAGGAGAGAGACGGTCCTGACGCAGACAGACAGGAGAGAGACGGTCCTGACGCAGACAGACAGGAGAGAGACGGTCCTGACGCAGACAGACATGAGAGAGACTGTCCTGACGGGGACAGACAGGAGAGAGACGGCCCTGACGCAGACAGACAGGAGAGAGACGGCCCTGACGCAGACAGACAGGAGAGAGACGGCCCTGACGCAGACAGACAGGAGAGAGACGGCCCTGACGCAGACAGACAGGAGAGAGACGGTCCTGACGCAGACAGACAGGAGACAGACGGTTCTGACGCAGACAGACAGGAGACAGACGGTCCTGACGCAGACAGACAGGAGACAGACGGTCCTGACGCAGACAGACAGGAGACAGACGGTCCTGACGCAGACAGACAGGAGACAGACGGTCCTGACGCAGACAAACAGGAGAGAGACGGTCCTGACGCAGACAGACAGGAGAGAGACGGTCCTGACGCAGACAGACAGGAGAGAGACGGTCCTGACGCAGACAGACAGGAGAGAGACGGTCCTGACGCAGACAGACAGGAGACGGACGGTCCTGACGCAGACAGACAGGAGACAGACGGTCCTGACGCAGACAGACAGGAGACAGACGGTCCTGACGCAGACAGACAGGAGACAGACGGTCCTGACGCAGACAGACAGGAGACAGACGGTCCTGACGCAGACAGACAGGAGAGAGACGGTCCTGACGCAGACAGACAGGAGAAAGACGGTCCTGACGCAGACAGACAGGAGAGAGACGGTCCTGACGCAGACAGACAGGAGAGAGACGGCCCTGATGCAGACAGACAGGAGAGAGACGGTCCTGACGCAGACAGACAGGAGAGAGACGGCCCTGACGCAGACAGACAGGAGACAGACGGTCCTGACGCAGACAGACAGGAGACAGACGGTCCTGACGCAGACAGACAGGAGACAGACGGTCCTGACGCAGACAGACAGGAGAGAGACGGTCCTGACGCAGACAGACAGGAGAGAGACTGTCCTGACGCAGACAGACAGGAGAGAGACGGTCCTGACGCAGACAGACAGGAGAGAGACGGTCCTGACGCAGACAGACAGGAGAGAGACTGTCCTGACGCGGACAGACAGGAGAGAGACGGCCCTGACGCGGACAGACAGGAGACAGACGGTTCTGACGCAGACAGACAGGAGACAGACGGTCCTGACGCAGACAGACAGGAGACAGACGGTCCTGACGCAGACAGACAGGAGACAGACGGTCCTGACGCAGACAGACAGGAGACAGACGGTCCTGACGCAGACAGACAGGAGAGAGACGGTCCTGACGCAGACAGACAGGAGAGAGACGGTCCTGACGCAGACAGACAGGAGAGAGACGGTCCTGACGCAGACAGACAGGAGACGGACGGTCCTGACGCAGACAGACAGGAGACGGACGGTCCTGACGCAGACAGACAGGAGACGGACGGTCCTGACGCAGACAGACAGGAGACAGACGGTCCTGACGCAGACAGACAGGAGACAGACGGTCCTGACGCAGACAGACAGGAGAGAGACGGTCCTGACGCAGACAGACAGGAAAGAGACGGTCCTGACGCAGACAGACAGGAGAGAGACGGTCCTGACGCAGACAGACAGGAGAGAGACGGCCCTGATGTAGACAGACAGGAGAGAGACGGTCCTGACTCAGACAGACAGGAGAGAGACGGTCCTGACGCAGACAGACAGGAGAGAGACGGCCCTGACGCAGACAGACAGGAGACAGACGGTCCTGACGCAGACAGACAGGAGAGAGACGGTCCTGACGCAGACAGACAGGAGAGAGACGGTCCTGACTCAGACAGACAGGAGAGAGACGGTCCTGACGCAGACAGACAGGAGAGAGACGGCCCTGACGCAGACAGACAGGAGAGAGACGGCCCTGACGCAGACAGACAGGAGACAGACGGTCCTGACGCAGACAGACAGGAGAGAGACGGTCCTGACGCAGACAGACAGGAGACAGACGGTCCTGACGCAGGCAGACAGGAGAGAGACGGTCCTGACGCAGACAGACAGGAGAGAGACGGCCCTGACGCAGACAGACAGGAGAGAGACGGCCCTGACGCAGACAGACAGGAGAGAGACGGTCCTGACGCAGACAGACAGGAGACAGACGGTCCTGACGCAGACATACAGGAGACAGACGGTCCTGACGCAGACAGACAGGAGACAGACGGTCC
Source organism: Oncorhynchus clarkii lewisi (assembly GCF_045791955.1). Classification (NCBI taxonomy): domain Eukaryota; kingdom Metazoa; phylum Chordata; class Actinopteri; order Salmoniformes; family Salmonidae; genus Oncorhynchus; species Oncorhynchus clarkii. The sequence continues at coordinate 6,361,541 of NC_092162.1, read as the reverse complement.
TGACGCAGACAGACAGGAGACAGACGGTCCTGACGCAGACAGACAGGAGACAGACGGTCCTGACGCAGACAGACAGGAGACAGACGGTCCTGACGCAGACAGACAGGAGAGAGACGGTCCTGACGCAGACAGACAGGAGAGAGACGGTCCTGACGCAGACAGACAGGAGACAGACGGTCCTGACACAGACAGACAGGAGACAGACGGTCCTGACGCAGACAGACAGGAGAGAGACGGTCCTGACACAGACAGACGAGAGAGAATGCCCAGAGCAGGAAGGAAGGTGGCCTGACCCTGTGTGTGTGCGTGTGCATGCGTGCTTGTTTCAGCCCTGCTAGATCTACAGCCAGTCTGCCTTTCTCTCTTTTTCCCCCACACACACACACACACACACACACACACACACACACACACACACACACACACACTGCAGGGCCATCATAATCTAAGAGGCTCCCTCCCTCTTTCTTTCCCTCTCTCTCCCTCCCTCCCTCCTTCAGGTTTCATTTTGACATTAGTCAGTTTGAGGAGCTGTGGCCAGCTGTCTTTGTATACATGGTCCACAACTCATGTGGAGAGACCAGGTACGTGAAGGTCATCAGGGAAATTAACTTGGTCAAATAAACCCATAGATTCTACGGGACAAATTAATTTAGTCATATACAGTGGGGAGAACAAGTATTTGATACACTGCCGATTTTGCAGGTTTTCCTACTTACAAAGCATGTAGAGGTCTGTAATTTTTATCATAGGTACACTTCAACTGTGAGAGACGGAATCTAAAACAAAAATCCAGAAAATCACATTGTATGATTTTTTAGTAATTAATTTGCATTTTATTGTATACTGTACCCATAGATTCTACGATACAAATTAACTTAGTCATATACAGTGCCTTGCGAAAGTATTCGGCCCCCTTGAACTTTGCGACCTTTTGCCACATTTCAGGCTTCAAACATAAAGATATAAAACTGTATTTTTTTTGTGAAGAATCAACAACAAGTGGGACACAATCATGAAGTGGAACAACATTTATTGGATATTTCAAACTTTTTTAACAAATCCAAAACTGAAAAATTGGGCGTGCAAAATTATTCAGCCCCCTTAAGTTAATACTTTGTAGCGCCACCTTTTGCTGCAATTACAGCTGTAAATCGCTTGGGGTATGTCTCTATCAGTTTTGCACATCGAGAGACTGACATTTTTTCCCATTCATCCTTGCAAAACAGCTCGAGCTCAGTGAGGTTGGATGGAGAGCATTTGTGAACAGCAGTTTTCAGTTCTTTCCACAGATTCTCGATTGGATTCAGGTCTGGACTTTGACTTGGCCATTCTAACACCTGGATATGTTTATTTTTGAACCATTCCATTGTAGATGTTGCTTTATGTTTTGGATCATTGTCTTGTTGGAAGACAAATCTCCGTCCCAGTCTCAGGTCTTTTGCAGACTCCATCAGGTTTTCTTCCAGAATGGTCCTGTATTTGGCTCCATCCATCTTCCCATCAATTTTAACCATCTTCCCTGTCCCTGCTGAAGAAAAGCAGGCCCAAACCATGATGCTGCCACCACCATGTTTGACAGTGGGGATGGTGTGTTCAGCTGTGTTGCTTTTACGCCAAACATAACGTTTTGCATTGTTGCCAAAAAGTTCAATTTTGGTTTAATCTGACCAGAGCACCTTCTTCCACATGTTTGGTGTGTCTCCCAGGTGGCTTGTGGCAAACTTTAAACGACACTTTTTATGGATATCTTTAAGAAATGGCTTTCTTCTTGCCACTCTTCCATAAAGGCCAGATTTGTGCAATATACGACTGATTGTTGTCCTATGGACAGAGTCTCCCACCTCAGCTGTAGAACTCTGCAGTTCATCCAGAGTGATCATGGGCCTCTTGGCTGCATCTCTGATCAGTCTTCTCCTTGTATGAGCTGAAAGTTTAGAGGGACGGCCAGGTCTCTGTAGATTTGCAGTGGTCTGATACTCCTTCCATTTCAATATTATCGCTTGCACAGTGCTCCTTGGGATGTTTAAAGCTTGGGAAATCTTTTCGTATCCAAATCCGGCTTTAAACTTCTTCACGACAGTATCTCGGACCTGCCTGGTGTGTTCCTTGTTCTTCATGATGCTCTCTGCGCTTTTAACGGACCTCTGAGACTATCACAGTGCAGGTGCATTTATACGGAGACTTGATTACACACAGGTGGATTGTATTTATCATCATTGGTCATTTAGGTCAACATTGGATCATTCAGAGATCCTCACTGAACTTCTGGAGAGAGTTTGCTGCACTGAAAGTAAAGGGGCTGAATAATTTTGCACGCCCAATTTTTCAGTTTTTGATTTGTTAAAAAAGTTTGAAATATCCAATAAATGTCGTTCCACTTCATGATTGTGTCCCACTTGTTGTTGATTCTTCACAAAAAAATACAGTTTTATATCTTTATGTTTGAAGCCTGAAATGTGGCAAAAGGTCGCAAAGTTCAAGGGGGCCGAATACTTTCACAAGGCACTGTATACCCATAGATTCTATAAGAAAATTACTAATATTCCTCTCTCCATCCTCTCTCTCTCTCTGTCCTCTCTCTCTGTCCTCTCTCTCACTCTCCGTCCTCTCTCTCTCTCCGTCCGCTCTCTCTCTCCGTCCTCTCTCTCTCTCCGTCCGCTCTCTCTCTCCGTCCTCTCTCCCCCTCTCCATCCTCTCTCTCTCTCTGTCCTCTCTCTCCATCCTCTCTCACTCTCTGTCCTCTCTCTCACTCTCCGTCCTCTCTCTCTCTCCGTCCGCTCTCTCTCTCCGTCCTCTCTCCCTCTCCGACCTCTCTCCCCCTCTCCGTCCTCTCTCCCCCTCTCCGTCCTCTCTCTCCCTCTCCGTCCTCTCTCCCCCTCTCCGTCCTCTCTCCCTCTCCGTCCTCTCTCCCCCTCTCCGTCCTCTCTCCCCCTCTCCGTTCTCTCTCCCCCTCTCCGTTCTCTCTCCCCCTCTCCGTCCTCTCTCCCCCTCTCCGTTCTCTCTCCCCCTCTCCGTTCTCTCTCTCCGTCCTCCCGTCCTCCCTCTCTCTCTCTCTCTGTCCTCTCTCTCTCCGTCCTCTCTCTCTCCCTTTCTCTCTCCTTCCTCTCTCTCTCTCTCCGTTCTCTCTCTCTCCGTCCTCTCTCTCTCCCTCTCCCTCTCCGTCCTCTCTCTCTCCCTCTCCGTCCTCACTCTCCCTCTCCGTCCTCACTCTCTCCCTCTCCGTCCTCTCTCTCTCCATCCTCACTCTCTCCCTCTCCCTCTCCGTCCTCTCTCTCTGTACTCTCTCTCTCTCTCTCCGTCCTCTCTCCCTCTCCGTCCTCTCTCCGTCCTCTCTCTCTCCCTCTCCGTCCTCTCTCTCTCCGTCCTCTCTCTCTCTCTCCCTCTCTCTCTCCGTCCTCTCTGTACTCTCTTTCTCTCTCTCCGTCCTCTCTCCCTCTCCGCCCTCTCTCTCCCTCTCCGTCCTCTCTCTCTCTCCGTCCTCTCTCTCTCCGTCCTCTCTCGCTCCGTCCTCTCTCCCTCTCCGTCCTCTCTCCCTCTCCCTCCTTCTAGTTTTGAGCTAGAGAAGTTGTGCAGGTTCACTATGTCTGTGAGGAAGAATTATCGGCGTGTTCCCTACCACAACTGGAAACATGCGGTGAACGTGGCTCACTGTATGTACGCCATACTGCAGAAGACCACCAACATCTTCACTGAGATAGAGGTCTGTCCCTCTGTCCGTCCGTCAGTTTGTCAATAACATAGTCAAGAGCTAAAATAAAGTAAGGTTTAGAAAGAGGATTGTGGTCAACTCCATTCCAATTCAGTCATTTACTTCCTGTTTCCTAAATAGAATGAGGATAGATTCTAAACAGGGTTAATTCTATCAGTAGCTGACTTCCATGTGTACTTGTCCATCCTCTCTCTCTCTGTCCATCCTCTCTCTCCCCATCCTCTCTCTCTCCCCATCCTCTCTCTCTCTCCCCATCCTCTCTCTCTCTCCCCATCCTCTCTCTCTCTCCCCATCCTCTCTCTCTCTCCCCATCCTCTCTCTCTCCCCATCCCCTCTCTCTCTCCTCTCTCTCTCCCATCCTCTCTCTCTCCCATCCTCTCTCTCCCCATCCTCTCTCTCTCCCCATCCTCTCTCTCTCTCCCCATCCTCTCTCTCTCTCCCCATCCTCTCTCTCTCTCCCCATTCTCTCTCTCCCCATCCTCTCTCTCTCTCCCCATCCTCTCTCTCTCCCCATCCTCTCTCTCTCCCCATCCCCTCTCTCTCTCCCATCCTCTCTCTCCCCATCCTCTCTCTCTCTCCCCATCCTCTCTCTCTCTCCCCATCCTCTCTCTCTCCCCATCCTCTCTCTCTCCCCATTCTCTCTCTCTCTCCCAATCCTCTCTCTCTCCCATCCCTGCTCTCTCCCCATCCCCTCTCTCTCTCCCCATCCCCTCTCTCTCTCTCTATCCTCTCTCTCCCATCCTCTCTCTCTCCCCATCCTCTCTCTCTCTCCATCCCTGCTCTCTCCCCATCCCTGCTCTCTCCCCATCCCTGCTCTCTCCCCATCCCCTCTCTCTCTCCCCATCCCCTCTCTCTCTCCCCATCCCCTCTCTCTTCCCCATCCCCTCTCTCTTCCCCATCTCCTCTCTTTCTCCCCATCCCCTCTCTCTCTCCCCTCTCTCTCCCCTCTCTCTCCCCATCTCCTCTCTCTCTCTCCCCATCCCCTCTCCTCTCTCTCTCCCCATCCCCTCTCTCTCTCTCCCCATCCCCTCTCTCTCTCCATCCATCCCCTCTCTCTCTCCCCATCCTCTCTCTCCCCATCCCCTCTCTCTCTCCCCATCCCCTCTCTCTCCCCCCATCTCTCCTCTCTCTCTCCCCCATCAACAGAAGAAGGGTCTGCTGATAGCCTGTCTATGTCATGATCTGGACCATCGAGGATACAGTAACACCTACCTGCAGAAGTTTGACCATCCTCTTGCTGCCCTGTACAGCACGTCTACAATGGAGCAACACCACTTCTCCCAGACTGTATCCATCCTGCAGGTAGGACTACCACACACACACACACCCTGTTCTCACACGCTTACTCAGCTGCCCTCTAAATGTTCCCCCGGGAGGGTCTCTTCAGACATTTCCCCCTAACAGTTGCTCTGTTATTAACCGGTGTCCCCTCCCAATTCAAATTCCTCACCTTTGGTGGGTGATGATCGGGTACCCTGAATCCTTGTCCACAGAAGTGTCAGGGTTGGGTCAATTCTAATTGAAGATATTTAATTAAGAAAGCAATTAGAATTTAAAACTTCAAAAATGGATTTTTTTTATTTTTTATAAATAGCTTTTACTTTGACATTTATTGAGATGTCATTGAAAATAGATGGCCTTTTTCAGTTATTGAATTGCAATTTCAGTTTACTTCCTGAATTAACAGGCTTCAATTTCAAATTGATCCAAACTACCCTGAACGTTCCAGGACCTACTGCACTCCCAGGATGTACTCTCTAGCTATCCCACCTAAGCTGGTACTCCCAGGATGTACCCTCTAGCTATCCCACCTAAGCTGGTACTCCCAGGATGTACCCTCTAGCTATCCCACCTAAGCTGGTACTCCCAGGATGTACCCTCTGGCTATCCCTCCTAAGCTGGTACTCCCAGGATGTACCCTCTGGCTATCCCACCTAAGATGGTACTCGCAGGATGTACCCTCTGGCTATCCCACCTAAGCTATACTCCCAGGATGTACCCTCTGGCTATCCCACCTAAGCTATATTCCAGGATGTACCCTCTGGCTATCCCACCTAAGCTATACTCCCAGGATGTACCATCTGGCTATCCCACCTAAGCTATACTCCCAGGATGTACCCTCTGGCTATCCCACCTAAGCTATACTCCCAGGATGTATCCTCTGGCTATCCCACCTAAGCTGGTACTCCCAGGATGTACCCTCTGGCTATCCCACCTAAGCTGGTACTCCCAGGATGTACCCTCTGGCTATCCCACCTAAGCTGGTACTCCCAGGATGTACCCTCTGGCTATCCCACCTAAGCTGGTACTCCCAGGATGTACCCTCTAGCTATCCCACCTAAGCTGAACTCCTCGTAAGTGGAGCGTGTGCTTTTTATTGATCTCTTTGTTTCCCATAGCTGGAAGGGCACAATGTTTTCTCCAACCTGACTTCCAGTGAGTACGAGCAGGTGTTAGAGATCATCCGCAAGGCCATCATCGCTACAGACCTGGCGCTCTACTTCGGCAACCGCAAACAGCTAGCTGAGCTACTGACCACGGAGGCACTGGACCTAGACAACCACCAACACAGGTCAGAGGTCAGGGGTCGTACACATACACACTTTAGACATAGCGCAAGGCACAGACACACACACAAACACTGGACATCTTCTCTGATACATCTGGAAATAGATCATTAAAAAACACATACAGTGCCTTGCGAAAGTATTCGGCCCCCTTGAACTTTGCGACCTTTTGCCACATTTCAGGCTTCAAACATAAAGATATAAAACTGTATTTTTTTATGAAGAATCAACAACAAGTGGGACACAATCATGAAGTGGAACGACATTTATTTGATATTTCAAACGTTTTTTAACAAATCAAAAACTGAAAAATTGGGCGCGCAAAATTATTCAGCCCCCTTAAGTTAATACTTTGTAGCGCCACCTTTTGCTGCCATTCCTCCTTGCAAAACAGCTCGAGCTCAGTGAGGTTGGATGGAGAGCATTTGTGAACAGCAGTTTTCAGTTCTTTTCACAGATTCTCGATTGGATTCAGGTCTGGACTTTGACTTGGCCATTCTAACACCTGGATATGTTTATTTTTGAACCATTCCATTGTAGATTTTGCTTTATGTTTTGGATCATTGTCTTGTTGGAAGACAAATCTCCGTCCCAGTCTCAGGTCTTTTGCAGACTCCATCAGGTTTTCTTCCAGAATGGTCCTGTATTTGGCTCCATCCATCTTCCCATCAATTTTAACCATCTTCCCTGTCCCTGCTGAAGAAAAGCAGGCCCAAACCATGATGCTGCCACCACCATGTTTGACAGTGGGGATGGTGTGTTCAGGGTGATGAGCTGTGTTGCTTTTACGCCAAACATAACGTTTTGCATTGTTGCCAAAAAGTTCAATTTTGGTTTCATCTGACCAGAGCACCTTCTTCCACATTTTTGGTGTGTCTCCCAGGTGGCTTGTGGCAAACTTTAAACGACACTTTTTATGGATATCTTTAAGAAATGGCTTTCTTCTTGCCACTCTTCCATAAAGGCCAGATTTGTGCAATATACGACTGATTGTTGTCCTATGGACAGAGTCTCCCACCTCAGCTGTAGATCTCTGCAGTTCATCCAGAGTGATCATGGGCCTCTTGGCTGCATCTCTGATCAGTCTTCTCCTTGTATGAGCTGAAAGTTTAGAGGGACGGCCAGATCTTGGTAGATTTGCAGTGGTCTGATACTCCTTCCATTTCAATATTATCGCTTGCACAGTGCTCCTTGGGATGTTTAAAGCTTGGGAAATCTTTTTGTATCCAAATCCGGCTTTAAACTTCTTCACAACAGTATCTCGGACCTGCCTGGTGTGTTCCTTGTTCTTCATGATGCTCTCTGCGCTTTTAACGGACCTCTGAGACTATCACAGTGCAGGTGCATTTATACGGAGACTTGATTACACACAGGTGGATTGTATTTATCATCATTAGTCATTTAGGTCAACATTGGATCATTCAGAGATCCTCACTGAACTTCTGAAGAGAGTTTGCTGCACTGAAAGTAAAGGGGCTGAATAATTTTGCACGCCCAATTTTTCAGTTTTTGATTTGTTAAAAAAGTTATCCAATAAATGTCGTTCCACTTCATGATTGTGTCCCACTTGTTGTTGATTCTTCACAAAAAAATACCTGTTTTATATCTTTATGTTTGAAGCCTGAAATGTGGCAAAAGGTCGCAAAGTTCAAGGGGGCCAAATACTTTCGCAAGGCACTGTATATATTTACTTTTTTTTCCCCAGGGACCGTGTGATTGGTCTGATGATGACAGCATGTGACCTGTGTTCCGTTACCAAGCTGTGGCCAATCACACGACTCACGGCTAATGACATCTACGCTGAGTTCTGGGCCGAGGTGCGGTGGTATAATTCACTACGACATCTCTACTCTTGTAACGTGGTAGACTAGTGGTTAGAGTGTAGGGGTGGCAGGTAGCCTAGTGGTTAGAGTGTAGGGACGGCAGGTAGACTAGTGGTTAGAGTGTAGGGACGGCAGGTAGCCTAGTGGTTAGAGTGTAGGGGCGGCAGGTAGACTAGTGGTTAGAGTGTAGGGGCGGCAGGTAGACTAGTGGTTAGAGTGTAGGGATGGCAGGTAGCCTAGTGGTTAGAGTGTAGGGACGGCAGGTAGCCTAGTGGTTAGAGTGTAGGGACGGCAGGTAGCCTAGTGGTTAGAGTGTAGGGACGGCAGGTAGTCTAGTGGTTAGAGTGTAGGGACGGCAGGTAGACTAGTGGTTAGAGTGTAGGGACGGCAGGTAGCCTAGTGGTTAGAGTGTAGGGACGGCAGGTAGCCTAGTGGTTAGAGTGTAGGGGCGGCAGGTAGCCTAGTGGTTAGAGTGTAGGGGCGGCAGGTAACCTAGTGGTTAGAGTGTAGGGGCGGCAGGTAGCCTAGTGGTCAGAGTGTAGGGACGGCAGGTAGCCTAGTGGTCAGAGTGTAGGGACGGCAGGTAGCCTAGTGGTCAGAGTGTAGGGACGGCAGGTAGCCTAGTGGTTAGAGTGTAGGGACGGCAGGTAGTCTAGTGGTTAGAGTGTAGGGGCGGCAGGTAGCCTAGTGGTTAGAGTGTAGGGGCGGCAGGTAGCCTAGTGGTTAGAGTGTAGGGACGGCAGGTAGCCTAGTGGTTAGAGTGTAGGGACGGCAGGTAGCCTAGTGGTTAGAGTGTAGGGACGGCAGGTAGACTAGTGGTTAGAGTGTAGGGACGGCAGGTAGCCTAGTGGTTAGAGTGTAGGGGCGGCAGGTAGCCTAGTGGTTAGAGTGTAGGGACGGCAGGTAGCCTAGTGGTTAGAGTGTAGGGACGGCAGGTAGCCTAGTGGTTGGACTTGTAACCAAAAGGTTGTTAGACAAATCCCCGAGCTGACAAGGTAAAAATCTGTCGTTCTGCCAATGAACAAGGCAGTTAACCCACTGTTCCTAGACAGTCATTGAAAATAAGAATTTGTTCTTTAACTGACTTGCCAAGTTAAATAAAAGGTTAAACAATATATATTTAAAAAAATTGCTGTAAGGAGTTAGTTCGTCACATGAGTGGTTCATAGTGCTCATCAATAAGAACTTTTTAGTGGTGAAAGAGTTCTTCTTAGAACCTTTTAGTGGTGAAAGAGTTCTTCTTAGAACCTTTTAGTGGTGAAAGAGTTCTACTTCAAACTAAAAAATAGTTATTTTCAGCCGAAGAACCCTTTTAGGTTCTAGAGAGCAGCTTTTTCTCTCAGAGTGTACTACTGCTTTATGGAGTTAATCAATTCCTTCATTCTATATGATTCTGAATAAATTGATCATAGTACTCAAAAGGTCATCAGGTGTCATTTTCTTTTGTCCTTTAATCTCAATAACCTCCTCCATTCTACCTCATCTCTTTCTTCCATGATCCTCCTGTAACTTCTCTCCCTCCTTTATCTCCTCTCCTTCTTCTCTCATTCTCTCCTCCTTTCCTCCTCTTCTCCTCCTCCCTTCTTAATCTCCTCTCCTCCTTTCCACCTCCCTTCTTTATCTTCTCTTTTCCTCTCTCTCCCTCCTTTATCTCCTCTCCTCCTTCTCTCCTCCTTTCCTCCTCCTCCTCTCCTCCTCCCTTCTTAATCTCCTCTCCTCCTTCTCTCCTCCTTTCCTCCTCCTCCTCTCCCTCCCTCCTTTATCTCCTCTCCTCCTCCCTTCTTTATCTCCTCCTCCTCCTCCTCCTCCTCCTCCCCTCCTCCCTTCTTTATCTCCTCTCCTCCTCCCTTCTTTATCTCCTCTCCTCCTCCTCTACAGGGGGATGAGATGAAGAAGATAGGTATACAGCCCATCCCTATGATGGACAGAGATAAGAAGGAAGAGGTTCCTCAGGGGCAGGTAAGAACTACACGCACACACACACACACACACACACACACACACACACACACACACACACACACACACACACACACACACACACACAAAGAAGAACATTACCTGGGCTGTGTCTCATTCTGGCTCGATGTTCCCTCCCCTCTGCCCTTGTTCCCTCACCTTTACTGGATTCTCCTTGTCTGTTTTTCTAGGTGGGGTTCTACAATGCTGTTGCACTCCCATGTTATACCACCTTATCTGAGCTCTTCCCCCCTTCCAGCCCTCTTCTACAAGCCTGCAAGTGAGTTAGATACTGTACAATACCCACACAGTATATTATATAGACTACCCACACCGTATATTATATAGACTACACACACTGTATATTATATAGACTACCCACACCGTATATTATATAGACTACCCACACCATATACAGTTGAAGTCGGAAGTTTACATACACTTAGGTTGGAGTCATTAAAACTTGTTTTTCAACCACTCCACGAATGTCTTGTTAACAAACTATAGTTTTGGCAAGTCAGTTAGGACATCTACTTTGTGCATAACACAAGTCATTTTTCAAACAATTGTTTTCAGACAGATTATTTCACAAAAAATTCACTGTATTACAATTCCAGTGGGTCAGAAGTTTACATACATTAATTTAACTGTGCTTTTTAAACAGCTTGGAAAATGCCAGATAATGATGCCATGGCTTTAGAAGCTTCTGATAGGCTAATTGACATCATTTGAATCAATTAGAGGTGAACCTGTGGATGTATTTCAAGGCCTACCTTCAAACTCAGTGCTTCTTTGCTTGACATCATGGGAAAATAAAAAGAAATCAGCCAAGACCTCAGAAAATAAATTGTAGACCTCCACAAGTCTGGTTCATCCTTGGTAGCAATTCTCAAATGGCTGAAGGTGCCACGTTCATCTGTACAATTAATAGTACGCAAACATAAACACCATGGGACCACGCAGCTATCATACCGCTCAGGAAGGAGACTCGTTCTGTCTCCTAGAGATGAATGTACCTTGGTGCGAAAAGTGCAAATCAATCCCAGAACAACAGCAAAGGACCTTGTGAAGATTCTGGAGGAAACGGGCACAAAAGTATCTATATCCACAGTAAAACGAGTCCTATATTGACATAACCTGAAAGGCTACTCAGCAAGGAAGAAGCCACTGCTCCAAAACCGCCATAAAAAAGCCAGACTACGGTTTGCAACTGCACATGGGGACAAAGATTGTACTTTTTGGAGAAATGTCCTCTGGTCTGATGAAACAAAAATAGAACTGTTTGGCCATAATGACCATCGTTATGTTTGGAGGAAAAAGGGGGAGACTTGCAAGCCGAAGAACACCATCCCAACCGTGAAGCACTGGGGTGGCAGCATCATGTTGTGGGGGTGCTTTGCTGCAGGAGGGACTGGTGCACTTCACAAAATAGATGGCATCATGAGGTTGGAAAATTATGTGGATATATTGAAGCAACATCTCAAGACATCAGTCAGGAAGTCAAAGCTTGGTCACAAATGGGTCTTCCAAATGGACAATGACCCCAAACATACTTCCAAAGATGTGGCAAAATGGCTTAAGGACGAGCAAGTCAAGGTATTGGAATGGCCATCACAAAGCCCTGACCTCAATCCTATAGACAATGTGTGGGCAGAACTGAAAAAGCGTGTGCGAGCAAGGAGGCCTACAAACCTGACTCAGTTACACCAGCTCTTTCAGGAGGATGGGCCAAAATTCACCCAACTTATTGTGGGAAGTTTGTGGAAGGCTACCCGAAACGTTTGACCCAAGTTAAACAATTTAAAGGCAATGCTACCAAATACTAATTGAGTGTATGTAAACTTCTGACCCACTGGGAATGTGATGAAAGAAATAAAAGCTGAAATAAATTATTATCTCGTCTATTATTCTGATATTTCACATTCTTTAAATCAAGTGGTGATCCTTTACCAGGATTAAATGTCAGGAATTGTGAAAAAAGTATATAAATGTAAATGTATTTGGCTAAGGTGTATGTAAACCTTGACTATGACTACACATGAATACACACACACACACACACACTCACTCAGAGAGACACACACACACACAAACACACACACACACTCAGAGAGATACACACACACACAAACAGATACACACTCAGAGAGATACACACACACACACAAACAGATACACACTCAGAGAGATACACACACACACACACACACAAACAGATACACACACACAGATATATATACACACACACACACAGAGAGATATATATACACACACACAGATACACAAGCGCAGATAAACACACACACACACACACTCAGAGATACACACACACACACACAAACAGATACACACACACTCAGAGAGATACACACACACACAAACAGATACACACTCAGAGAGATACACACACACACAAACAGATACACACACAGATATATATACACACACACACACAGAGAGATATATATACACACACACAGATACACAAGCGCAGATAAACACACACACACACACACACACACAAACAGATACACACACACACACACACACACACACTCAGAGAGATACACACACACACAAACAGATACACACTCCGAGCGATACGCACACACACAAACAGATACACACACACACACACTCAGAGATACACACACACACACACACACACACAGAGATAGACACAATCTACTTCCCTTTACATTGTAGTCAGTAAACAGATGCTTTGATCCAGAGATCAGCATTCAGATAGCTAGGTTAGACAACCACATATCACAGTCAGTCCATACAGCATTCAGATAGCTAGGTTAGACAACCACATATCACAGTCAGTCCATACAGCATTCAGATAGCTAGGTTAGACAACCACATATCACAGTCAGTCCATACAGCATTCAGATAGCTAGGTGAGACAACCACATATCACAGTCAGTCCATACAGCATTCAGATAGCTAGGTTAGACAACCACATATCACAGTCAGTCCATACAGCATTCAGATAGCTAGGTTAGACAACCACATATCACAGTCAGTCCATACAGCATTCAGATAGCTAGGTTAGACAACCACATATCACAGTCAGTCCATACAGCATTCAGATAGCTAGGTTAGACAACCACATATCACAGTCAGTCCATACAGCATTCAGATAGCTAGGTGAGACAACCACATATCACAGTCAGTCCATACAGCATTCAGATAGCTAGGTCAGACAACCACATATCACAGTCAGTCCATACAGCATTCAGATAGCTAGGTTAGACAACCACATATCACAGTCAGTCCATACAGCATTCAGATAGCTAGGTTAGACAACCACATATCACAGTCAGTCCATACAGCATTCAGATAGCTAGGTTAGACAACCACATATCACAGTCAGTCCATACAGCATTCAGATAGCTAGGTTAGACAACCACATATCACAGTCAGTCCATACAGCATTCAGATAGCTAGGTTAGACAACCACATATCACAGTCAGTCCATACAGCATTCAGATAGCTAGGTTAGACAACCACATATCACAGTCAGTCCATACAGCATTCAGATAGCTAGGTCAGACAACCACATATCACAGTCAGTCCATACAGCATTCAGATAGCTAGGTCAGACAACCACATATCACAGTCAGTCCATACAGCATTCAGATAGCTAGGTTAGACAACCACATATCACAGTCAGTCCATACAGCATTCAGATAGCTAGGTTAGACAACCACATATCACAGTCAGTCCATACAGCATTCAGATAGCTAGGTTAGACAACCACATATCACAGTCAGTCCATACAGCATTCAGATAGCTAGGTTAGACAACCACATATCACAGTCAGTCCATACAGCATTCAGATAGCTAGGTTAGACAACCACATATCACAGTCAGTCCATACAGCATTCAGATAGCTAGGTTAGACAACCACATATCACAGTCAGTCCATACAGCATTCAGATAGCTAGGTTAGACAACCACATATCACAGTCAGTCCATACAGCATTCAGATAGCTAGGTTAGACAACCACATATCACAGTCAGTCCATACAGCATTCAGATAGCTAGGTTAGACAACCACATATCACAGTCAGTCCATACAGCATTCAGATAGCTAGGTTAGACAACCACATATCACAGTCAGTCCATACAGCATTCAGATAGCTAGGTTAGACAACCACATATCACAGTCAGTCCATACAGCATTCAGATAGCTAGGTTAGACAACCACATATCACAGTCAGTCCATACAGCATTCAGATAGCTAGGTTAGACAACCACATATCACAGTCAGTCCATACAGCATTCAGATAGCTAGGTTAGACAACCACATATCACAGTCAGTCCATTCATCTTCAGATAGCTAGGTTAGACAACCACATATCACAGTCAGTCCATTCATCTTCAGGTAGCTAGGTTAGACAACCACATATCACAGTCACATTTAGTCCATTCATCTTCAGATAGCTAGGGACAATCAAGCAACAGCAAAGTCAGAGCTAATAGTAAAAAGCCTTTTGGTATTCTGATTGTGTTTCCACAGGGAGAACCTTGGTCAGTGGGAGAAGATAGTAAATGGAGAGGAGGTGGACAGTGGAGTGAGAGGAGTGTGGGCTCCGTCAGAGCCTGTTGATCCCAGGGCAGAGACTGTTGACCCCAGGGCAGAGCCTGTTGACCCCAGGGCAGAGCCTGTTGACCCCAGGGCAGAGCCTGTTGACCCCAGGGCAGAGCCTGTTGACCCCAGGGTAGAGCCCAGCACTGAGGAACCATCGAACCACGACTCAGGCCCTGTGAAGGTGGACAACTGACTGGCAGTGAAGCCACGGCTCGCCCTCACTACTTCACAAGTCAATACGCCCTCAACACATCCCCTGCCATTAACAGGGACTACTTCCTGTCTGAACTGTTAGAGAGTCTCACTTCATGCTGAAACAGGAAGGAGGGGGACACGTGTGTAGGGACTAGGGAAGGTGATTGGTGGATTTCACAAACAAGGGGATTCTTTTCAGGACCACACAGTTACCTCATTGGGTGAGGGAGGTGAGGAGTTAACCCTGCCAGTGTTCATTGCTCCGTAGACACACGGATGGACGGCTGGAGGACAGCGGGCTCTTGTTCATTAGGCACGAAACGGAAGCTAACGGGCCGAAAAACAGGGAGGAACTGCCTGGACTTGTCCTTGAGGTGGGGACTCACCTGATCAACTCCACTGCTCGGGAACCAATTCATACCTATCCAAATGGATCCGTATGTCTGTGGTGTTGGTTTTTTTTGGTCTGTTTTAGTTGGTTTGTTTTTTAAGAGATTTAAATTGCGGTTGGTTTGTTTTATGTTCCGGGCTTGTGATTTGCAGAGGCCTTAGTCTTTACACTCTAATCCTTTAAAAAAGGTCAGGGGGTGTGAAATCTTGACTTTTTTTTTTGTTGTTTTTTGTCGTTTCAGACTTTATGAATGTGTCTGAAATGGCACCCTAATCCACTACATAGTGCACTACTTTTGACCGGAACAATATGGGCCCTGTTCAAAAGTAGTGCACTGTATTGGTACTGTTTGTTTGCCTGCAGTGGTAGACTGACTAACTTATCGCAAGCAGAACTACATGGGAGGAGGTGGTTGGCTCTCAAAGAGAGACAGAAAGAATGTTTATTAGCATGTCGCAACAAATGTTCTAGAATGTTTATTAGCATGTCGCAACTGAATGTTCTAGAATGTTTTCTGGCACTTTGAGCAACAAAGTGTTTTTGCAGTACTAAAACATACAGCCCTAGTCTATTCTATTCAGAAACCGCGTCTTGTGTAAAGCACAGAAAGACAAAGTTAGTGTGACCAACAGGGCTGAGTTCGATCATGTCAACATTTAGCAAGTCGTGTCACACGAGGGTCACAATGTTCTATGCAGAAATAGCACCCAACACCCAGGCAGACCTGAGTTAAAACATTTTTTGAAATTATTTCAAATACTTCATCTGGGCTTGATTGAGCTTGCCTGGCACAATAAAACAAATAGAAGAGTTGCAAGTGTAAATTCTGCCCATCTGGCAATATATGCAGGCTAAAGCAATTGCTAAAAGTATTTGAAAGATTTCCAATAGTATTTAAACCTACCAGGTCTGCATTTTAGGTTCTAGAACCC
The DNA here is from genome assembly GCF_045791955.1 of Oncorhynchus clarkii lewisi. Lineage (NCBI taxonomy): Eukaryota > Metazoa > Chordata > Actinopteri > Salmoniformes > Salmonidae > Oncorhynchus > Oncorhynchus clarkii. The sequence continues at coordinate 6,345,362 of NC_092162.1, read as the reverse complement.
ATAACCTTGGGCAATCAGTCTTTTAGGTTCTAGAACCCAAAATCTTGGGCAATCAGTCTTTTAGGTTCTAGAACCCATAACCTTGGGCAATCAGTCTTTTAGGTTCTAGAACCCAGAACTTTAGGCAATCAGTCTTTTAGGTTCTAGAACCCAGAATCTTGGGCAATCAATCTTTTAGGTTCTAGAACCCAGAACCTTGGGCAATCAGTCTGTTTTTGAGCTCTAGTTGTAGACTGGTCTCAGATCTGTTTGTGCTGTCTTACCAACAAGAACAGCTCCTGAGTCAAGTCCAAGGGTACATTGATTCTCTGTACTGCGTTCATAGCACACCAAGGCACAGGACAAACACGCACATTGCTACAACGTTGATTTAAAATGAATAGAAATTGATTGATAGACAGAACATAATGTCAAGACAGCAGGCATGAGGAATACTCTATAGGGTTGCACCTTTTCCTTAACTTTCCCAAAATTCCCCCATTTTCCAGAAATCTTGGTTGAAAGACTCTTGGAATAAGGAGGAAATCAAGGAATCCGTCAACCAGGATTTCTGGAAAACCGGGGAATTTGGGAAAGTTACCACGATTAATACAGTATCATTTATCATTTGAAAACATTGATTTTGTGAATAATACTATAATACCTCAATTAATCTAATATCGACAGTAAATTTTCTTTGATATTTTTCTTACCATTTCCAGGTGTATTCATAAAGCGTTTGAGGTATATGTATGATAATCGGCCCGTAGCATTGTCACTTGCTTGTTCTTTCCAAACGATCTCCTTGCTCCCTGTGCGCCTCTGCCACATGTGCTGGAGCCCCTGAAGTACTGGAGCATGTCCATGTCACATAAACAACAAAAGCCGGTGAGTGCATTGCTGATGTTGTTTTTTGCTTGAGACATAAAGGCTTGCTCTCTCGGTGATTATATTTTGTGCTGATAATCGGCCCGTAGCAGCCAAACGGTGCCGTCCCTTCCTCTCCGCTGTCTCACCGTTTCAGTTGGTGGTGGCACAGGTACCTGCTCAGTGCGCACTGTTCTGGCTTTTTTGCAGTTAGACCTCGGGTGTGTAGGTTCAGGATGAGGCTTAGTCCTCGGGGGTGTAGGTTCAGGATGAGGCTTAGTCCTCGTGGGTGTAGGTTCAGGATGAGGCTTAGTCCTCAGAGGTGTAGGTTCAGGATGAGGCTTAGTCCTCGGGGGTGTAGGTTCAGGATGAGGCTTAGTCCTCGGGGGTGTAGGTTCAGGATGAGGCTTAGTCCTCGGGGGTGTAGGTTCAGGATGAGTCTTAGGCCTCGGAGGTGTAGGTTCAGGATGAGGCTTAGGCCTCGGAGGTGTAGGTTCAGGATGAGTCTTAGGCCTCGGGGGTGTAGGTTCAGGATGAGGCTTAGTCCTCGGCAGTGTAGGTTCAGGATGAGGTTCAGGATGAGGCTTAGTCCTCGGGGGTGTAGGTTGAGGATGAGGCTTAGTCCTCGGAGGTGTAGGTTCAGGATGAGTCTTAGGCCTCGGAGGTGTAGGTTCAGGATGAGTCTTAAGTCCTCGGGGTTGTAGGTTCAGGATGAGGTTTAGTCCTCGGGGGTGTAGGTTCAGGATGAGGCTTAGTCCTCGGGGGTGTAGGTTCAGGATGAGGCTTAGTCCTCGGGGGTGTAGGTTGAGGATGAGGCTCAGTCCTCGGAGGTGTAGGTTCAGGATGAGTCTTAGGCCTCGGGGGTGTAGGTTCAGGATGAGGCTTAGTCCTCAGAGGTGTAGGTTCAGGATGAGTCTAAGGCCTCGGAGGTGTAGGTTCAGGATGAGGCTTAGTCCTCGAGAGTGTAGGTTCAGGATGAGGCTTAGTCCTCTGGCTTGTAGGTTCAGGTTGAGGCTTAGTCCTCGGGGGTGTAGGTTCAGGATTAGGCTTAGTCCTCGGGGGTGTAGGTTGAGGATGAAGCTTAGTCCTCGGAGGTGTAGGTTCAGGATGAGTCTTAGGCCTCGGAGGTGTAGGTTCAGGATGAGTCTTAGGCCTCGGAGGTGTAGGTTCAGGATGAGGCTTAGGCCTCGGAGGTGTAGGTTCAGGATGAGTCTTAGGCCTCGGGGGTGTAGGTTCAGGATGAGGCTTAGTCCTCGGCAGTGTAGGTTCAGGATGAGGTTCAGGATGAGGCTTAGTCCTCGGGGGTGTAGGTTGAGGATGAGGCTTAGTCCTCGGAGGTGTAGGTTCAGGATGAGTCTTAGGCCTCGGAGGTGTAGGTTCAGGATGAGTCTTAAGTCCTCGGGGTTGTAGGTTCAGGATGAGGTTTAGTCCTCGGGGGTGTAGGTTCAGGATGAGGCTTAGTCCTCGGGGGTGTAGGTTCAGGATGAGGCTTAGTCCTCGGGGGTGTAGGTTGAGGATGAGGCTCAGTCCTCGGAGGTGTAGGTTCAGGATGAGTCTTAGGCCTCGGGGGTGTAGGTTCAGGATGAGGCTTAGTCCTCAGAGGTGTAGGTTCAGGATGAGTCTAAGGCCTCGGAGGTGTAGGTTCAGGATGAGGCTTAGTCCTCGAGAGTGTAGGTTCAGGATGAGGCTTAGTCCTCTGGCTTGTAGGTTCAGGTTGAGGCTTAGTCCTCGGGGGTGTAGGTTCAGGATTAGGCTTAGTCCTCGGGGGTGTAGGTTGAGGATGAAGCTTAGTCCTCGGAGGTGTAGGTTCAGGATGAGTCTTAGGCCTCGGAGGTGTAGGTTCAGGATGAGGCTTAGTCCTCGAGGGTGTAGGTTCAGGATGAGGCTTAGTCCTCGAGGGTGTAGGTTCCGGATGAGGCTTAGTCTTCGGGGGTGTAGGTTCAGGATGAAGCTTAGTCCTCGGGGGTGTAGGTTCAGGATGAGGCTTAGTCCTCGGAGGTGTAGGTTCAAGATGAGGCTTAGTCCTCGAGGGTGTAGGTTCAGGATGAGGCTTAGTCCTCGGGGGTGTAGGTTCAGGATTAGGCTTAGTCCTCGGGGTGTAGTGGTCCCATGGTGTTTATGTTTGCGTTCTACTGTTTGTACAGATGAACGTGGCACCTTCAGGCATTTGGAAATTGCTCCCAAGGATGAACCAGACTTCTGGAGGTCTACAATTTATTTAGGTCCTCCTACTGTAGGGAGAAGGAGCGCGCAGGCCCAACTGTAGGGAGAAGGAGCGCGCAGGCCCAACTGTAGGGAGGAGGAGCGGAGCAGGTCCTACTGTAGGGAGAAGGAGCGCGCAGGCCCAACTGTAGGGAGAAGGAGCGGAGCAGGTCCTACTGTAGGGAGAAGGAGCGGAGCAGGCCCTACTGTAGGGAGAAGGAGCGCGCAGGCCCAACTGTAGGGAGAAGGAGCGGAGCAGGCCCTACTGTAGGGAGAGGGAAGGGAGCAGGCCCTACTGTAGGGAGAAGGAGGGTAGGAGGTCCTACTGTATGGAGAAGGAAGGGAGCAGGTCCTACTGTAGGGAGAAGGAGGGAGCAGGTCCTACTGTAGGGAGAAGGAAGGGAGCAGGTCCTACTGTAGGGAGAAGGAGGATGCAGGTCCTACTGTAGGGAGAAGGATGGAGCCAGTCCTACTGTAGGGAGAAGGAAGGGAGCAGACCCTACTGTAGGTAGAAGGAGGGGGAGCAGACCCTACTGTAGGGAGAAGGAAGGGAGCAGGTCCTTCTGTAGGGAGAAGGAAGGGAGCAGGTCCTTCTGTAGGGAGAAGGAAGGGAGCAAGGTCCTACTGTAGGGAGAAGGAGGGAGCAGGTCCTACTGTAGGGAGAAGGAGGGGAGCAGGCCCTACTGTAGGGAGAATGAGGGAGCAGGTCCTACTGTAGGGAGAAGGAAGGGAGCAGGTCCTACTGTAGGGAGAAGGAAGGGAGCAGGTCCTACTGTAGGGAGAAGGAGGGATCAGGTCCTACTGTAGGGAGAAGGAAGGGAGCAGGTCCTACTGTAGGGAGAAGGAGGAAGCAGGTCCTACTGTAGGGAGAAGGAGGGAGCAGGTCCTACTGTAGGGAGAAAGAAGGGAGCAGGTCCTACTGTAGGGAGAAGGAAGGGAGCAAATTATACTGTAGGGAGAAGGAGGGGAGCAGGTCCTACTGTAGGGAGAAGGAAGGGAGCAGGCCCTACTGTAGGGAGAAGGAGGGAGCAAGTTCTACTGTAGGGAGAAGGAAGGGAGCAGGGTCTACTGTAGGGAGAAGGAGGGAGCAGGTCCTACTGTAGGGAGAAGGAGGGGAGCAGGCCCTACTGTAGGAAGAAGGAAGGGAGCAGGTCCTACTGTATGGAGAAGGAAGGGAGCAGGTCCTACTGTAGGGAGGAGGGAGCAGGTCCTACTGTAGGGATAAGGAGGGGAGCAGGTCCTACTGTAGGGAGAAGGAGGATGCAGGTCCTACTGTAGGGAGAAGGATGGAGCCAGTCCTACTGTAGGGAGAAGGAAGGGAGCAGGTCCTACTGTAGGTAGAAGGAGGGGGAGCAGACCCTACTGTAGGTAGAAGGAAGGGAGCAGGTCCTTCTGTAGGGAGAAGGAAGGGAGCAGTTCCTTCTGTAGGGAGAAGGAAGGGAGCAAGGTCCTACTGTAGGGAGAAGGAGGGAGCAGGTCCTACTGTAGGGAGAAGGAGGGGAGCAGGCCCTACTGTAGGGAGAATGAGGTAGCAGCTCCTACTGTAGGGAGAAGGAAGGGAGCAGGTCCTACTGTAGGGAGAAGGAAGGGAGCAGGTCCTACTGTAGGGAGAAGGAGGGATCAGGTCCTACTGTAGGGAGAATGAAGGGAGCAGGTCCTACTGTAGGGAGAAGGAGGAAGCAGGTCCTACTGTAGGGAGAAGGAGGGAGCAGGTCCTACTGTAGGGAGAAAGAAGGGAGCAGGTCCTACTGTAGGGAGAAGGAAGGGAGCAGGTTATACTGTAGGGAGAAGGAGGGGAGCAGGTCCTACTGTAGGGAGAAGGAAGGGAGCAGGCCCTACTGTAGGGAGAAGGAGGGAGCAAGTCCTACTGTAGGGAGAAGGAAGGGAGCAGGGTCTACTGTAGGGAGAAGGAGGGAGCAGGTCCTACTGTAGGAAGAAGGAGGGGAGCAGGCCCTACTGTAGGGAGAAGGAAGGGAGCAGGTCCTACTGTATGGAGAAGGAAGGGAGCAGGTCCTACTGTAGGGACGAGGGAGCAGGTCCTACTGTAGGGATAAGGAGGGGAGCAGGTCCTACTGTAGGGAGAAAGAGCACAGCAGGCCCTACTGTAGGGAGAAGGGGTGGTAGTGTGGGGGTGGTGGTAGTGTGGGGGTGGTTGGAGTAGAGGGGTGTGGATGAATGAATCACCATGCTTTTGTCACTTCTAGACTACTGCAATGCTCTACTTTTCGGCTACCCGGATAAAGCACTAAATGAACTGCAATTAGTGCTAAACACGGCTGCTAGAATCTTGACTAGAACCAACACATTTGATCATATTACTCCAGTGCTAGCCTCTCTACACTGGCTTCCTGTTAAGGCTAGGGCTGATTTCAAAGCTTTACTGCTAACCTACAAAGCATTACATCTTTCTGATTTGGTCCTGCCGTACATACCTACACGTACGCTACGGTCACAACCCTGGTGGTTATCTGACAGGTACTGGACCCCAACCCTGGTGGTTATCTGACAGGTACTGGACCCCAACCCTGGTGGTTATCTGACAGGTACTGGACCCCAACCCTGCTGTTTAACCCTGCTGTTGGCCCCCAACCCTGCTGTTTATCTGACTGATATTAGGCTGTTTACTGACTGACTGGACCCAACCCTGCTGTTTATCTGACAGGGTCGTTACTGGGTACCCCCAACCCTACTGTTAACCCTGCTGCTGTTTATCTGACAGGTACTGGACCCCAACCCTGCTGTTTTTCTGACAGGTACTGGACCTCAACCCTGCTGGTTATCTGACATATTAGTGCTGTTTATTAGGTACTGTGCTGTTTAATGATACTGTTTATCTGACAGGTACTGGACCCGAACCCTGCTGTTTATCTGACTGGTATTAGACCCCAACTATGCTGTTTATCTGACTGGTACTGGACCTCAACCCTGCTGTATATCTCACAGGTACTGGACCCCAACCCTGCTGTTTATCTGACAGGTACTGGACCCGAACCCTGCTGTTTATCTGATTTTATCCATATACAGTATTAGGTGTGTAATGATCAAATCAGTCACATTTTATTAATCACGTGCTTGATAAACAACAGGTGTGGACTAACAGTGAAATGCTTACTGACGGGCCCTTCCCAACAACGCAGAGAGAAACAACATAGAAATAGAATAGAAAAGCAACAATACAAGTAACAATAGATACACAATGAGTAACGATAACATGGCTACATACAAGTTGTACCAGTCAATGTGCAGGGGTAGGAGGTAATAACATGGCTACATACAAGTTGTACCAGTCAATATGCAGGGGTAGGAGGTAATAACATGGCTACATACAAGGGGTACCAGTACTGAGTTAATGTGCAGGGGTAGGAGGTAATAACTTGGCTATATACACGGGGTACCAGTACTGAGTTAATGTGCAGGGGTACAAGGTAATTGAGGTAGATACTGTATGTATAACTAGGAATAAAGTGACAGATAATAAACAGTAACAGCAGCGTATGTGATTGGTCAAAAAAAGTTTGTGCAAAAAGGGTCAATGCAGATAGTCCGGGTAGCTATTTGGTTAACTATTTAACTAACTATTTAGCAGTCTTATGGCTTGGGGGGTAAAAGCTGTTCAATGTCCTGTTGGTTCCAGACTTGGTACATCGGTGCTGCTTGCTGTGCGGTAGAAGAGAGAACCGTCTATGACTCGGGTGATAATGTAGTAGCAGAGAGAACAGTATATGACTTATGTGATAATGCAGTAGCAGAGAGAACAGTATGACTTAGGCGATAATGTAGTAGCAGAGAGAACAGTCTATGACTAGGGCGATAATGCAGTAGCAGAGAGAACAGTCTATGACTAGGGCGATAATGTAGTAGCAGAGAGAACCGTCTATGACTAGGGTGATAATGCAGTAGCAGAGAGAACAGTCTATGGCTAGGGCGATAATGTAGTAGCAGAGAGAACAGTATGACTAGGGCGATAATGTAGTAGCAGAGAGAACAGTCTACGACTTATGTGATAATGCAGTAGCAGAGAGAACAGTATATGACTTATGTGATAATGCAGTAGGAGAGAGAACAGTCTATGACTAGGGCGATAATGTAGTAGCAGAGAGAACAGTCTATGACTAGAGTGATAATGCAGTAGCAGAGAGAACAGTCTATGACTTGGGTGATAATGTAGTAGCAGAGAGAACAGTCCATGGCTAGGGTGATAATGTAGTAGCAGAGAGAACAGTCTATGACTAGGGCGACAATGTAGTAGCAGAGAGAACAGTCTATAGCTAGAGCGATAATGCAGTAGCAGAGAGAACAGTCCATGACTTGGACGATAATGCAGTAGCAGAGAGAACAGTCTATGGCTAGAGCGATAATGCAGTAGCAGAGAGAACAGTCTATGACTTGGGTGATAATGCAGTAGCAGAGAGAACAGTCTATGGCTAGAGCGATAATGCATACATGCTGGAATTCAATTAGGACACAGAACGCTGTATGCTTTATATGGTGCTAACTTACAATGGCAGTCATGCACTTTCTGACCGTATGTGTGTGTGTGTGTGTGTGTGTGTGTGTGTGTGTGTGCAAGTTAATGTGTGTGTGTGCGTGTGCAAGTGAATGTGTGTGTGTGTGTGTGTGTTTGAGCTTTTGACTGCCCCCCCCCCCCCCCCCCCTCCCTTCACTTCCTCCCTCCACCCCCACTTGAATGTCAGGGAGGCCTCACTGCACTGCCCCTCTTCACTGCCCAGCACCAGTCATCTATTCCTGCCTGTCTCCCAAATGACACCCTATCCTATATAAAGTGCTAACATTTTCACCAGGGTCCATAGGGCCCGAATCTGGTTAAAGGTAGTGAACTATATAGGTTTTAGGGTACCATTTAGGATGCGTACTATTTCTGCACTATGTTTAGCTTTTTTATAATCATTATTATTATCAATGATTATTATATTATTAATGCTATTATTATGACTATTGTTATTTTCTTAATTGGAGTTTAAATTAACTTATATTTTTTTATACAAAGAAAAAAAAAGATGTTGGCCGTTTTTGTTTTTGTACAAAGTGAACATGAAGAGAAACAGAATGGTTTAGACATGTTTTAATAATTGTTATAAGAATGGTCTAATACATGTTATAACTGTTATATGAATGTCTAAGACATCTTATTACTGTAATACGAATGGTCTCGATATGATGTAACTGTTATAAGAATGGTCTAATACATGTTATAGCTGTTATATGAATGGTCTAGACATGTTATAATAACTCTTAAGAATGGTCTTGGACGTGGTATAACTGTTATAAGAATGGTCTAGAGAAGTTATAATAACTATTATAATAACTGTCTTAAGAATGGTCTAGACATGTTATAACTGTTATAAGAATGGTCTAGAGAAGTTATAATAACTATTATAATAACTGTCTTAAGAATGGTCTAATACATGTTATAACTGTTATATGAATGTCTAAGACATCTTATAATGACTGTTATACGAATGTTCTCAACGTGTTATAAGAATGGTCTAATACATGTTATAGCTGTTATATGAATGGTCTAGACATGTTATAATAACTCTTAAGAATGGTCTTGGACGTGTTATAACTGTCTTAAGAATGGTCTTGGACGTGTTATAACTGTTATAAGAATGGTCTAGAGAAGTTATAATAACTATTATAATAGCTGTCTTAAGAATGGTCTAGACATGTTATAATAACTTTTAATGGTCTTGGACGTGTTATAACTGTCTTAAGAATGGTCTAGAGAAGTTATAATAACTATTATAATAACTGTCTTACGAATGGTCTTGGACGTGTTATAACTGTCTTAAGAATGGTCTAGAGAAGTTATAATAACTATTATAATAACTGTCTTAAGAATGGTCTTGGACGTGTTATAACTGTCTTAAGAATGGTCTAGAGAAGTTATAATAACTATTATAATAACTGTCTTAAGAATGGTCTTGGACGTGTTATAACTGTCTTAAGAATGGTCTAGAGAAGTTATAATAACTATTATAATAACTGTCTTAAGAATGGTCTTGGACGTGTTATAACTGTCTTAAGAATGGTCTAGAGAAGTTATAATAACTATTATAATAACTGTCTTAAGAATGGTCTTGGACGTGTTATAACTGTCTTAAGAATGGTCTAGAGAAGTTATAATAACTATTATAATAACTCTTAAGAATGGTCTTGGATGGTCTAGAGAAGTTATAATAACTATTATAATAACTGTCTTAAGAATGGTCTTGGACGTGTTATAACTGTCTTAAGATTTGTCTAGACATGTTATAACTGAGGAGTGACTCAACTGTAAATGTAAGAGAGCAGGAATGAGGATGAGTTTTATAAAAAATATTTAAAAAATATTGAAAACACTCAATATCCTTTCCTGTGTGAGTTTTCATGACCGTTTCACAGTGCTTCAAAACTGTATGTCTGTTTTAGCTATTAAAAACCTAGAATGAGGCTGATAAGCTGTCGCACGGCGTGCAACCATTCTGGAGGGACACCGCCCTCCGAATTGCTCATTGCAAACTGGGATAAATCAAATCGTATTTGTCACATGCTCCGAATACAACAGGTGTAGTAGACCTCACAATGAAATGCTTACTTACAAGTCCTTAATCAACAGTGCAGTTTTAAGAAAAAATAAGTGTTTAGAACGTATTTACTAAAATAAACTCAAGTAAAACATAAATAAAGAAATAAAAGAAAAAATAACAAATAATTAAGGAGCAACAATATAATAACAGTAGCGAGGCTATATACAGGGTGTTACGGTACAGAGTCAATGTGGAGACTATATACAGGGTGTTACGGTACAGAGTCAATGTGGAGGCTATATACAGGGTGTTACGGTACAGAGTCAATGTGGAGGCTATATACAGGGTGTTACGGTACAGAGTCAATGTGTGTCAGGCATATGTGTATAGGTGGCAGGGAAGTCAGGCGCAGGAGAGTCAAATGGAGTCTTTTAATAATGTCATAAAAACATGCTCCATAACACTAAACAGGAAAAGAACATAAACAAATATGGGTACGAAGACCCGTCGCGCACCTATACAACAAAAACACTACACTGACAATAAACAATCTCTGACAAAGACATGAGGGGAAACAGAGGGTTAAATACACAACAGGTAATGAATGGGATTGAAAACAGGTGTGTAGGAAGACAAGACAAAACCAATGGAAAATGAAAAAATGGATCGATGATGGCTAGAAGACCGGTGACGTCGAACGCCGAGCACCGCCCGAACAAGGAGAGGCAACGACTTCGGCAGAAGTCGTGACAATGTGGAGGCTATATACAGGGGGTACCGGTACAGAGTCAATGTGGAGGCTATATACAGGGTGTTACGGTACAGAGTCAATGTGGAGGCTATATACAGGGGGTACCGGTACAGAGTCAATGTGGAGGCTATATACAGGGGGTACCGGTACAGAGTCAATGTGGAGGCTATATACAGGGGATACCGGTACAGAGTCAATGTGGAGGTTATATACAGGGGGTAACCGGTACAGAGTCAATGTGGAGGCTATATACAGGGGGTACCGGTACAGAGTCAATGTGGAGGCTACCAAGAGGCTACCAAGAGTGTGCAAAGCTGTCATCAAGGCAAAGGGCGGCTACTTTGAAGAATCTCAAATATATTTTTATTTGTTTAACACTTTTTTGGTTACTACATGATTCCATATGTGTTAGTTCATAGTTTTGATGTCTTCGCTATTATTCTACAATGTTAGAAAATTGTAAAAAATTAAGAAAAAACCCTTGAATGAGTAGGTGTGTCCAAAGATTAGCCGCAGCATAAAAATGGCTTGGAAGCTGCTAAGAAGCCATTTGGACCTAGACTTGGTGCTCCGGTACCTCTTGCCGTGCGGTCTATGACTAGGGTGGCTGGAGTCTTTGACAATTTTTAGGGCCTTCCTCTGACAAATCTAATTTTATTTGTCACACACACTTGGTTAGCAAATGTTAATGCGAGTGTAGCGAAATGCTTGTGCTTCTATTTCCGACCATGCAGTAATATCTAACAAGTAATCTAACCTAACAATTTCACAACAACTACTTAAATACACACAAGTGTAAAGGAATCAATAAGAATATGTACATAAAGATATATGAATGAGTGATGGTACAGAATGGCATAGGCAAGATGCAGCAGATGGTATAGAGTACAGTATATACATATGAGATGAGGAATGTAGGGTATGTAAACATTATATAAAGTGGCATTGTTTAAAGTGGCTAGTGATATATTTTATTACATCAATTTTTCCATGATTAAAGTGGCTTGAGTTGAGTCAATATGTTGGCAGCAGCCACTCAATGTTAGTGGTGGCTGTTTAACAGTCTGAAGGCCTTGAGATAGACTCTGTTTTTCAGTCTCTCGGTCCCTGCTTTGATGTACCTGTACTGACCTCGCCTTCTGGATGATAGCGGGGTGAACAGGCAGTGGCTCGGGTGGGTGTTGTCCTTGATGATCTTTTTGGCCTTCCTGTGACATCGGTCGGTGTAGGTGTCCTGGAGACGGTAGTTTGCCCCCGGTGATGCGTTGTGCAGACCTCACTACCCTCTGGAGAGCCTTACGGTTATGGGCGGAGCAGTTGCCGTACCAGGCGGGGATACAGCCCGACACGATGCTCTCGATTGTGCATCTGTAAAGGTTTGTGAGTGCTTTTGGTGACAAACCGAGGCGCTGCTGCACCTTCTTCACCACGCTGTCTGTGTGGGTGGACCATTTCAGTTTGTCCGTGATGTGTATGCCGAGGAACTTAAAACTTTCCACCTTCTCCACTACTGTCCCGTCAATGTGGATAGGGGGGGTGCTCCCTCTGCTGTTTCCTGAAGTCCACGATCATCTCCTTTGTTTTGTTGACGTTGAGTGTGAGGTTATTTTCCTGACACCACACTCCGAGGGCCCTCACCTCCTCCCTGTAGGCCGTCTCGTCGTTGTTGGTAATCAAGCCTACCACTGTAGTGTCGTCTGCAAACTTGATGATTGAGTTGGAGGCGTGCATGGCCATGCAGTCTTGGGTGAACAGGGAGTACAGGAGAGGGCTGATAACACACCCTTGTGAGGCCCCAGTGTTGAGGATCAGCGGGGTGGAGATGTTGTTACCTACCCTCACCACCTGGGGGCGGCCCGTCAGGAAGTCCAGGACCCAGTTGCACAGGGCAGGGTCGAGACCCAGGGTCTCAAGCTTGATGACGAGTTTGGAGGGTACTATGGTGTGAAATGCTGAGCTATAATCGATGAACAGCATTCTTACATAGGTATTCCTCTTGTCCAGATGGGTCAGGGCAATGTGATTGCGATTGCGTCGTCTGTGGACCTATTGGGGCGGTAAGCAAATTGGAGTGGGTCTAGGGTGTCAGGTAGGGTGGCGGCGATATGGTCCTTGACTAGTCTCTCAAAGCACTTCATGATGACGGAAGTGAGTGCTACAGGGCGGTAGTCATTTAGCTCAGTTACCTTAGCTTTCTTGGGAACAGGAACAATGGTAGCCCTCTTGAAGCATGTGAGAACAGCAAACTGGGATAGGGATTGATTGAATATGTCCGTAAACACACCAGCCAACTGGTCTGCGCATGCTCTGAGGACGCGGCCGGGGATGCCGTCTGGGCCTGCAGCCTTGCGAGGGTTAACACGTTTAAATGTTTTACTCACGTTGGCTGCAGTGAAGGAGAGCCCGCAGGTCTTGGTAGCGGGCCGTGTCAGCGGCACTGTATTGTCCTCAAAACGATCAAATAAGTTGTTTAGTCTGTCTGGGAGCAAGACACTGTGGTCCGCGACTGGGCTGCTTTTTATTTTGTAGTCTGTGATTGACTGTAGACCCTGCCACATACCTCTCGTGTCTGAGTTGTTGAATTGCGACTCCACTTTGTCTCTATACTGACGCTTAGCTTGTTTGATTACCTTGCGGAGGGAATAGCTACACTGTTTGTTTTCGGTCATGTTTCCGGTCACCTTGCCCTGATTAAAAGCAGTGGTTCGGGCTTTCAGTTTTGCATGAATGCTGTCATCAATCCACGGTTTCTGGTTAGGGAATGTTTTAATAGACTCTGTGGGTACAACATCACCGATGCACTTGCTAATAAACTCGCTCACCGAATCAGCGTATTCATTAATGTTGTTGTCCGCCGCTATTCGGAACATATCCCAGTCCACGAGATCGAAGCAATCTTGACTGGGAGCAACAAAATGGAGTCGTGGTCAGCTTTTCCAAACGGAGGGCGGGGAAGGAGACACCAGGTGACTGTACCGACTCCGATAGCGTGTCTCGAGTGAGTATGTTTCTGTGAAAAAAAGAACGTTACAGTCTCTGATGTCTCTCTGGAAGGCAACTCTTGCTCGGATTTCGTCTACCTTGTTGTCAAAAGACTGGACATTGGCGAGTAGTATACTCAGGAGCGGTGCGCGATGTGCCCGTTTACGGAGCCTGACCAGAAGAACACTCCGTCTGCCCCTTCTACGGCGCCGTTGTTTTGGGTCGCCGGCTGGGATCCGATACATTGTCCTGGGTGGTGGGTCAAACAGAGGATCCGCTTCGGGAAAGTCGTATTCCTGGTCGTAGTGTTGTTAAGTTGGTGTTGCTCTTATATCCAATAGTTCCTTCCGACTATATGTAATAAAACCTAAGATTTCCTGGGGTAACAATGTAAGAAATAACACATAAAAAAACGAAATACTGCATAGTTTCCTAGGAACGCGAAGCGAGGCGTCCATCTCTGTCGGCGCCGGAAGTTGATATACACCGCCTGGAATAGAGGTCCTGGTTGCAGAAAGCTTGGCCCCAGTGATGTACTGGGCCGTACACACTAACCTCTGTAGTGCCTTGCGGTCGGCGGCCGAGCAGTTGCCATACCAGGCAGTGATGCAACCAGTCTCGATGGTGCAGCTGTAGAACTTTTTGAGGATCTGAGGACCCAAATCTTTTCAGTCTTCTGAGGGAGAATAGGCATTGTCGTGCCCTCTTCACGACTGTCTTGGTGTGTTTGGACCATGTTAGTTTGTTGGTGATGTGGACACCAAGGAGTTTGAAGCTCTCAACCTGCTTTACTATAGCCCTGTTGATGAGAATGGGAGCGTGCTTGGTCCTCCATTTCCTGTAGTCCACAATCATCTCCTTTGTCTTGATCAAATTGACGGAGAGGTTGTTATCCTGGCACCACACTGCCAGGTCTCATTGTTGTCGGTGATCAGGCCTACCACTGTTGTGTCGTCTGAAAACCACCTGGGGGCGGCCCATCAGGAAGTTCAGGATCCAGTTGCAGAGGTAGGTGTTTAGTTGCAAAGTCCTTAGCTTAGTGATGAGCTTTGAGGACACTATGGTGTTGAACGCTGAGCTGTAGTCAATGAATAGCGTTCTCACATTCTCACACCTCCTTTTATCCAGGTGGGAAAGGGCAGTGTGGAGTGCAGTTGGTAGTCATTTAGGCAGGTTACCTTGGTGTTCTTGGGCACAGGGACTATGGTGGTCTGCTTGAAAACATGTAGGTATTACAGACTCGATCAGTGACAGTTTGAAAATGGCATAGCGGGATGTCTTATAAGTGTCCGTGTTAGAGACCCGCTCCTTGAATGCAGCAGCTCTACCCTTTAGCTCAGTGCGGATGTTGCCTGTAATCCATGGCTTCTGGTTTGGGTATGTTCTGTAAACCTAAAAGTGTGAAGGTGTTGGCTGCTTTGTTGAAATGGTGCGCGTGGGTTACTTAAGCAATAAGGCCAGAGGGGGTGTGGTATGTGGCCAATATACCACGGCTAAGGGCTGTATCCAGGCACTCCGAGTTGCGTCACACGTAAGAACAGTTCTTACGTGTGACGCAACTCGGAGTGCCTGGATACAGCCCTTAGCCGTGGTATATTGGCCATTTACCACAAAACCCAGAGGAGTCTTATTGTTATTATCAACTGGTTACCTAGGTAATTAGAGCAGTAAAAAAATAAATGCTTTGTCATACCCGTGGTATATGGTCTGATATACCATGGCTGTAAACCAATCACCTTTTAGTTTTTCTTGCACCTTATTTGTATAAAAATCTTAAACATTTTCTGAAATGTGATGCTTTGGTGCCTCTTGGCCAATTCAGAACGCTGATTGAGGAACCTTTTTACTGATGAATGTGTTTTTCTTTCTTTCTGCTTGCATTTTGTATTTTTATTTTGTTGTGTGTATATTTTTTGTAATCTACATAATTCAGTGCTCATCTGTAAAAGAGACCTTGGTCTCAGTGTGACTCCCTGATAAAATAAAGGTTCAATAACATTTACTTCCGCCACCGTGTGTTGACGCGCGGTATCCCCTGACAACCGTCTGGGGAAAACAGGAATCTTTTCTCTTCACCTCTGGGCAGACAGACGCGGGTGAGTACAATAGATTATGTTTCGGCAATATGACGTTGCTGTAGTTATTTCCTGCGAATTACAGTGTTTATATCGTCTCAAGAAACGTTTAGCTATAGTTTACTTATTTGCGTGCCTGCGTGCGTGCGTTGCGCCAATCGCACAGCAGAATGTCTGTAAAGTCATGGATTTCACTTTACCAAATTACAGTGTTTGCTAGACAAATACTCTTTACAATTATGCACATCTACCGTGAAATACAGTGTAATTATTAACAGAGAAAAATGCTAATCATGTTTCTAGGTAGAGCTTTCAATAAGGTCAATGAATAGAATATGTGCAAGTTATAGGCTATAGATATTCTGAGTAGACAATATATTTATTTAACTAAGCAAATCAGTTAAGAACAAATTCTAATTTACGATGATGGCCCACCCCACGCTGGGCCAATTGTGCACCGCCCTATGGGACTCCCAATCACGGCCGGATGTTATACAGCCTGGATTTGAACCAGGGACTGAAGTGATGCCTCTTTCACTGAGATGCAGTGCTTTAGACTGCTGCGCCACTCGGGAGCCCACTCGGCAATACTTTGCTACATTTAACATGCTAGTCCTTAAAGCAGAAAGAGGGACTTGCTGTTAGTGCTTTCATCTTAAAGAGGCATAATATTTAGCCTACAATGACCAAACAAAAAGCACACATCTTTCCAATACCACATTCAAGTTCCTTCACGCCCTCCTCTCAGCCAGCCATGTCTACCAAGGCTACCACCCCTAACAAGCCTCGGATGCTGAGGGTATCTGACGCACGCCGGGAGCTCCAGAGCCTTCTCCTGGGGGCAGAGATGGCTCACAAGGCTGACATCCAAACATACAGCTGTGGCCACCTGAGCCCTTACACCCTGAGCCAGAACCAGCCCCACCGGAGGAGGACAGATGAACCAATCTGGGAGATGTCTGAGGTCTTTCCCCCACTGTTTTCTGTCTATGTTCAGTACCATTTAGCAGAAAAATGCATTGAAAGTATAGAGAGCATTTATTTTTTTCACGGGCGAGCAGCGTTTACCCAACAATTTGATTTACTATTACACCACTGCTTACAATGACACAATAACAACAACAACAACATACAACAACAACAACAACAAAACCTAACATCAACATATTCATTATCTCTAGGTCCAGGACAGAGAGAAGGGTGAGGGGGAAGGCCTGAGTCCCTGTCCTTTTACGCAACGCCTCCAGAGACAAACCAAGATGGCCGCCAACATCGACAAGATGACTGAAGCCATGTTTGACTTCACTGTCGCCAAGGGGCTAAAACCTACAGTCTTGAAGCCTGGGCAGCATGAGAGCCTTACTGGCACACAGAGAGGAACGAAGGGAGAGGAAGGAGAAGAAAGAGAGAGGAGGAGGAAAACAAGGCTCAAGATGGTTCTGGACACCTCTGAGCTCTTCCTGGTCAAACCCAGCATAGCATCACAGACAAAACCTCCTGGAGGTGTTGAGGGGAACCAGGACAGGTAATAATGATAATTAACACTGTAGCATCACAGACCAATCCTTCTGGAGGTGTTGAGGGGAACCAGGACCGGTAATAATGATAATTAACACTGTAGTATCACAGACAAATCCTCCTGGAGGTGTTGAGGAGGGGAACCAGGATAGGGAAGGGCAATAATAATAAATATAGCGGTGAGCAGCAATGAACAGGGTTCACAGGACGACAGAAAGGACACAAGATCAGTTTGATAATAACGCAAACACTCTATCATATAGGAACTATCTTCATTTATGTGTAATCGGTGAAATCATTACTAGGGCTGTTAGGGTGAACGTATTACCGCCAACTCCGGCGGTCACGAATCATGACCGCAGTCAAATTCCACGTGACTGTTTAGTCACAGTAACTAGGCTTCTCCAAGCTCTGATGCTGCTGATGGTCATTAGTAGTCTACCAAACTTGCCAACTGCCTGATACTCAGCACTCTATTGTCCCTCTAATCACTCCCATCTACAGGTACTGGTTCAGTCAGTCTCACCTGGTCCATCTACAGGTACTGGTTCAGTCAGTCTCACCTGGTCCATTTACAGGTACTGGTTCACTCAGTCTCACCTGGTCCATCTACAGGTACTGGTTCAGTCAGTCTCACCTGGTCCATCTACAGGTACTGGTTCAGTCAGTCTCACCTGGTCCATCTACAGGTACTGGTTCAGTCAGTCTCACCTGGTCCATATATAGGTACTGGTTCACTCAGTCTCACCTGGTCCATTTACAGGTACTGGTTCACTCAGTCTCACCTGGTCCATCTACAGGTACTGGTTCAGTCAGTCTCACCTGGTCCATTTACAGGTACTGGTTCACTCAGTCTCACCTGGTCCATTTACAGGTACTGGTTCAGTCAGTCTCACCTGGTCCATCTATAGGTACTGGTTCAGTCAGTCTCACCTGGTCCATCTACAGGTACTGGTTCAGTCAGTCTCACCTGGTCCATTTACAGGTACTGGTTCACTCAGTCTCACCTGGTCCATTTAAAGGTACTGGTTCAGTCAGTCACACCTGGTCCATCTACAGGTACTGGTTCAGTCAGTCTCACCTGGTCCATCTATAGGTACTGGTTCAGTCAGTCTCACCTGGTCCGTCTATAGGTACTGGTTCACTCAGTCTCACCTGGTCCATCTACAGGTACTGGTTCACTCAGTCTCACCTGGGGGGCCTGACCAAGAAGGACCAGATGAGGATGATGAGACACTTTGACAGACGGGTGCTGAGGAAGCAGGACCTCAGGGACAGGAACTGGATCAGCGGGAACAAGGCTGCTGAGGTCTACGAGTGGAAGCTAGAGAAGGTGGGGAAGACTATCGTGTTTCTTTTTGGTTGTACAAATTTGACCCGGTACAGTATAAACATCACGCAATACCATAACATACTAATTACACTGTGATAACCTATGGGTTACTTCTATGTAAGTGGTACATATCCTCCATAGGTAATAATAGGCGTACGAGAGATGCTGTAAATTATAGGGCCTCCAGTCCCCTGGAGGTGTTGAGTTCAGCAGTATTCTTCAGTCCCCTAAAGGTGTTGAGTTCACCAGTGTTCTTCAGTCCCCTAGAGGTGTTGAGTTCACCAGTATTCTTCAGTCCCCTAGAGGTGTTGAGTTCAGCAGTATTCTTCAGTCCCCTAGAGGTGTTGAGTTCACCAGTATTCTTCAGTCCCCTAGAGGTGTTGAGTTCACCAGTATTCTTCAGTCCCCTAGAGGTGTTGAGTTCAGAAGTATTCTTCAGTCCCCTAAAGGTGTTGAGTTCACCAGTGTTCTTCAGTCCCCTGGAGGTGTTGAGTTCACCAGTATTCTTCAGTCCCCTAGAGGTGTTGAGTTCAGCAGTATTCTTCAGTCCCCTAGAGGTGTTGAGTTCACCAGTATTCTTCAGTCCCCTAGAGGTGTTGAGTTCACCAGTATTCTTCAGTCCCCTAGAGGTGTTGAGTTCAGCAGTATTCTTCAGTCCCCTAGAGGTGTTGAGTTCAGCAGTATTCTTCAGTCCCCTGGAGGTGTTGAGTTCAGTAGTATTCTTCAGTCCCCTAGAGGTGTTGAGTTCAGCAGTATTCTCCAGTCCCCTAGAGGTGTTGAGTTCACCAGTATTATTCAGTCCCCTAAAGGTGTTGAGTTCAGCAGTATTCTTCAGTCCCCTAGAGGTGTTGAGTTCAGCAGTATTCTTCAGTCCCCTAGAGGTGTTCAGTTCAACAGTGTTCTTCAGTCCCCCAAAGGTGTTGAGCTCAGCATAACACTAGATAGCGTTTCTCCCCATCTTCCACTTCACTTCACACAGGTACAGCTGTGAGTTATTACCGTACAATATGATGTGTGTCTCATTCCCCAGGAGCTGAGGAGGCTGTCAGACCAGAGCTGTCCCAGTAGAGACCGCCTGGGGGTGTTCAGTCACGTCTTCAACAACGTCTGTGAAGGCTCGCCAGTATTCAGAGACATCCTCAGGGAAATCAAGGTTTTTCCTTTTCCTCTCCTCTCCTTACCTCTCACTCTCCTCATTTACCTTTCCTCCTCTCCCTCTCTCCCTTACCTCCCTCCTCTCCCTTACCTCCCTCCTCTCCCTTACCTCCTCTCCCTTACCTCCCTCCTCTCCCTTACCTCCTCTCCCTCTCCTCCTCTCCCTTACCTCTCTCCCTCTCCTCCTCTCCCTCTTCCTTACCTCTCTCCCTCTCTCCCTCTCCTCCTCTCCCTTACCTCCCTCCTCTCCCTTACCTCCTCTCCCTCTCCTCCTCTCCCTCACCTCTCTCCCTCTCCACCTCTCCCTCTCCTTTCTCCCTCTTCTCCTCTCCCTTACCTCTCTCCCTCTCCTCCTCTCCCTCTCTCCCTCCATGGCGCCACTCAGCAGCAGCACATGGTAAGCATGTGTTATGGGATGAATTAGAGGCTAGGGACTGGGAGCCTGAGAGACTGACAGTCCCCTGAATTAGAGAATAGGGACTGGGAGCCTGAGAGACTGACAGACCCCTGAATTAGAGAATAGGGAGCCTGAGAGACTGACAGTCCCCTGAGACACTGACAGTCTCCTGAATTAGAGAATATGGACTGGGAGCCTGAGAGACTGACAGTCCCCTGAATTAGAGAATAGTTTCCTTTCATGTAAAGTGCTTTGAGTACTTCATTTGGTAGAAAGGCGCTCAAAAAATCCAATCCAAAATAAAAAATAAATATTATTGTTATTATTGTTATTATTATTATTGTTATTATTATTATTATTATTAGTATCATTATTATTATTGTTATTATTATTATTATTAGTATCATTATTATTATTGTTATTATTCTTATTAGTATCATTATTATTATTGTTGTTATTATTATTGTTATTATTGTTGTTGTTGTTATTAATGTTATTATTATTGTTATTATGATTGCTGTTATTATTATTATTGTTATTATTCTTATTAATATCATTATTATTCTTGTTGTTGTTATTGTTGTTATTATTATTCTTCAATCTGTGTTTCTCCCTTCGGCTTTCCAGACAGACTACGATCTGTACCTCAACTCTATTCTGGACTCCCAGACATCTCTCGAGGACTTGGTAAATATTACATACACATTCAGATTTTTTTCTAGTTTATTTGTAGCCTAATTATATGGAAATCTTATTCAGTTATTGTGCTTTCGCTGCATATGGAGGTCTGTACTGACACCAGTTGAGCTTTTGATTGACTACTGTAACCCCTATTTAAGACCTCTATACCCTCAAATTCCAATCAGGACCTCGAAGCCAGTTCCACTGCTTTTTGTCATTCCTACCCCTCTAATCAGGGACTGATTTAGACCTGGGACACCAGGTTCCCCTCTAACCAGGGACTGATTTTAGACCTGGGACACCAGGTAGGTGATTCCCCTCTAATCAGGGACTGATTTAGACCTGGGACACCAGGTTCCCCTCTAACCAGGGACTGATTTTAGACCTGGGACACCAGGTAGGTGATTCCCCTCTAATCAGGGACTGATTTTAGACCTGGGACACCAGGTGGGTGATTCCCCTCTAATCAGGGACTGATTTTAGACCTGGGACACCAGGTAGGTACAATGAATGATCCGGTGGAATAGGAAACCAGCAGTGCACTACACTGTACTGATCTTTATTGAGTATTTTATCCCTCCTCCTCTCTGCGGTGTGGTCAGTCTGAGCTGGCTCTGCTGGGTGGTCTGGCCATCGTAGGGGCAGAGGATCTGGAGGAAGCTGGCAACGAGGTGTCCAGGCTGGGAGAGGAGGCGCAGAGGGCCCTGGAGGAGAATGACAGGTATGGATGGGTCTCTGAGGGAATGGATATATATATGTATATATATATATATATATACTGGAATACACCGTACTAGGGTCTAAATTCAGTCCGTAGGTCAGAAGATCGTCATTGTAGCACAATTTAAAGGGCAGGTAGCATAAACGTAACCACGTGTAACATTATGGATTTGCATTAGTATACACATCAAAAGTCCCAATGCAAAGTTGCACTTCACATCTCTATTTTTCGAGTTATTGCATAAAACCAATCAGAATGCCAAAGTCATGCCGGAAACTGTCTCTGCGGGGTGTGACGTAATATGGAGGACCTGCAAAGTCAGCTTATTCCCGATAATGTGAACTCCAACAGAAATAACTTCAAATGTACAACTTCAAATTAAACCAAATCTTTGCACTCATTGACTACTGGTTTCAATAACCTTTTTAGACAACGTACAAGCTAATACTTTATTAATTTATTGTTGCAAATCAGCTTACAAGGTTGCTAGCCAACTAGCCTGCTAACGTTAACCCTACCCGCCTGCTAACGTTAACCCTACCCGCCTGCTAACGTTAACCCTACCCGCCTGCTAACGTTAACCCTACCCGCCTGCTAACGTTAACCCTACCCGCCTGCTAACGTTAACCCCACCCGCCTGCTAACGTTAACCCCACCCGCCTGCTAACGTTAACCCTACCCGCCTGCTAACGTTAACCCTACCCGCCTGCTAACCCTACCCGCCTGCTAACGTTAACCCTACCCGCCTGCTAACGTTAACCCCACCCGCCTGCTAACGTTAGGTTAGCTCTGCATGAGTCAGCCAGTTGCTATCAACACCTAGCTTACAGCTCAATTAACGTAAATCAATGTTTTGGAAATACATAACACCATCTAACCAGTTATCAAAGAATGTTACTGGTATGTAAAGTTTACTAAACTTAGTAAAGTTTAGCTCAGCTAGCCAACCACTACAGTCGACATGGCTAAGTAGTAAGCCAGAGAACAACCCCAACTAGTCTAGCAGAGGCAGGAACCCACAGAATATAACAACAACGAAAAGACAGCAGATATAGAGTAGAGAGAGCGGAGACTTACCGATTAACGGCTGAGCTAGCTACCAAAGAGGAGCCAAGGAGAGAGAAGCTTCAGAGGCACCGGCCAGGGGAGAGTAAACTAATCCAAAAGCAATATACTAAGGTAAATCCACAGTAGATATATTACAGAGGCGCAATGAGCACAGGAGACGACGGGAAAGAGTTAACAATAAGGCAGTGGGGGTTCAGGGTATAGGAGGAGACGAGGAAAAGAGTCAACAATAAGACAGGGTTCAGGGTATAGGAGGAGACGAGGAGAAGAGTCAACAATAAGACCGTGGGGGTTCAGGGTATAGGAGGAGAAGAGGAGAAGAGTCAACAATAAGACAGGGTTCAGGGTATAGGAGGAGACGAGGAGAAGAGTCAACAATAAGACAGGGTTCAGGGTATAGGAGGAGACGAGGAGAAGAGTCAACAATAAGACCGTGGGGGTTCAGGGTATAGGAGGAGACGAGGAGAAGAGTCAACAATAAGACAGGGTTCAGGGTATAGGAGGAGACGAGGAGAAGAGTCAACAATAAGACAGAGAGGGTTCAGGGTATAGGAGGAGACGAGGAGAAGAGTCAACATTAAGACAGACGGGGTTCAGGGTATAGGAGGAGACGAGGAGAAGAGTCAACAATAAGACAGGGTTCAGGGTATAGGACAGGGGTGTCAAAGTCAAATGGACGGAGGGCCAAATAAAAAAATCAGCTACAAGACGAGGGCCGGACTGTTCGAATGTTCATTGAAAAATTTTTAAATGACGCATATAGTCTAGTGAACCTAATTGAACCTACTGAAAACCTAACAAATATATTACAATATGATCAGATAAATAAAGCAATATTTTCTTATGGCTCTGTCAGTAATCTTTAATTTTCAACAGACACAAAAGACAAATTTCCTTTATATAAATATCCCCATAACATGAACATTAAATGAAAGAAACCGGTATTCAAGGCACCATCAGTAGACTATATTTTCTATTTTAGCAAAAGTGGGCTAAATTTACTTCAAAGAAAAAACAATAATAGCAATTTTCTATCATCCACTCAACTGAAATATTTTTAAAATATAATTGGATTGAAATACAAAAAAATAAAGTGCAAAAATCTATTAATCAAAAACAACACTTTGTTTAAGGAGAAGTAACATGCAGTGAAAACAAATATTAAATTTTAACTTTTAAACTTGAACTGAGTAAAAACTCTAAATATGTGATTGCATAGTAATGTTCACTTGTTTGAGGTTGAGGGTGATACTTGGTGGTGTCCCATCTTTTCCACAAGTTCATCAATGTTCGGGGTAAGGCTCTGAGCTGAAGAAATCCTCAGAATTGAGTGGAGGTGTTCAGCAGTAAGTCGACTTCTGTGTGATGTTTTGTTCAGGTTCATCAAAGAAAACAGTTGTTCACACAGGTATGTGCTGCCAAACATAGACAACGTTTGAGCAGCCTGGATGCGCAGCTGGGGCATTGTGCCGGGGAGGAAACGGGCGAACTCCGCAGCACCCACTGCCGCATATTTTGCCCTCAGTGCATCATTGCATTGGAGGTCAATCAACTCCATTTGGAGGTTTGGTGGTGAGCTTTCCACGTCAACAGCAAATGGGTTACCGAGCAGTTCCAACCTGCTTTTTTGTGCTTCAAAGTCAGCAAATCGGCGTCGAAAGTCAGCGGCAAGCATACCTATTTTATCAGCCAACTGTGTGCTCGGGAACGCACTGGTAGAGAGCTTCTCTTTCATGGTCTGGCAGCTGGGAAAGTGGCTCAAATTTTCTTTCCGCATCTGCGTCTCCCACAGAGTCAGTTTGGTTTTAAATGCCTTCACTGTACTGTACATATCAGAGATGACACGATCCCGACCCTGCAGCTGCAAGTTTATTGCATTCAGATGACTCGTAATGTCACACAGAAAAGCCATTTCACACAGAAACATTTCGTCTCGGAGTTGTGTTGTGTCTTTCCCTTTGCTGTCCAAGAACAGACAAATCTCCTCACGAAGCTCGAAACATCTTTGAAGCACCTTTCCCTGGCTTAGCCATCGCACCTCTGTGTGATAAGGCAAATCACCATGCTCCGTTTCTAACTCCGTCAGAAATGCCTTGAACTGGCGGTGATTCAAACCTTTGGCTCTGATAAAGTTAACTGTGCGCGTGATGATGCTCATTACATGCTCCATTTTCAAGGCTTTACCGCACAACGCTTCCTGGTGTATGATACAATGATAAGCTGTCAGCTCACCTGTCGCGTTTTCCTCTTGCATCTTTTCCCGTATCTTCGCCACCAGTCCGCTCCTGTGTCCACACATCGCAGGTGCTCCGTCGGTTGTCAAACCCACGAGTTTTTCCCAAGGCAGCTCCATCTCATTTACACATCTTGACACCTCTTCATACAAATCATGCCCCGTAGTTGTGCCATGCATAGGACGTAAAGCCAAAAACTCCTCTGTCACGCTTAGGTTGGAGTCCACTCCGCGGATGAAAATTGACAACTGGGCAATGTCAGAAATGTCGGTGCTCTCATCCACAGCCAAGGAATATGCAATAAAATCTTTTCCCTTTTTCACAAGCTGCTCTTTTAGATTGATGGACAACTGGTCTACTCTCTCGGCAATGGTGTTTCTGCTCAGACTCACATTTAAAAAGAGTTGCCTTTTTTCTGGGCAAACTTCGTCACAAACTTTAATCATGCAGTTTTTGATGAAATCCCCCTCCGTAAATGGCCGGGCTGATTTAGCGATCTCTTCTGCCAAAATAAAACTGGCCTTGACAGCAGCCTGGCCTTGTGATTTGGCTTTTTTGAACAGAGCCTGTCGAGATTTGAGGCCTCGTTTTAATTCCTCTGCCTTTTGTAGCCTTTGTTCCATGTCCATATTCTTGTTTTTGTCCGCGTGTTTCGTTTCATAATGTCGTCTCAGATTATACTCTTTCAGTACCGCCACACTTTCTCCACACAGAAGACACACAGGTTTTCCAGCTACCTTCGTGAACATATACTCCGACTCCCACCTTGTTTGAAACCCCCGGTTCTCAGTATCCACCTTCCGTTTTGCCATTTTTGATGGGTATCTGAAAGTTAATTTTACTGTGATGCTGACGACTGCTGTGCCAATAAATATTGAAATGAAGCAGCCTACTGCTCGGTGCGTCACCTTTGCATTGTGGGAAATGTAGTATTGGTGCGTGTAAAAGATCTGCGGGCTGCCGGCTTGCTGCGGGCCGGTTCTAATAATAAATCAAGATCATCCCAGGGGCCGTAAAAAACCTTCTTGCGGGCCGGATGTGGCCCGCGGGCCTTGACTCTGACATATGTGGTATAGGAGGAGACGAGGAGAAGAGTCAACAATAAGACAGAGGGGGTTCAGGGTATAGGAGGAGACGAGGAGAAGAGTCAACAATAAGACAGTGGGGGTTCAGGGTATAGGAGGAGACGAGGAGAAGAGTCAACAATAAGACAGTGGGGGTTCATGGTATAGGAGGAGACAAGGAAAAGAGTCAACAATAAGACAGGGTTCAGGGTATAGGATGAGACGAGGAGAAGAGTCAACAATAAGACAGGGTTCAGGGTATAGGATGAGACGAGGAGAAGAGAAGAGTCAACAATAAGACAGTGGGGGTTCAGGGTATAGGAGGAGACGAGGAGAAGAGTCAACATTAAGACAGAGGGGGTTCAGGGTATAGGAGGAGACGAGGGGAGAGTCAACAATAAGACAGGGTTCAGGGTATAGGAGGAGACGAGGAGAAGAGTCAACAATAAGACAGAGGGGATTCAGGGTATAGGAGGAGACGAGGAGAAGAGTCAACAATAAGACAGAGGGGGTTCAGGGTATAGGAGGAGACGAGGAGAAGAGTCAACAATAAGACAGAGGGGGTTCAGGGTATAGGAGGAGACGAGGAGAAGAGTCAACAATAA
The DNA here is from genome assembly GCF_045791955.1 of Oncorhynchus clarkii lewisi. Taxonomy (NCBI): domain Eukaryota; kingdom Metazoa; phylum Chordata; class Actinopteri; order Salmoniformes; family Salmonidae; genus Oncorhynchus; species Oncorhynchus clarkii. The sequence goes on along the minus strand of NC_092162.1, from coordinate 6,319,200 downwards.
GACAGGGTTCAGGGTATAGGAGGAGACGAGGAGAAGAGTCAACAATAAGACAGAGAGGGTTCAGGGTATAGGAGGAGACGAGGAGAAGAGTCAACATTAAGACAGACGGGGTTCAGGGTATAGGAGGAGACGAGGAGAAGAGTCAACAATAAGACAGGGTTCAGGGTATAGGAGGAGACGAGGAGAAGAGTCAACAATAAGACAGAGGGGGTTCAGGGTATAGGAGGAGACGAGGAGAAGAGTCAACAATAAGACAGTGGGGGTTCAGGGTATAGGAGGAGACGAGGAGAAGAGTCAACAATAAGACAGTGGGGGTTCATGGTATAGGAGGAGACGAGGAAAAGAGTCAACAATAAGACAGGGTTCAGGGTATAGGATGAGACGAGGAGAAGAGTCAACAATAAGACAGGGTTCAGGGTATAGGATGAGACGAGGAGAAGAGAAGAGTCAACAATAAGACAGTGGGGGTTCAGGGTATAGGAGGAGACGAGGAGAAGAGTCAACATTAAGACAGAGGGGGTTCAGGGTATAGGAGGAGACGAGGGGAGAGTCAACAATAAGACAGGGTTCAGGGTATAGGAGGAGACGAGGAGAAGAGTCAACAATAAGACAGAGGGGGTTCAGGGTATAGGAGGAGACGAGGAGAAGAGTCAACAATAAGACAGTGGGGGTTCAGGGTATAGGAGGAGACGAGGAGAAGAGTCAACAATAAGACAGTGGGGGTTCATGGTATAGGAGGAGACGAGGAAAAGAGTCAACAATAAGACAGGGTTCAGGGTATAGGATGAGACGAGGAGAAGAGTCAACAATAAGACAGGGTTCAGGGTATAGGATGAGACGAGGAGAAGAGAAGAGTCAACAATAAGACAGTGGGGGTTCAGGGTATAGGAGGAGACGAGGAGAAGAGTCAACATTAAGACAGAGGGGGTTCAGGGTATAGGAGGAGACGAGGGGAGAGTCAACAATAAGACAGGGTTCAGGGTATAGGAGGAGACGAGGAGAAGAGTCAACACTAAGACAGAGGGGGTTCAGGGTATAGGAGGAGACGAGGAGAAGAGTCAACAATAAGACAGTGGGGGTTCAGGGTATAGGAGGAGACGAGGAGAAGAGTCAACAATAAGACAGTGGGGGTTCATGGTATAGGAGGAGACGAGGAAAAGAGTCAACAATAAGACAGGGTTCAGGGTATAGGATGAGACGAGGAGAAGAGTCAACAATAAGACAGGGTTCAGGGTATAGGATGAGACGAGGAGAAGAGAAGAGTCAACATTAAGACAGACGGGGTTCAGGGTATAGGAGGAGACGAGGAGAAGAGTCAACAATAAGACAGAGGGGGTTCAGGGTATAGGAGGAGACGAGGAGAAGAGTCAACAATAAGACAGTGGGGGTTCAGGGTATAGGAGGAAACGAGGAGAAGAGTCAACAATAAGACAGTGGGGGTTCATGGTATAGGAGGAGACGAGGAAAAGAGTCAACAATAAGACAGGGTTCAGGGTATAGGATGAGACGAGGAGAAGAGTCAACAATAAGACAGGGTTCAGGGTATAGGATGAGACGAGGAGAAGAGAAGAGTCAACAATAAGACAGTGGGGGTTCAGGGTATAGGAGGAGACGAGGAGAAGAGTCAACATTAAGACAGAGGGGGTTCAGGGTATAGGAGGAGACGAGGGGAGAGTCAACAATAAGACAGGGTTCAGGGTATAGGAGGAGACGAGGAGAAGAGTCAACACTAAGACAGAGGGGGTTCAGGGTATAGGAGGAGACGAGGAGAAGAGTCAACATTAAGACAGAGGGGGTTCAGGGTATAGGAGGAGACGAGGGGAGAGTCAACAATAAGACAGGGTTCAGGGTATAGGAGGAGACGAGGAGAAGAGTCAACAATAAGACAGAGGGGGTTCAGGGTATAGGAGGAGACGAGGAGAAGAGTCAACAATAAGACAGGGTTCAGGGTATAGGAGGAGACGAGGAGAAGAGTCAACAATAAGACAGAGAGGGTTCAGGGTATAGGAGGAGACGAGGAGAAGAGTCAACATTAAGACAGACGGGGTTCAGGGTATAGGAGGAGACGAGGAGAAGAGTCAACAATAAGACAGGGTTCAGGGTATAGGAGGAGACGAGGAGAAGAGTCAACAATAAGACAGAGGGGGTTCAGGGTATAGGAGGAGACGAGGAGAAGAGTCAACAATAAGACAGTGGGGGTTCAGGGTATAGGAGGAGACGAGGAGAAGAGTCAACAATAAGACAGTGGGGGTTCATGGTATAGGAGGAGACGAGGAAAAGAGTCAACAATAAGACAGGGTTCAGGGTATAGGATGAGACGAGGAGAAGAGTCAACAATAAGACAGGGTTCAGGGTATAGGATGAGACGAGGAGAAGAGAAGAGTCAACAATAAGACAGTGGGGGTTCAGGGTATAGGAGGAGACGAGGAGAAGAGTCAACATTAAGACAGAGGGGGTTCAGGGTATAGGAGGAGACGAGGGGAGAGTCAACAATAAGACAGGGTTCAGGGTATAGGAGGAGACGAGGAGAAGAGTCAACAATAAGACAGAGGGGGTTCAGGGTATAGGAGGAGACGAGGAGAAGAGTCAACAATAAGACAGAGGGGGTTCAGGGTATAGGAGGAGACGAGGAGAAGAGTCAACAATAAGACAGAGGGGGTTCAGGGTATAGGAGGAGACGAGGAGAAGAGTCAACAATAAGACAGAGGGGGTACAGGGTGTCATGACGCTGGCCTGTGGGTAGGTTTATGACAGTCATAAATACCTCGCCCCCTTTTTTCCTCTCTCTACCCTACTGATGTGACTATTGAAAATCCCTTGGTTAACATAGAGATTATGGGAACATCAGAATGTGGGGGGAAATTAACTATATTCTGGTAATCCGAACAATTGAACATATGCGGTGGTACTTAATAAATATGATGTCAGTTCGGTTATCATCTGAGACATTCTCATCAATGATAGGACGACATAAACGGTGCAGATTCACATGGAATTGTTGTGCAATTTAAATGTTTGAATATGAAATTATTTGTGATGGGATGAAATGTGATTTTAGCTTCTAAAATGTGAGAACTGGGTTTTCATGAGTGAATTAGGCCGACTCAGTGGCCCGCCCACGTGAAGAAACATTGGTTATAAACTATGAAACAACTCTCCTTTCCTATATAAAGCCTTGACGACAATAAAACTTCCTGTTCCGGGGACATTAAGGCGACGGCCTTGACGTTAGAAGGGCAGGTGACACCTACAGAGCAAAGCCAATCTCAGCTACCTAACAAAATTAGCATTGAATACCCACGGGATTAGGACGATCGACACGTCGAATATGATGAATTTCGACAATACCAGCCAGAATATAGCATGAGCATATAAGCATGGCAACTGGGTATGAACTTTGAACTCTGATTCACTCCAGCCGCCAAGCGTGGACTGGGAAAGGACAGACAGAGTATACCGTCTACCACACAACGACGTTACTAAATCGAATACAGTTTACCACCAGAGACATTCTTCAAAGGATGGAAGAACTCTTGGGCAACTCAGCCTTCCATCTACCACCAACCTATTGAAGCGCAGCTCAGAGTAAATATTCATTGCATTTTCCTTTTCTAAATGGACGGTAATTTAGAATGTATAAGATTCTGTATTTACGATAGAGTAGCTGCCTACGGCCCGATAGAGACATCGCTTCTCCCTTTGTTCTTCAGTCTTCCCGCTCTTTCACTCAAACCCAGCCCCTTTTCTTTGTGTAACCAGCTGTCATATCTGTTCCGTCCGCTAGGGACGTTTTCCTTTATGACATAATAGTTTCATTCTGTGGAAATGTAATTCTGTGTGATTAGTTAGGTATTTAGTAAATAAATAATTAAACCCAATTTTCTATTGCTGATTCAACTTGTTAGCCAGGGGTAGTGTAGATAACCAAGAATTTACAACTTTCAGATGAGACTGAATTAAGGTGACCATTAATATTGACGGCTATTGATGTAAAATATTACTAGGTCTTTAAGAGTTTATTCGGAAGATAACAGCTCTATAAATATTATTTTGTGGTGCCCCGACTCTCTAGTTAATTTCATTTTCATGATTAGCTCAATCAGGTAATATTAATTACAGAGAAAGGATTTTATAGAATAGCATGTCATATCACTTAATTTGGCATAACCAAAGACACGACAAGGGTATAGGAGGATACGAGGAGAAGAGCCAACATTAAGAGGGTGATTAGAGGACGGCTCCAGGCAGATGGAAATGATAACAACGGCACAGTGAGTCAGCTAATGTTGCGCACTAGTACTGAGACAAGGTTGAAAAACTCTGGTAGCCTACTTCATGGAGATCATGCGGCCCCATGCGGCGTGGGGAATCTGATTGGTTGTTCACATCATACCTCATGATTGATAGATTGTAGCTCACCACTGCCAACATTCTGTCTGCATGGCTAGTGGCTAACGTTAGCCAGCTTGATAAAGTTAACGCAGAGTAGATTGTCCGTATGACTTTGAGAAATAGTGCATTGTGGGTCGTTTAGAAAGTATCTGGAAATAAGTTAATAAATATGTTTTTTATTTTTTTATTTAAAAACTATAACTATGTTTATAGGTAACCATATCGTGAATACAACTAAAGTTACTAAGTCTTTGACCACACATTGTGTTGTTACTTTGATCAGTAAAAACTTGCTTCCTACCAATGTTCCCTCTAAACTGCGTGCGCAGGCGTACAGCTCCCCCCCCCCCCCCCCCCCCCCCCCCGGTACTGCCGCACAGAAGAAATATCAGCCCGTGCAGAGAAGCACTAGATTGAACTTCACTCAACATTCTCAAGTCCCCACCCCCCCTCCCTTAGCTAACACCATCTGATTATCTATTTTTCCCCAGTCTACTTGAACGCGTGAACATTTATTTTAAATATCTATCCCTCTTAGAACGCGGATCTTCCGCGCTACGGATTTAATCTAGCTCTAGTAGTTGATGTTATACAAATACATTGCTTTTGTTCAAAACATAGAATACTAAAAACCTTTTCTTCCAAAAAACATATTGAATTCGTAGTTTTAAAATGTATTGATTTCCTTTGTAAAGTATATTGAGAGCTTGTGCGATAATGCACTTTGACAAAACATTTTTTGACTTGACTTAATTTTTAATTTGATTGTATTCGTGCCTATTGTCTGTTTCCCCAGAGTCAGGAATCAGTTTCAGAACGTACGTGACAGAGTCATGGAAACCCCAGATGATGAAGGTTGATTGATTTTTGTTGTTGTTGTTTAGTTGATGTATTGCTGTGTTTGTTTGATTGTTGATTGAATGGTTTGCGTGATGAATAATGAATTGGTTTGATTGGTTTGTTTGATGTATTGGAATGTAATTGATTCGTTGGTTGGTTGATTGGTTTGTTTGATGTATTAATTGATTGGTTTGTTTATTAATTTGTTGAATTCATGATTGATTTATTGATTCATTGGTTGATTGATTGATGCCAGGGCTCCATAAGGAGGCCACCCTGCCAGGGCTGTTGAGGCCAGGTGAAGGGCCGATCTCCTTTATAGATCGTGTCCAGCCTAAGAGACGTCAGGTATGGAACATAATATACATAATACAAATAATATATCAGTATATCTTTTTATTTTATTTTTTATTATTATTATTTTGTTTTTGTAAACGAGAGTCATTTATGTCATTTTAAGCTTCATTTAGACAGATAACAAACGACAGGAGATGGAGAGACGGTGGGGAGCGTTACCACTAACTATCAGGTCCTCTGTAGCCCAGTCTACACACAGGGCTGTAGTGGTCCTCTGTAGCTCAGTCTACACACAGGGCTGTAGTGGTCCTCTGTAGCTCAGTGTAGACACAGGGCTGTAGTGATACTCTGTAGCTCAGTCTACACACAGGGCTGTAGTGGTCCTCTGTAGCTCAGTGTAGACACAGGGCTGTAGTGATACTCTGTAGCTCAGTCTACACACAGGGCTGTAGTGGTCCTCTGTAGCTCAGTCTACACACAGGGCTGTAGTGGTCCTCTGTAGCTCAGTCTACACACAGGGCTGTAGTGGTCCTCTGTAGCTCAGTGTAGACACAGGGCTGTAGTGGTCCTCTGTAGCTCAGTCTACACACAGGGCTGTAGTGGTCCTCTGTAGCTCAGTGTAGACACAGGGCTGTAGTGATACTCTGTAGCTCAGTCTACACACAGGGCTGTAGTGGTCCTCTGTAGCTCAGTGTAGACACAGGGCTGTAGTGATACTCTGTAGCTCAGTCTACACACAGGGCTGTAGTGGTCCTCTGTAGCTCAGTGTAGACACAGGGCTGTAGTGGTCCTCTGTAGCTCAGTCTACACACAGGGCTGTAGTGGTCCTCTGTAGCTCAGTGTAGACACAGGGCTGTAGTGATACTCTGTAGCTCAGTCTACACACAGGGCTGTAGTGGTCCTCTGTAGCTCAGTGTAGACACAGGGCTGTAGTGGTCCTCTGTAGCTCAGTCTACACACAGGGCTGTAGTGGTCCTCTGTAGCTCAGTGTAGACACAGGGCTGTAGTGATACTCTGTAGCTCAGTCTACACACAGGGCTGTAGTGGTCCTCTGTAGCTCAGTGTAGACACAGGGCTGTAGTGGTCCTCTGTAGCTCAGTCTACACACAGGGCTGTAGTGGTCCTCTGTAGCTCAGTGTAGACACAGGGCTGTAGTGATACTCTGTAGCTCAGTCTACACACAGGGCTGTAGTGGTCCTCTGTAGCTCAGTGTAGACACAGGGCTGTAGTGATACTCTGTAGCTCAGTCTACACACAGGGCTGTAGTGGTCCTCTGTAGCTCAGTCTACACACAGGGCTGTAGTGGTCCTCTGTAGCTCAGTCTACACACAGGGCTGTAGTGGTCCTCTGTAGCTCAGTGTAGACACAGGGCTGTAGTGATACTCTGTAGCTCAGTCTACACACAGGGCTGTAGTGGTCCTCTGTAGCTCAGTGTAGACACAGGGCTGTAGTGATACTCTGTAGCTCAGTCTACACACAGGGCTGTAGTGGTCCTCTGTAGCTCAGTCTACACACAGGGCTGTAGTGGTCCTCTGTAGCTCAGTGTAGACACAGGGCTGTAGTGATACTCTGTAGCTCAGTCTACACACAGGGCTGTAGTGGTCCTCTGTAGCTCAGTGTAGACACAGGGCTGTAGTGATACTCTGTAGCTCAGTCTACACACAGGGCTGTAGTGGTCCTCTGTAGCTCAGTGTAGACACAGGGCTGTAGTGGTCCTCTGTAGCTCAGTCTACACACAGGGCTGTAGTGGTCCTCTGTAGCTCAGTGTAGACACAGGGCTGTAGTGATACTCTGTAGCTCAGTCTACACACAGGGCTGTAGTGGTCCTCTGTAGCTCAGTGTAGACACAGGGCTGTAGTGGTCCTCTGTAGCTCAGTCTACACACAGGGCTGTAGTGGTCCTCTGTAGCTCAGTGTAGACACAGGGCTGTAGTGATACTCTGTAGCTCAGTCTACACACAGGGCTGTAGTGGTCCTCTGTAGCTCAGTGTAGACACAGGGCTGTAGTGGTCCTCTGTAGCTCAGTCTACACACAGGGTTGTAGTGGTCCTCTGTAGCTCAGTGTAGACACAGGGCTGTAGTGATACTCTGTAGCTCAGTCTACACACAGGGCTGTAGTGGTCCTCTGTAGCTCAGTGTAGACACAGGGCTGTAGTGGTCCTCTGTAGCTCAGTCTACACACAGGGCTGTAGTGGTCCTCTGTAGCTCAGTGTAGACACAGGGCTGTAGTGATACTCTGTAGCTCAGTCTACACACAGGGCTGTAGTGGTCCTCTGTAGCTCAGTCTACACACAGGGCTGTAGTGGTCCTCTGTAGCTCAGTCTACACACAGGGCTGTAGTGGTCCTCTGTAGCTCAGTGTAGACACAGGGCTGTAGTGATACTCTGTAGCTCAGTCTACACACAGGGCTGTAGTGGTCCTCTGTAGCTCAGTGTAGACACAGGGCTGTAGTGATACTCTGTAGCTCAGTCTACACACAGGGCTGTAGTGGTCCTCTGTAGCTCAGTCTACACACAGGGCTGTAGTGGTCCTCTGTAGCTCAGTGTAGACACAGGGCTGTAGTGATACTCTGTAGCTCAGTCTACACACAGGGCTGTAGTGGTCCTCTGTAGCTCAGTGTAGACACAGGGCTGTAGTGATACTCTGTAGCTCAGTCTACACACAGGGCTGTAGTGGTCCTCTGTAGCTCAGTGTAGACACAGGGCTGTAGTGGTCCTCTGTAGCTCAGTCTACACACAGGGCTGTAGTGGTCCTCTGTAGCTCAGTCTACACACAGGGCTGTAGTGGTACTCTGTAGCTCAGTAATATAGTATTGTGCTTGCAATGCCGGGATAGTGGGTTTGATTCTCAGGACCACACATGCGGAAAACAATTATACACGCATGACTGTCAACCAGTTTGGGTAGAAGCGTCTGCTACATGGCATGTATTATCAGGTGTGGATCATTGTATGTACTGTACTGTATGTACTGTACTGTATGTACTGTTCTGTATGTACTGTTCTGTATGTACTGTTCTGTATACTGTTCTGTATGTACTGTACTGTATGTACTGTTCTGTATACTGTTCTGTGTGTACTGTACTGTATGTACTGTATGTACTGTTCTGTATATACTGTTCTGTATATACTGTTCTGTATGTACTGTTCTGTATGTACTGTTCTGTATGTACTGTTCTGTATACTGTTCTGTATGTACTGTACTGTATGTACTGTATGTACTGTTCTGTATGTACTGTATGTACTGTTCTGTATGTACTGTTCTGTATGTACTGTTCTGTATGTACTGTATGTACTGTTCTGTATGTACTGTACTGTATGTACTGTTCTGTATGTACTGTACTGTATGTACTGTACTGTATGTACTGTATGTACTGTTCTGTTCTGTTCCGTATGCACTGTACTGTATGTACTGTACAGTATGTACTGTACTACACTGTATGTACTGTATGTACTGTACTGTATGTACTGTTCTGTATGTACTGTGCTGTATGTACTGTACTGTATGTACTGTATGTACTGTGCTGTATGTACTGTACTGTACTGTATGTACTGTTCTGTATGTACTGCTATGTATGTACTGTACTGTATGTACTGTTCTGTATGTACTGTTCTGTATGTACTGTTCTGTATGCTCTGTATGTACTGTACTGTATGTACTGTTCTGTATGTACTGTTTTGTATGTACTGTTCTGTATGTACTGTTCTGTATGTAATGTACTGTATGTACTGTTCTGTATGTACTGTTCTGTATGTACTGTATGTACTGTTCTGTATGTAATGTACTGTATGTACTGTTCTGTATGTACTGTACTGTATGTACTGTTTTGTATGTACTGTTCTGTATGTACTGTTCTGTATGTCCTGTATGTACTGTTCTGTATGTACTGTTCTGTATGTTCTGTATGTACTGTTCTGTATGTACTGTACATTATGTACTGTATGTACTGTGTTATCAGGTGTGGATAATGTGGGAGGAGGTCCAGCTGCTGCAGAAGGAACTCAAGGAGAAGATGGTGTCCATCATCACCACAGGAGCTACAGAGAGATGCATCAGAGACTCTAAGGTACAGTCGCAAATCAGAGACTAGTCTTAAGAGACATGCAGCAAAGTCCAGGCCCAGACGGGGTATTAAACCACAGCACCAATAGGGATTTACAACGGGGAGCACCAGACGGGGTATTAACCACGGCACCAATAGGGATTTACAACTGGGGGAGCACCAGACGGGGTATTAACCACAGCACCAATAGGGATTTACAACGGGGAGCACCAGACGGGGTATTAACCACAGCACCAATAGGGATTTACAACCAGGGGAGCACCAGACGGGGTATTAACCACGGCACCAATAGGGATTTACAACGGGGAGCACCAGACGGGGTATTAACCACAGCACCAATAGGGATTTACAACGGGGAGCACCAGACGGGGTATTAACCACAGCACCAATAGGGATTTACAACTAGGGGAGCACCAGACGGGGTATTAACCACAGCACCAATAGGGATTTACAACCAGGGGAGCACCAGATGGGGTATTAACCACAGCACCAATAGGGATTTACAACCAGGGGAGCACCAGACAGGGTATTTAACTACGGCACCAATAGGGATTTACAACCAGGGGAGCACCAGACGGGGTATTAACCACAGCACCAATAGGGATTTACAACGGGGAGCACCAGACGGGGTATTAACCACAGCACCAATAGGGATTTACAACCAGGGGAGCACCAGACGGGGTATTAACCACGGCACCAATAGGGATTTACAACGGGGAGCACCAGACGGGGTATTAACCACAGCACCAATAGGGATTTACAACGGGGAGCACCAGACGGGGTATTAACCACAGCACCAATAGGGATTTACAACTAGGGGAGCACCAGACGGGGTATTAACCACAGCACCAATAGGGATTTACAACCAGGGGAGCACCAGACGGGGTATTAACCACAGCACCAATAGGGATTTACAACCAGGGGAGCACCAGACAGGGTATTTAACCACGGCACCAATAGGGATTTACAACTAGGGGAGCACCAGATGAGTTATTAACCACAGCACCAATAGGGATTTACAACCAGGGGAGCACCAGACAGGGTATTTAACCACAGCACCAATAGGGATTTACAACCAGGGGAGCACCAGACGGGGTATTAACCACAGCACCAATAGGGATTTACAACCAGGGGAGCACCAGATGAGTTATTAACCACAGCACCAATAGGGATTTACAACCAGGGGAGCACCAGACAGGGTATTTAACCACGACACCAATAGGGATTTACAACCAGGGGAGCACCAGATGAGTTATTAACCACAGCACCAATAGGGATTTACAACCAGGGGAGCACCAGACGGGGTATTTAACCACAGCACCAATAGGGATTTACAACCAGGGGAGCACCAGACGGGGTATTAACCAGAGCACCAATAGGGATTTACAACGGGGAGCACCAGACGGGGTATTAACCACAGCACCAATAGGGATTTACAACGGGGAGCACCAGACAGGGTATTTAACCACGGCACCAATAGGGATTTACAACCAGGGGAGCACCAGATGAGTTATTAACCACAGCACCAATAGGGATGTACAACCAGGGGAGCACCAGACGGGGTATTTAACCACGACACCAATAGGGATTTACAACCAGTGGAGCACCAGATGAGTTATTAACCACAGCACCAATAGGGATTTACAACCAGGGGAGCACCAGACAGGGTATTTAACCACAGCACCAATAGGGATTTACAACCAGGGGAGCACCAGACGGGGTATTAACCAGAGCACCAATAGGGATTTACAACGGGGAGCACCAGACGGGGTATTAACCACAGCACCAATAGGGATTTACAACGGGGAGCACCAGACAGGGTATTTAACCACGGCACCAATAGGGATTTACAACCAGGGGAGCACCAGATGAGTTATTAACCACAGCACCAATAGGGATTTACAACCAGGGGAGCACCAGACAGGGTATTTAACCACGACACCAATAGGGATTTACAACCAGGGGAGCACCAGATGAGTTATTAACCACAGCACCAATAGGGATTTACAACTAGGGGAGCACCAGACGGGGTATTAACCACGACACCAATAGGGATTTCCATGGTTGTTATAGTTCTTAACATTTGTACTAGTATGGTTGTCATAGTTCTGTGTTGGATGAACTGGGTAAAATACTACTGTCAACGTATTTTCAAAGTTATTTAATGTGCCCTTCAGAGATGGACATATCTCACATTCACCAAAACACACACACGTTGGATAGCCCTATGTCCTGCTGTACTCTCCACGTATGTTATGACCTTGTATGCCTTCGTACAAACAGCTTATCATCGGTAATGTACAGACTGACTCCCTTTATCGTAGGGCATTTCACTGGAGTACTGTGTGTGTGTGTGTGTGTGTGTGTGTGTGTGTGTTTGTCTGTTATCTCCTGCAGGGAGAGATCATGAGACTACTGGCCTCAAATGAACGCTTCAGAAACACCAACAAGGCAAGCCATTTAGTACTTTGACCTAGTTGAAATTATCATTATCATATTTTTCCTTGACTGTATGTGCTGTATGTATGTACTGTGTGTACTGTATTGCATGTATGTGCTGTATGTACTGTATGTGTGTACTGTACTGTATGTACTGTTCTGTATGTACTGTTCTGTATGTACTGTACTGTCTGTACTGTGTGTATATACTGTACTGTATATACTGTTCTGTATGTACTGTATGTATGTATTGTATGTACTGTATGTACTGTCTGTACTGTATGTACTGTCTGTGCTGTACTGTCTGTGCTGTATGTGCTGTATGTACTCTGCTGTATGTGCTGTATGTGCTGTGCTGTATGTACTGTGCTGTATGTACTGTATGTACTGTGCTGTATGTGCTGTATGTACTGTGCTGTATGTGCTGTATGTACTGTGCTGTATGTACTGTATGTGTTGTATGTACTGTGATGTATGTGCTGTATGTACTGTGCTGTATGTACTGTATGTGTTGTATGTACTGTGCTGCGTGTGCTATATGTACTCTGTGTAGGTGGACCAATGGTCAGAGATGATAATGTTCCTCCCCTCAGGCCTGGTTCCACCCCTTCAGGCCTGGTTCCTCCCCTCAGGCCTGGTTCCACCCCTCAGGCCTGGTTCCTCCCCTTCAGGCCTGGTTCCACCCCTCAGGCCTGGTTCCTCCCCTCAGGCCTGGTTCCTCCCCTCAGGCCTGGTTCCACCCCTTCAGGCCTGGTTCCTCCCCTCAGGCCTTGTTCCACCCCTTCAAGCGCTTGTTCCTCCCCTCAGGCCTGGTTCCTCCCCTCAGGCCTGGTTCCTCCCCTCAGGCCTGGTTCCTCCCCTCAGGCCTGGTTCCTCAGGCCTGGTTCCACCCCTTCAGGCCTGGTTCCTCCCCTCAAACCACTCTGCTTCTGCCTCTGCATTGCCCAGGATGGGTATCTGTAAAGCTCTTTGGGGATTTAGGCTGGGTATCTGTAAAGCTCTTTGTGGTTTTAGGATGGGTATCTGTAAAGCTTGTTGGGGTTTTAGGATGGGTATCTGTAAAGCTCTTTTGGGGATTTAGGCTGGGTATCTGTAAAGCTCTGTCGGGATTTAGGCTGGGTATCTGTAAAGCTCTTTGTGGTTTTAGGATGGGTATCTGTAAAGCTCTTTGTGGTTTTAGGATGGGTATCTGTAAAGCTCTTTGTGGTTTTAGGATGGGTATCTGTAAAATAAAATAAATTTGATTTAAATTGTATTGAATATACAATGCATTTTCTATACTCATTGGTCTCACTGTGTCTTGAAGGATCTGGAAAGCAACCTCAACATGATCCTGAACAGAGTGACAACAAGCGAGGATGTGAAAGCGTACGTATCCTCATTTTAAGACTGGAACCAATCTCACTATGTATCTTCTGTGTAAATCTGTTGTATGGTTGACACTGTTTTTTTTTGGGGGGGGGGGGCAAAAAATGTCCCAATTGGGACAGTTAAGATATTGATTCCCATTCTCATCATCCTCATCATCCTCATCCCAATTACACATTGATTCAGAAATGTTAACAATGTAACCCCTAACCCTTAACCCTTAACCCTTAACCTAGCACCCCTAAACCTTAACCCTTAACCCATAACCCTTAACCCCTAACCCTTAACCCCTAACCCTTAACCCTTAACCTAGCACCCCTAAACCTTAACCCTTAACCCATAACCCTTAACCCCTAAACCTTAACCCCTAAACCTTAACCCTTAACCCCTAACCCATAACCCAGAACACCTTACCCATAACCCCTAACCTATAACCCAGAACCACTAACACAGAACCACTAACCCAGAACCACTAACTCAGAACTCCTAACCCAGAACCCCTAAACCACTAACCCAGAACCCCTAACCATAATGTTAGATCCTCCCTGAATATACAGTACACATACCTGTTGCTGGCATGGTCCAGGGCTTGTAGCCACAAAGTGTCTCATAGTAGGAGTGCAGATCTAGGATCTGCCCATACAATATTTTTTCCATGATGATCTGAAAGTTGAAACTGATGCTAGATCAGCACTCCTACTCGAAGACGCATTGTGGATACGGGCCCTGGTCTCTCTTGGCAAAATATATGACTAAATACAGGCCAAATTAAAACAACCTAAATTATTAGTAGAGAAATGATTTCTCTCACCGTCGGCTCTGTGATCTGGTTCTGTTCACAGGGAGGTGTGGGACAAAATATGGACCGCCCTGCGACACGAGGACGATAGAACACAACCTCTCGTAAATTAGTAGAGTTTGGAACAGTACCTCTTTTTGTCCACTAGGGGGTAGTGTTTAACAAGCTGACCTGAAGGCCATGACTAGATATTATGGGCGGGATGATTACTCATTCGCCAAGCTTCACATCACTTTAAATCATTGTTATTCGAGCTGACATTAAAATATCTCCGATGGTAACAGAAGTACAATGGCATTTAGTTACAACAGCAACAACCACACTGTATGTAGTCCTCACAAGAGTCAATTGTGCTGTAGTGACATCATTGAAATATCTTATTTGACTTATCAGACTATTTAATAGTCTTTTAACAATAAAGATATAATTAAGGCTGTGGTTAAATGTGGTGATGATTATAGGAAATATGGCTTTGATGTCATACAAGCAAACCATACAACCGCCGATCCAAATAAATAGTGACGTGATTTGATTTGACTGTTTATCCTTTTACTATATAATCTGGGTTCAATCCCTTGGCTGTCCACGTCCTACCAGTCCAGACCTGTCCACGTCATCACACCTATCATTACCTGCAGCCTACTGCTCTACACAACACACACAGATCCATCTTCTCCACATAGGCAGTATTTTGACATACTGTCAAAGGTCCGCTATCTGATATTCTGTCACAAAAGATTGTAGATTGTAGACCAGGGCACTCCAGCCCTGTTCCTGGAGAGAAACCCTCCTGTAGGTTTTAACTCCAGCCCTGTTCCTGGAGAGAAACCCTCCTGTAGATTTTAACTCCAGCCCTGTTCCTGGAGAGAAACCCTCCTGTAGATTTTAACTCCAGCCCTGTTCCTGGAGAGAAAGCCTCCTGTAGGTTTTAACTCCAACCCTGTTCCTGGAGAGAGATCCTCCTGTAGGTTTTAACTCCAACCCTGTTCCTGGAGAGAAAGCCTACTGTAGGTTTTAACTCCAGCCCTGTTCCTGGAGAGAAACCCTCCTGTAGATTTTAACTCCAGCCCTGTTCCTGGAGAGAGACCCTCCTGTAGGTTTTAACTCCAACCCTGTTCCTGGAGAGAAACCCTCCTGTAGGTTTTATCTCCAACACTGTTCCTGGAGAGAGACCCTCCTGTAGGTTTTAACTCCAACCCTGTTCCTGGAGAGAAACCCTCCTGTAGGTTTTAACTCCAACCCAGTTCCTGGAGAGAGACCCTCCTGTAGGTTTTAACTCCAACCCTGTTCCTGGAGAGAAACCCTCCTGTAGGTTTCAACTCCAACCCTGTTCCTGGAGAGAAACCCTCTTGTAGGTTTCAACTCCAACCCAGTTCCTGGAGAGAAACCCTCCTGTAGTTTTTAACTCCAATCCAGTTCCTGGAGAGAAACCCTCCTGTAGGTTTCAACTCCAACACTGTTCCTGGAGAGAAACCCTCCTGTAGGTTTTAACTCCAACCCTGTTCCTGGAGAGAAACCCTCCTGTAGGTTTAAACTCCAACACTGTTCCTGGAGAGAAATCCTCCTGTAGGTTTTAACTCCAACCCTGTTCCTGGAGAGAGACCCTCCTGTAGGTTTCAACTCCAACCCTGTTCCTGGAGAGATACCCTCCTGTAGGTTTAACTCCAACCCTGTTCCTGGAGAGATACCCTCCTGTAGGTTTTAACTCCAACCCAGTTCCTGGAGAGAAACCCTCCTGTAGGTTTCAACTCCAACCCAGTTCCTGGAGAGAAACCCTCCTGTAGGTTTCAACTCCAACCCTGTTCCTGGAGAGAAACCCTCCTGTAGGTTTCAACTCCAACCCTGTTCCTGGAGAGAAACCCTCCTGTAGGTTTCAACTCCAACCCAGTTCCTGGAGAGAAACCCTCCTGTAGGTTTCAACTCCAACCCAGTTCCTGGAGAGAAACCCTCCTGTAGGTTTTAACTCCAACCCAGTTCCTGGAGAGAGACCCTCCTGTAGGTTTTAACTCCAACACTGTTCCTGGAGAGAAACCCTCCTGTAGGTTTACACACTAACCCTGTTCCTGGAGAGAACCCTCCTGTAGGTTTTAACACTAACCCTGTTCCTGGAGAGAAACCCTCCTGTAGGTTTCAACTCCAACCCTGTTCCTGGAGAGAAACCCTCCTGTAGGTTTCAACTCCAACCCAGTTCCTGGAGAGAAACTCTCCTTGTAGGTTTCAACTCCAACCCTGTTCCTGGAGAGAAACCCTCCTGTAGGTTTCAACTCCAACCCAGTTCCTGGAGAGAAACTCTCCTTGTAGGTTTCAACTCCAACCCAGTTCCTGGAGAGAAACCCTCCTGTAGGTTTTATCTCCAACACAGTTCCTGGAGAGAGACCCTCCTGTAGGTTTTAACTCCAACACTGTTCCTGGAGAGAAACTCTCCTTGTAGGTTTCAACTCCAACCCTGTTCCTGGAGAGAAACCCTCTTGTAGGTTTACACACTAACCCTGTTCCTGGAGAGAAACCCTCCTGTAGGTTTCAACTCCAACCCTGTTCCTGGAGAGAGACCCTCCTGTAGGTTTCAACTCCAACCCTGTTCCTGGAGAGACACTCCTGTAGGTTTCAACTCCAACCCTGTTCCTGGAGAGAAACCCTCCTGTAGGTTTCAACTCCAACCCTGTTCCTGGAGAGACACTCCTGTAGGTTTTAACTCCAACCCTGTTCCTGGAGAGAAACCCTCTTGTAGGTTTACACACTAACCCTGTTCCTGGAGAGAAACCCTCCTGTAGGTTTCAACTCCAACCCTGTTCCTGGAGAGAAACCCTCCTGTAGGTTTCAACTCCAACCCTGTTCCTGGAGAGAAACCCTCCTGTAGGTTTCAACTCCAACACTGTTCCTGGAGAGAAACCCTCCTGTAGGTTTCAACTCCAACCCTGTTCCTGGAGAGAAACCCTCCTGTAGGTTTCAACTCCAACCCTGTTCCTGGAGAGAAACCCTCCTGTAGGTTTTAACTCCAACCCTGTTCCTGGAGAGAAACCCTCCTGTAGGTTTTAACTCCAACCCTGTTCCTGGAGAGAAACCCTCCTGTAGGTTTTAACTCCAACCCTGTTCCTGGAGAGAAACCCTCCTGTAGGTTTCAACTCCAACCCTGTTCCTGGAGAGAAACCCTCCTGTAGGTTTCAACTCCAACCCTGTTCCTGGAGAGAAACCCTCTTGTAGGTTTACACACTAACCCTGTTCCTGGAGAGAAACCCTCCTGTAGGTTTCAACTCCAACCCTGTTCCTGGAGAGAGACCTTCCTGTAGGTTTTAACTCCAACCCTGTTCCTGGAGAGATACCCTCCTGTAGGTTTCAACTCCAACCCTGTTCCTGGAGAGAAACCCTCCTGTAGGTTTACACACTAACCCTGTTCCTGGAGAGAGACCTTCCTGTAGGTTTTAACTCCAACCCTGTTCCTGGAGAGAGACCTTCCTGTAGGTTTACACACTAACCCTGTTCCTGGAGAGAGACCTTCCTGTAGGTTTACACACTAACCCTGTTCCTGGAGAGAGACCCTCCTGTAGGTTTCAACTCCAACCCTGTTCCTGGAGAGAGACCCTCCTGTAGGTTTCAACTCCAACCCTGTTCCTGGAGAGAGACCTTCCTGTAGGTTTTAACTCCAACCCTGTTCCTGGAGAGAGACCTTCCTGTAGGTTTTAACTCCATGTCATTTAAACAAAATAATAAAATGTGATGTGATGACGTTCAATGTGTCTTTTTTTCACCCAACTTTGGACCTAAATCTCACATAACATGGTGAGATTATTTGTTGATTTCAAATTGAATTCACATTAGAGGACAAACTCAACCAAATGTTTTATCAAAACTAGACGTTGAACTGACGTCTGTGCCCAGTGGGCTTTATCTAGACCAAATGAGGTGCTTGTTGGCAGTGATACTAATGACTAAACTGCGACTCAGAGGAACTGATTGTATCAGTATCTCCCTTTTCCACAATGAGGTCTGTACTGCAAACAAGGTGATAGATATAGTGCACTATTTTTCACCAGGGGCGCATAGGGCTCTGGTCAAAATTAGTGCGCTAAATAGGGAATAGGGTGCCCTTTGTGACACAGCAGAGAGAAGCGATAATGGGGTACTGTATCAGCAGGAACATGAGCATAACTCTCAATAAACACCAGAGGGCAGCAGAGAGACGTGCTCTATCACAATGGTGGAATGGATTTATTATTGGATTTTTATAAACATGTTGACAAACTAATTTCCCCTTAGGGGTTAATGAGGTATCATCTCATTTCAGTCATTTGCTTGTTTGAGATATTGTGTTACATGACACCAGGGATGGAATTTCAGGACTTTGGGCACCGGACTGTCGGACGAGTAGACTGTGATTTCTACTAGCCCGGGTAAAATTCGCCCCACAAATCTGTGCCTTGCGATGTTTGAAAAGGGCCATCTTATTTTCCATCCCTGGTAATAATATTAATTTTCAATATGAATACAAATAATTGATTGAAATAGTACAAATGGAATACAAGACAACTTTACGGAATGCCTGAAACCAATAAAATATAGAAATACAATCTAGTCATTCTACCTCTGTCTCAAATATAGAAATGTGATCTTGTCATTCTACCTCTATGTCTGAAATATAGAAATGTAATCTAGTCTCTCTATGTCTATGTCCCTCTATGTCTCAAAGACGTTGTATATGATTGGCTAATCAGAGACATGATTCTGAGATCATCTTATCACAAATGTGATTTTGTTACTTATAAAGCTACACATTGGAGTCAATGTGATCTTAATTAGTTCACACTGATAAAATGTAAGGGATGAGATTACTTAAAACAAGTTATAGGGGAGCATGAAGTCAACGGGAGATCAACAAAACTAAGGTGATATGTACATTCTAAACTTTCTGGGCAAATAAATATACCGTAGTTAAATAATCAAAATCAAATCAAATTTATTTATATAGCCCTTCGTACATCAGCTGATATCTCAAAGTGCTGTACAGAAACCCAGCCTAAAACCCCAAACAGCAAGCAATGCAGGTGTAGAAGCACGGTGGCTAGGAAAAACTCCCTAGAAAGGCCAAAACCTAGGAAGAAACCTAGAGAGGAACCAGGCTATGTGGGGTGGCCAGTCCTCTTCTGGCTGTGCCGGGTGGAGATTATAACAGAACATGGCCAAGATGTTCAAATGTTCATAAATGACCAGCATGGTTGAATAATAATAAGGCAGAACAGTTGAAAGAAACTGGAGCAGCACGGCCAGGTGGACTGGTGACAGCAAGGAGTCATCATGTCAGGTAGTCCTGGGGCATGGTCCTAGGGCTCAGGTCCTCCGAGAGAGAGAAAGAGAGAATTAGAGAACGCACACTTAGATTCACACAGGACACCGAATAGGACAGGAGAAGTACTCCAGATATAACAAACTGACCCTAGCCCCCCGACACATAAACTACTGCAGCATAAATACTGGAGGCTGAGACAGGAGGGGTCAGGAGACACTGTGGCCCCATCCGAGGACACCCCCGGACAGGGCCAAACAGGAAGGATATAACCCCACCCACTTTGCCAAAGCACAGCCCCCACACCACTAGAGGGATATCTTCAACCACCAACTTACCATCCTGAGACAAGGCTGAGTATAGCCCACAAAGACCTCCGCCACGGCACAACCCAAGGGGGGGGGGGGAGCCAACCCAGACAGAATGACCACATCAGTGACTCAACCCACTCAGGTGACGCACCCCCTCCAGGGACGACATGAGAGAGCCCCAGTAAGCCAGTGACTCAGCCCCTGTAATAGGGTTAGAGGCAGAGAATCCCAGTGGAAAGAGGGGAACCGGCCAGGCAGAGACAGCAAGGGCGGTTCGTTGCTCCAGAGCCTTTCCGTTCACCCTCCCACTCCTGGGCCAGACTACACTCAATCATATGACCCACTGAAGAGATGAGTCTTCAGTAGAGACTTAAAGGTTGAGACCGAGTTTGCTTCTCTGACATGGGTAGGCAGACAGTTCCATAAAAATGGAGCTCTATAGGAGAAAGCCCTGCCTCCATCTGTTTGCTTAGAAATTCTAGGGACAATTAGGAGGCCTGCGTCTTGTGACCGTAGCGTACGTGTAGGTATGTACGGCAGGACCAAATCAGAGAGATAGGTAGGAGCAAGCCCATGTAATGCTTTGTAGGTTAGCAGTAAAACCTTGAAATCAGCCCTTGCTTTGACAGGAAGCCAGTGTAGAGAGGCTAGCACTGGAGTAATATGATCAATTTTTTTGGTTCTAGTCAGGATTCTAGCAGCCGTATTTAGCACTAACTGAAGTTTATTTAGTGCTTTATCCGGGTAGCCGGAAAGTAGAGCATTGCAGTAGTCTAACCTAGAAGTGACAAAAGCATGGATTAATTTTTCTGCATCATTTTTGGACAGAAAGTTTCTGATTTTTGCAATGTTACGTAGATGGAAAAAAGCTGTCCTTGAAATGGTCTTGATATGTTCTTCAAAAGAGAGATCAGGGTCCAGAGTAACGCCGAGGTCCTTCACAGTTTTATTTGAGACGACTGTACAACCATTAAGATTAATTGTCAGATTCAACAGAAGATCTCTTT
This sequence comes from Oncorhynchus clarkii lewisi, assembly GCF_045791955.1. Classification (NCBI taxonomy): domain Eukaryota; kingdom Metazoa; phylum Chordata; class Actinopteri; order Salmoniformes; family Salmonidae; genus Oncorhynchus; species Oncorhynchus clarkii. Next base: position 6,298,408 of record NC_092162.1, on the reverse strand, counting down.
GTTTCTAGGGACCTAGAACAAGCATCTCTGTTTTGTCCGAGTTTAAAAGTAGAAAGTTTGCAGCCATCCACTTCCTTATGTCTGAAACACATTCTTCTAGCAAGGGCAATTTTGGGGCTTCACCATGTTTCATTGAAATGTACAGCTGTGTGTCATCCGCATAGCAGTGAAAGTTAACATTATGTTTTCGAATAACATCCCCAAGAGGTAAAATATATAGTGAAAACAATAGTGGTCCTAAAACGGAACCTTGAGGAACACCAAAATTTACAGTTGATTTGTCAGAGGACAAACCATTCACAGAGACAAACTGATATCTTTCCGACAGATAAGATCTAAACCAGGCCAGAACTTGTCCATGTAGACCAATTTGGGTTTCCAATCTCTCCAAAAGAATGTGGTGATCGATGGTATCAAAAGCAGCACTAAGGTCTAGGAGCACGAGGACAGATGCAGAGCCTCGGTCCGATGCCATTAAAATGTCATTTACCACCTTCACAAGTGCCGTCTCAGTGCTATGATGGGGTCTAAAACCAGACTGAAGCATTTCGTATACATTGTTTGTCTTCAGGAAGGCAGTGAGTTGTTGCGCAACAGCCTTTTCTAAAATTTTTGAGAGGAATGGAAGATTATATAAAGACTTAATAATATAAAGACTTAATCACCAACGCTTGTCCTGCTGGACAGTCCACTACACCTCAGCACACACACGTCATTACACTGCGTGCAACCATGTTTCCAATCCTCATTCTATATTAATTACGAGTGAAATGGCGGTGGAAACGACTTCCTGCGCAAATATTGATAAAAATAACATTTATATCCGGGTAAACTTGGGAGTCACGCGATGATATGGTGTGTGGTCCTCCCGTTACGACTCGGGGAAAGCTTTCATTTAGGCTATAGATGAAATAAGTTATGAAACACTTCACGGGGTGGTGAAGAGGATGCTACTTTCCAATAGAGATCGAGGGTCTAATTCTGGTGACATGATGATCGATGCTTGACAAAAAAATACAAAAAAATGCAGTGGACTAGCCTACCTACTGTATCTGTAAACTGTTGACTAGAGCGCACATGCCAAGACCAGAGTAGGCACATTTGTTATTTAATGCAACAGTTTGTGACAAAAACTTTCGGTAGAGTTGAAAATGTGATGGAAACACATTGAACATTCGGTTTGTACATGAACATTTAAGCGGAAAAAGTACATTTTGTGTGCGCTATGTCATCACGCACTGATATTTTTTCGCAACAAATCAGTTTGGTGGAAACACCACTGGTGGGAAAAGTCTAATTCTTTAATCGGAAATTTAGAATACTTGCATGAAAATCTGTCACCAATTGGATGGAACCAACCAACCTTTTGTTGCCGTAGAAGTTTAACTTTGGTTGAGATGGAGACATGAATCTAACAAATCAATTATAAATTTGTAGACAAACTGGAATTAAAGCCAGTCAGTGGCACAAGAGATACATCTCCTTCAAATACTGACATTATGTTGCGTTGACAACCAAACACAATTCAATATCACTTTCGCAAGACAGTAAATAGACTATTAACTTGTTAACAAATGATATGTTGGATTTATGTCTCTAACTAAATAAAAAAATACAAGTTCAAGAATAAGATGAAGCAAGATTAAACTATCCAAGTCTTCGATATCCTTGATCATTTGGTTGCATTGTAAACCAAACACAATTCAATATTACTTTTGTAAAAACAGAAAAATAGACTAAAGTCAAGGCTACCTTACAAACGAACGTAACATTATTTATTCAACCTTTAAAAATGAGTTTCATCTATGACCACATTTTGAGGTCAGTCCGTTGTAACTATAAAATGCTTTTTTTTAATGTAATCGTAGAAAGGGCTCATGTTCAAGATGGCGTGGAAAGGTTGCAGTTCTATGTAAATCTTCACAATTGCTATGATATAATCTGTACAGAATCTCCAACAGCATTGATCACTTGCACAATGTACTTTTTAATGTGATCTCAACTGTAATCGTTTGGTTCTGCTATTAGATGAAGCACAGTGATAACACATTAAGTTGTTGTATAAGTAGATGGTTGAAAACATAGTGATATTAGGATAATATCAATAAATAAATCAATAAATAGCATTAGGATTTCAACAAACCTCTGGCTGTCTTTTTGAGTGGGTGAAAAAATATTTAAATTTCATTGGATCAACGTCTTAATTAAATATTACCCAATTCTCCACGTTGAAATGACGTGGTGTGCCCAGTGGGAAAGGATTATTGACCTTTGAACCCAGCATCGATTTGTCTGTGCCTTGCTGTCTCCCTGACCTAATCAGTGGCCAAAGTCCCCTCTGCCTCTCACACAGACACAGTCAGTACTCTCAGAGTCTGTTTAAATGTGGACGTCTTCCTCGCAGACGAACCTGCGCAGTGACTTTCTACCGGGCCACCATGCTTCCCCGTACCGTATCCTTCCTCCTGCTCTTCATCTTCCTCTCCTCTGGGATGTCTGCTTCTCTGGTCAGCAGGACGACCCGCGAAGAGGACGGCCCTCCTGCTGTTCCGACCTCGTTCAGGGTTGCCACCTCTGCTGCTGTAGGTGTTCCGTCGGAGGTTGATACCGTGCAGGCAGGTGGCCCGGTCGTTGATGATACTCCTTCAGCTGAGGCTGTGGCAGAAGCCCTAGTGACAAATGAGCCTGTTACAGATGCCGCTGTAGCTGACGAGGTTGTAGCCGAAGAGCCGGTTGAGGACACCCCAGTTGCTGATGCTCTGGTAGCAGATGCCCCTGTAGACGCCTTTATCATAACAGAAGAAGAAACAGAGGCCCTGATAACAGAAGCAATGATTAAAGAGTTGTCTGCCCGGGTGGAGAAGGAAGACCTCGCTGAAGAGACAGAGATTCAAGACGCCATCTTGAAAGAGTTGGCTCACCGGGAGACCCTTGGGAAGGCAGTGGAGGAGCCCATTGAAGAAGCAGCAGAGGCATATGCTCCAGGGGAGGATCCAGCCAGCTCTGAGATACTTGTCTTCGAAGCCCAGGAAGAGGACTCTGGATGGGGGTTGGCTTCCGTCAGAGAGAGCCTCCAGGCAGCCAACGGATACTTTGACTCTCTTGTGGAACTGATGGGGGGACGCAATGGAGTGTGTCAATACAAGTGCAAATACGGTAAGGATGAGACGGGGGTTGTGTGTAATTGAAATTGAAAGGTCATTTCAGATTGAGCCGACATATGCAGCATTTACCAGCGTTGACCGTGTGAATGCAGTCTCCGCAAATGCGATAACATTGCCTTTAAACGTCAATTGTGCTATAGTGCTGAACTTCCGCAATGAATTCAATCCCTGAATGTAACTAAAACCACAATGCTGAGTGTAACTAAAACCTAGATGCTGAATGTAACTAAAACCTAGATGCTGAATGTAACTAAAGCCAAGATGCTGAATGTAACTAAAACCAAGATGCTGAATGTAACTAAAACCAAGATGCTGAATGAAACTAAAACCAAGATGCTGAATGTAACTAAAACCAAGATGCTGAATGTAACTAAAACCTAGATGCTGAATGTAACTAAAACCACGATGCTGAATGTAACTAAAACCAAGATGCTGAATGTAACTAAAACCAAGATGCTGACTGCTATCCTTGACCCAGTATAGAGTCAAACTTGATTTCCTAAATAACAGATCACATTGTACCCATTCAGGCTATTACAAATAAAGACCACCGGTTAGGCTTCTCTCTGTCTCTCTCCCCTCTGTGTTCATCTGTTTATCATACTTATGGTCAATAGTAATTGATTGAACTGTTTGGCTGTTTACTAACATGAGGCCCATTCGTCAATAGACATATATTCTCATGTTATCCATCTGTGATATTGATGAGAGAGGTATAGCCGAGGTCAGTGTTAACATGTTTACATTACATTAATAATAGATCACTTCAGTGAGTATCAGTGATATAGATTGACCAGATGACTGAGGTATAGTACCCATCAGACCATAGTTAGTACAGCATGACCTACAGGTTCAATTCCAATATCCACACTAGCCTAATACATTTCTCCATATCCTAAAGTTAAGGCTATTATGGATATCAGTAGAGTAGCATACCCAACACATTGCGGTCATTCTAAGAATGTGCTAGGATATAATCACCATGACTACGCTACGTTCCAATATCCACACTAGCCTAATACATTTCTCCATATCCTAAGTTAAGGCTATCATGGATATCAGTAGAGTAGCATACCCAACACATTGCGGTCATTCTAAGAATGTGCTAGGATATAATCACCATGACTACGCTACGTTCCAATATCCACACTAGCCTAATACATTTCTCCATATCCTAAAGTTAAGGCTATCATGGATATCAGTAGAGTAGCATACCCAACACATTGCGGTCATTCTAAGAATGTGCTAGGATATAATCACCATGACTACGCTACGTTCCAATATCCACACTAGCCTAATACATTTCTCCATATCCTAAAGTTAAGGCTATCATGGATATCAGTAGAGTAGTACCATATACTAGTATGGACAATGGAATGGGGATAACTGATAGAACTGCAAAATAGATATTTTGCTGAAGTACTTTTGAAAGGTCCCATCAATAAATTTCACCATAGAGTGCTGAACGTTACATTTGTGATTATTGATAACAACTTCTCTTAATTAATATTTGGATAATCTGCACAAGGGTTGGATTAAAAGTTTATATTTCCTTATCAGGTAAAACACCTGTGCATCGCTATGGTTACGTGACCCCAGAGCCCAACGGTTGCAGCTCCAACCTCCTAGGATTCCAGGTACCAGACGGTGTATGTTTCCTGTCACTAACTACAGGCTGTTTGTTATACAGTACTAATACGTAAACTGTAGGCTGCTGTCTATTCATACATATTAGACGTTTAGGGCTGTATATAGAACCCTCTGTGGAAAGGGTTCTACATGGAACCCAAAAGGGTTCTACCTGGAGTCATAAGGGTTCTCCTATGGTGACAGCTGAAGCCTTTTAAATATGTAGAGTATACATCACTATATAGTGTATAAATCCCTGTATAGTGTATAAATCCCCATGTAGAGTATAAATCCCTATATAGTGTATAAATCCCTATATAGTGTATACATCCTTATACAGTGCCTTGCGAAAGTATTCAGCCCCCTTGAACTTTGCGACATTTTGCCACATTTCAGGCTTCAAACATAAAGATATAAAACTGTATTTTTTTGTGAAGAATCAACAACAAGTGGGACACAATCATGAAGTGGAATGACATTTATTGGATATTTCAAACTTCTTTAACAAATCAAAAACTGAAAAATTGGGCGTGCAAAATTATTCAACCCCTTTACTTTCAGTGCAGCAAACTCTCTCCAGAAGTTCAGTGAGGATCTCTGAATGATCCAATGTTCACCTAAATGACTAATGATGATAAATACAATCCACCTGTGTGTAATCAAGTCTCCGTATAAATGCACCTGCACTGTGATAGTCTCAGAAGTCCGTTAAAAGCGCAGAGAGCATCATGAAGAACAAGGAACACACCAGGCAGGTCCGAGATACTGTTGTGAAGAAGTTTAAAGCCGGATTTGGATACAAAAATATTTCCCAAGCTTTAAACATCACAAGGAGCACTGTGCAAGCGATAATATTGAAATGGAAGGAGTATCAGACCACTGCAAATCTACCAAGACCTGGCCGTCCCTCTAAACTTTCAGCTCATACAAGGAGAAGACTGATCAGAGATGCAGCCAAGAGGCCCATGATCACTCTGGATGAACTGCAGAGATCTACAGCTGAGGTGGGAGACTCTGTCCATAGGACAACAATCAGTCGTATATTGCACAAATCTGGCCTTTATGGAAGAGTGGCAAGAAGAAAGCCATTTCTTAAAGATATCCATAAAAAGTGTTGTTTAAAGTTTGCCACAAGCCACCTGGGAGACACACCAAACATGTGGAAGAAGGTGCTCTGGTCAGATGAAACCAAAATTGAACTTTTTGGCAACAATGCAAAACGTTATGTTTGGCGTAAAAGCAACACAGCTGAACACACCATCCCCACTGTCAAACATGGTGGTGGCAGCATCATGGTTTGGGCCTGCTTTTCTTCAGCAGGGACAGGGAAGATGGTTAAAATTGATGGGAAGATGGATGGAGCCAAATACAGGACCATTCTGGAAGAAAACCTGATAGAGTCTGCAAAAGACCTGAGACTGGGACGGAGATTTGTCTTCCAACAAGACAATGATCCAAAACATAAAGCAAAATCTACAATGGAATGGTAAAAATAAACATATCCAGGTGTTAGAATGGCCAAGTCAAAGTCCAGACCTGAATCCAATTGAGAATCTGTGGAAAGAACTGAAAACTGCTGTTCACAAATGCTCTCCATCCAACCTCACTGAGCTCGAGCTGTTTTGCAAGGAGGAATGGGAAAAAATTTCAGTCTCTCGATGTGCAAAACTGATAGAGACATACCCCAAGCGACTTACAGCTGTAATCGCAGCAAAAGGTGGCGCTACAAAGTATTAACTTAAGGGGGCTGAATAATTTTGCACACCCAATTTTTCAGTTTTTGATTTGTTAAAAAAGTTTGAAATATCCAATAAATGTCGTTCCACTTCATGATTGTGTCCCACTTGTTGTTGATTCTTCACAAAAAAATACAGTTTTATATCTTTATGTTTGAAGCCTGAAATGTGGCAAAAGGTCGCAAAGTTCAAGGGGGCCGAATACTTTCGCAAGGCACTGTATATATCTGTGATCCCCAAAGATTGGAAAGCTGTCGCAGTCATCCCCTCTTCAAAGGGGGAGACACTCTAGACCCAAACAGTTATAGACCTGTATCCATCCTGCCCTGCCTTTCTAAAATCTTTGAAAGTTAACAAACAGATCACCGTCCATTTCGAATCCCACCGTACCTTCTCCATGATGCAATCTAGTTTCCGAGCTGGTCATGGGTGCACCTCAGCCACGCTCAAGGTCCTAAACGATATCATAACCGCCATCGATAAAAGACAGTACTGTGCAGCTGTATTCATCGACCTGGCCAAGACTTTCTACTCTGTCAATCACGCATTCTTATCGTCAGATTCAATAGCCTTGGCTTCTCAAATGACTGCCTCGCCTGCTTCACCAACTACTTCTCAGAGTTCAGTGTGTCAACCTGGAGGGCCTGTTGTCCGGACATCTGGCAGTCTCTATTGGGGTTCCACAGGGTTCAATCCTCGGGCCGACTCTCTTCTCTGAATACATCAATGATGTCGCTCATGCTGCTGGTGATTCTCTGATCCACCTCTACGCAGACGACAGCATTCTGCATACTTCTGGCCCTTCTTTGGACATTGTGCTAACAAACCTCGAAACGAGCTTCAATGCAATACAACACTCCTAATGTGGCATCCAACTGCTTTTAAATGCTAGTAAAACTAAGAGCATGCTCTTCAACTGATCGCTGCCCGCACCCTCCCGTCCAACTAGCATCACTACTCGAGACGGTTCTGACCTAGAATATGTGGACAACTACAAACACCTAGGTGTCTGGTTAGACTGTAAACTCTCCTTCCAGACTCACATTAAGCATCTCCAATCCAAAATGAAATCTAGAATTGGCTTCCTATTTCGTAACAAAGCCTCCTTCACTCATGCTGCCAAACATACCCTCGTAAAACTGACCATCCTACCGATCCTCGACTTCGGCGATGTCATTTACAAAATAGCCTCCAACACTCTACTCAGAAAATTGGATGCAGTCAATCACAGTGCCATCCGTTTTGTCACCAAAGCCCCATATACTACCCACCACTACGACCTGTATGCTATTGTTGGCTGGTTCTCACTACATATCCAAACCCACTGGTTCCAGATCATCTATAAGTCTTTGCTAGGTAAAGCCTTTGCTAGGTAAAGCCCCACCTTATCTCAGCTCACTGGTCACCATAGCAACACCCACCCGTAGCACGCACTCCAGCAGGTATATTTCACTGGTCACCCCCAAAGCCAACACTTCCTTTGGCCGCCTTTCCTTCCAGTTCTCTGCTGCCAATGACTGGAACGAATTGCCAAAATCTCTGAGGCTGGAGTCTAATATCTCCCTCTCCAACTTCAAGCATCAGCTGTCAGAGCAGCTCACCGATCACTGTACCTGTAGATAGCCCATCTGTAAATATCACACCCAACTACCTACCTCATCCCCATGTTGTTACTTATCCTCTTGCTCTTTTGCACCCCAGTATCTCTACTTGCACATCATCATCTGCACATCTATCACTCCAGTATTAATGCTAAATTGTAATTATTTCACCTCTATGGCCTATTTATTGCCTTACCTCCCTACTCTTCTACATTTGCACACACTGTACATAGATTTTTATATTTTTCTTTTCTATTGTGTTTTTGACTGTATGTTTGATTATATATTACTCTGTTTGTGTCGCACTGCTTTGCTTTATCTTGGCCAGGTCGCAGTTGTAAATGAGAATGTGTTCTCACCTGGCCTACCTGGTTAAATAAAGGTGAAATATATATAAAATAAATACAAAAATATAGTGTATAAATCCCTATATAGTGTATAAATCCCTATATAGTGTATACATCCCTATATAGTGTATGAATCCCTATATAGAGTATGCATCCCTATATAGTGTATAAATCCCTATATAGTGTGTAAATCCCTATATAGTGTATAAATCCCTATATAGTGTATGATTCCCTATATAGTGTATAAATCCCTATGTAG
>NC_092162.1:6268220-6289572 GCF_045791955.1 Oncorhynchus clarkii lewisi | reverse complement strand
AGTATAAATCCCTATGTAGAGTATACATCCCTATATAGTGTATGATTCCCTATATAGTGTATAAATCCCTATGTAGAGTATAAATCCCTATGTAGAGTATACATCCCTATATAGTGTATAAATCCCTATATAGTGTATGATTCCCTATATAGTGTATACATCCCTATATAGTGTATAAATCCCTATATAGTGTATGATTCCCTATATAGTGTATACATCCCTATATAGAGTATACATCCCTATATAGTGTATGATTCCCTATATAGTGTATAAATCCCTATATAGTGTATAAATCCCTATGTAGAGTATACATCCCTATATAGTGTATAAATCGCTATATAGTGTATGATTCCCTATATAGTGTATGAATCCCTATATAGAGTATGCATCCCTATATAGTGTATAAATCCCTATATAGTGTATAAATCCCTATATAGTGTGTAAATCCCTATATAGTATGTAAATCCCTATATAGTGTATAAATCCCTATATAGTGTGTAAATTCCTATATAGTGTGTAAATTCCTATAGTGTGTATAAATCCCTATAGAGTGTATAAATCCCTATATAGTGTGTAAATCCCTATATAGTGTATAAATCCCTATATAGTGTGTAAATCCATATATAGTGTATAAATCCCTATAGAGTGTATACATCCCTATATAGTGTATAAATCCCTATATAGCGTGTAAATCCCTATATAGTGTATAAATCCCTATATAGTGTGTAAATTCCTATATAGTGTGTAAATTCCTATATAGCGTGTAAATCCCTATAGTGTGTATAAATCCCTATAGAGTGTATAAATCCCTATATAGTGTGTAAATCCCTATATAGTGTATAAATCCCTATATAGTGTGTAAATCCATATATAGTGTATAAATCCCTATAGAGTGTATACATCCCTATATAGTGTATAAATCCCTATATAGTGTATAAATCCCTATATAGTGTATAAATCCCTATATAGTGTATAAATCCCTATAGAGTGTATAAATCCCTATAGAGTGTATAAATCCCTATATAGTGTATAAATCCCTATATAGTGTATAAATCCCTATATAGTGTGTAAATCCATATAGAGTGTGTAAATTCCTATATAGTTTGTAAATTCCTATATAGCGTGTAAATCCCTATAGAGTGTATAAATCCCTATAGAGTGTATAAATCCCTATATAGTGTATAAATCCCTATATAGTGTGTAAATCCCTATATAGTGTATAAATCCCTATAGAGTGTATACATCCCTATATAGTGTATACATCCCTATATAGTGTATAAATCCCTATACAGTGTATAAATCCCTATAGAGTGTATAAATCCCTATATAGTGTATAAATCCCTATATAGTGTATAAATCCCTATATAGTGTGTAAATCCCTATATAGTGTGTAAATCCCTATATAGTGTATAAATCCTTATATAGTGTATAAATCCCTATATAGTGTGTAAATTCCTATATAGTGTGTAAATTCCTATATAGCGTGTAAATCCCTATAGCTTGTATAAATCCCTATAGAGTATATAAATCCCTATATAGTGTGTAAATCCATATATAGTGTATAAATCCCTATAGAGTGTATACATCCCTATATAGTGTATAAATCCCTATATAGTGTATAAATCCCTATATAGTGTATAAATCCCTATAGAGTGTATAAATCCCTATATAGTGTATAAATCCCTATATAGTGTATAAATCCCTATATAGTGTGTAAATCCCTATAGAGTGTGTAAATTCCTATATAGTGTGTAAATTCCTATATAGCGTGTAAATCCCTATAGAGTGTATAAATCCCTATAGAGTGTATAAATCCCTATATAGTGTGTAAATACCTATATAGTGTATAAATCCCTATAGAGTGTATACATCCCTATATAGTGTATACATCCCTATATAGTGTATAAATCCCTATATAGTGTATAAATCCCTATAGAGTGTATAAATCCCTATATAGTGTATAAATCCCTATATAGTGTGTAAATCCCTATATAGTGTATAAATCCCTATATAGTGTGCAAATCCCTATATAGTGTATAAATCCCTATATAGTGTATAAATCGCTATATAGTGTATGATTCCCTATATAGTGTATGAATCCCTATATAGAGTATGCATCCCTATATAGTGTATAAATCCCTATATAGTGTATAAATCCCTATATAGTGTGTAAATCCCTATATAGTATATAAATCCCTATATAGTGTATAAATCCCTATATAGTGTGTAAATTCCTATATAGTGTGTAAATCCCTATAGCGTGTATAAATCCCTATAGAGTATATAAATCCCTATATAGTGTATAAATCCCTATATAGTGTGTAAATCCCTATATAGTGTATAAATCCCTATATAGTGTGCAAATCCCTATATAGTGTATAAATCCCTATATAGTGTATAAATCCCTATAGAGTGTATACATCCCTATATAGTGTATAAATCCCTATATAGTGTATAAATCCCTATATAGTGTAAAAATCCCTATATAGTGTATAAATCCCTATAGAGTGTATAAATCCCTATAGAGTGTATAAATCCCTATAGAGTGTATAAATCCCTATATAGTGTATAAATCCCTATATAGTGTGTAAATCCCTAACCACCTCCGTCTTACAGAGACTGGACTCTGTTTATCATGCAGCCTCCTCTGTCTTACAGAGACTGGACTCTGTTTATCATGCATCCTTGCGCTTTATTACAAATGCCAAGTCCCTCACCCACCATTGCACATTGTACCAAGTGGTAGGTTGGACGTCAATTTATACATGTAGAAAGATACATTTGTATGTGTTCATCAAGAAAGCCCTGTTGGGTAAACTCCCTCTTTACCTCTGTAGTCTGGTCTCCTTCACCACCAGCAGTTACCATACCAGGTCTGCTAGGTGGTTGCTACTTAAAGTCCCCAGGACATTCACAGTATTAGGCAAGACTGCCTTCTCTTGTGCACCAGAGGCATGGAATAGTCAATAATCCCTGCTTCATCTAGATATGTTAGTGCCCCTGAATGAATTTAAAATATTGACGTGAGACTCTGTTACAGAGGAGTGTAAATGCTTTATTTAGGCTGGATCATGTATTGATTGTTGTATGTTTTAATTCTGTCATGTATTGATTGTTGTATGTTTTAATTCTGTCATGTATTGATTGTTGTATGTTTTAATTCTGTCATGTATTGATTGTTGTATGTTTTAATTCTGTCATGTATTGATTGTTGCTGCCTTCTTGGCCAGGTCTCACTTGAAAAAGAGACTCTTTTCCAGGTTAAATAAAGTATAGAATGTATAAATCCCTATATATAGAATGTATAAATCCCTATATAGAATGTATAAATCCCTATATAGAATGTATAAATCCCTATATAGAATGTATAAATCCCTATATAGAGAATGTATAAATCCCTATATAGAATGTATAAATCCCTATATATAGAATGTATAAATCCCTATATATAGAATGTATAAATCCCTATATAGAATGTATAAATCCCTATATAGAATGTATAAATCCCTATATAGAATGTATAAATCCCTATATATAGAATGTATAAATCCCTATATATAGAATGTATAAATCCCTATATAGAGAATGTATAAATCCCTATATAGAATGTATAAATCCCTATATATAGAATGTATAAATCCCTATATAGAATGTATAAATCCCGATATAGAATGTATAAATCCCTATATATAGAATGTATAAATCCCTATATATAGAATGTATAAATCCCTATATAGAATGTATAAATCCCTATATAGAATGTATAAATCCCTATATAGAATGTATAAATCCCTATATAGAATGTATAAATCCCTATATATAGAATGTATAAATCCCTATATAGAATGTATAAATCCCTATATAGAATGTATAAATCCCTATATAGAATGTATAAATCCCTATATATAGAATGTATAAATCCCTATATAGAATGTATAAATCCCTATATAGAATGTATAAATCCCTATATAGAATGTATAAATCCCTATATAGAATGTATAAATCCCTATATAGAATGTATAAATCCCTATATATAGAATGTATAAATCCCTATATATAGAATGTATAAATCCCTATATAGAATGTATAAATCCCTATATATAGAATGTATAAATCCCTATATAGAATGTATAAATCCCTATATAGAATGTATAAATCCCTATATAGAATGTATAAATCCCTATATAGAGAATGTATAAATCCCTATATAGAATGTATAAATCCCTATATATAGAATGTATAATTATACACAGGCAGTTAGAAAAGCCAAGGCTAGCTTTTTCAAGCAGAAATTTGCTTCTTGCAACACTAACTCAAAAAAGTTCTGGGACACTGTAAAGTCCATGGAGAATAAGAACACCTCCTCCCAGCTGCCCACTGCACTGAAGATAGGAAACACTGTCACCACTGATAAATCCACCATAATTGAACATTTCAATAAGCATTTTTCTACTGCTGGCCATGCTTTCCACCTGGCTACTCCTACCCCTGTCAACAGCACTGCACCCCCAACAGCAACTCGCCCAAGCCTTCCCCATTTCTCCTTCTCCCAAATCCATTCAGCTGATGTTCTGAAAGAGCTGCAAAATCTGGACCCCTACAAATCAGCCGGGCTAGACAATCTGGACCCTTTCTTTCTAAAATTATCTGCCGAAATTGTTGCCACCCCTATTACTAGCCTGTTCAACCTCTCTTTCGTGTCGTCTGAGATTCCCAAAGATTGGAAAGCAGCTGTGGTCATCCCCCTCTTCAAAGGGGGGGACACTCTTGACCCAAACTGCTACAGACCTATATCTATCCTACCATGCCTTTCTAAGGTCTTCGAAAGCCAAGTCAACAAACAGATTACCGACCATTTCGAATCTCACCATACCTTCTCTGCTATGCAATCTGGTTTCAGAGCTGGTCATGGGTGCACCTCAGCCACGCTCAAGGTCCTAAACGATATCTTAACCGCCATCGATAAGAAACATTACTGTGCAGCCGTATTCATTGATCTGGCCAAGGCTTTCGACTCTGTCAATCACCACATCCTCATCGGCAGACTCAACAGCCTTGGTTTCTCAAATGATTGCCTCGCCTGGTTCACCAACTACTTCTCTGATAGAGTTCAGTGTGTCAAATCGGAGGGTCTGTTGTCCGGACCTCTGGCAGTCTCTATGGGGGTGCCACAGGGTTCAATTCTTGGACCGACTCTCTTCTCTGTATACATCAATGAGGTCGCTCTTGCTGCTGGTGAGTCTCTGATCCACCTCTACGCAGACGACACCATTCTGTATACTTCCGGCCCTTCTTTGGACACTGTGTTTACAACCCTCCAGGCAAGCTTCAATGCCATACAACTCTCCTTCCGTGGCCTCCAATTGCTCTTAAATACAAGTAAAACTAAATGCATGCTCTTCAACCGATCGCTACCTGCACCTACCCGCCTGTCCAACATCACTACTCTGGACGGCTCTGACTTAGAATACGTGGACAACTACAAATACTTAGGTGTCTGGTTAGGCTGTAAACTCTCCTTCCAGACCCATATCAAACATCTCCAATCCAAAGTTAAATCTAGAATTGGCTTCCTATTTCGCAACAAAGCATCCTTCACTCATGCTGCCAAACATACCCTTGTAAAACTGACCATCCTACCAATCCTCGACTTTGGCGATGTCATTTACAAAATAGCCTCCAATACCCTACTCAACAAATTGGATGCAGTCTATCACAGTGCAATCCGTTTTGTCACCAAAGCCCCATATACTACCCACCATTGCGACCTGTACGCTCTCGTTGGCTGGCCCTCGCTTCATACTCGTCGCCAAACCCACTGGCTCCATGTCATCTACAAGACCCTGCTAGGTAAAGTCCCCCCTTATCTCAGCTCGCTGGTCACCATAGCATCTCCCACCTGTAGCACACGCTCCAGCAGGTATATCTCTCTAGTCACCCCCAAAACCAATTCTTTCTTTGGCCGCCTCTCTTTCCAGTTCTCTGCTGCCAATGACTGGAACGAACTACAAAAATCTCTGAAACTGGAAACACTTATCTCCCTCACTAGCTTTAAGCACCAACTGTCAGAGCAGCTCACAGATTACTGCACCTGTACATAGCCCACCTATAATTTAGCCCAAACAACTACCTCTTTCCCAACTGTATTTAATTTATTTATTTATTTTGCTCCTTTGCACCCAGTTATTTTTATTTCTACTTTGCACATTCTTCCATTGCAAAACTACCATTCCAGTGTTTTACCTGCTATATTGTATTTACCTTGCCACCATGGCCTTTTTTGCCTTTACCTCCCTTCTCACCTCATTTGCTCACATTGTATATAGACTTGTTTATACTGTATTATTGACTGTATGTTTGTTTTACTCCATGTGTAACTCTGTGTCGTTGTATCTGTCGAACTGCTTTGCTTTATCTTGGCCAGGTCGCAATTGTAAATGAGAACTTGTTCTCAACTTGCCTACCTGGTTAAATAAAGGTAAAATAAATAAAATAAATAAATATATAGAATGTATAAATCCCTATAAATAGAATGTATAAATCCCTATATAGAATGTATACATTCCTATATATAGAATGTATAAATCCCTATATAGAATGTATACATTCCTATATATAGAATGTATAAATCCCTATATAGAATGTATAAATCCCTATATAGAATGTATAAATCCCTATATAGAATGTATAAATCCCTATATATAGAATGTATAAATCCCTATATATAGAATGTATAAATCCCTATATATAGAATGTATACATCCCTATATAGAATGTATAAATCCCTATATATAGAATGTATAAATCCCTATATAGAATGTATAAATCCCTATATACAGAATGTATAAATCCCTATATAGAATGTATAAATCCCTATATAGAATGTATAAATCCCTATATAGAATGTATAAATCCCTATATAGAATGTATAAATCCCTATATATAGAATGTATAAATCCCTATATATAGAATGTATAAATCCCTATATAGAATGTATAAATCCCTATATAGAATGTAGAAATTCTTATATAGAATGTAGAAATCCCTATATATAGAATGTATATATCCCTATATATAGAATGTATAAATCCCTATATAGAATGTATAAATCCCTATATATAGAATGTATAAATCCCTATATAGAATGCATAAATCCCTATATAGAATGTATAAATCCCTATATATAGAATGTATAAATCCCTATATAGAATGTATAAATCCCTATATAGAATATTTAAATCCTATGTATTATCCCAACACAGTTTGACATTGGCATCCCAGCCATGACTCAGTGCTGTAACCAGCTGGACAGTTGCTACGACACCTGTGGCTCCAACAAGTACCGCTGTGACTCCAAGTACCGCTGGTGTCTCCACGCTATCTGCTCTGACCTGAAGAAAAGCTTGGGGTTCGTGTCAAAGGTCAAAGGTGAGTTACTGTAGCCACGGGAGTATATACTCTCCTCCGCTCACTGACGTAGGCACTCACTCTCTTGAGCCAGCATGTTGGAAAAATCTGCCGTTCTGCCCTTGAGCAAGGCAGTTGACCCCCGACAACAATTGCTACCCGGCAGCCGATGACGTGGACGTCGATTAAGGCAGCCCCCCCCCCACCACACACCTCTCTGATTCAGACACATTTCAGTTGAATTCATTCAGTTGTACAACTGACTAGGTTTCCCCACGTCAGAAATCAGCTCAATGTAACGGATGAATCCATAGACTCTAACCACTTCTGGGAAAATTGGAAAACGCTAAACAAACAAACAACATGAATAGTTATCTATCCAAAATGGAGATGTATGGATAAACCACTTCTCCAATCTTTTTGGCTCTATAACAAAGAACAAGCAGCAAAAACCTGAACATGATCAAATACAGATCTCTCTCTCATCATAGCCCCTCTCACTCACTCTCAATTCAATTCAAACGTATGTTAACATTGCCAAAGCAAGTGAAGTAGATAATATACAAAAGTTAAATCAACAATAAAAATGAACAGTAAACATTACACTCCAAAAGAATAAAGACATTTCAAATGTCATATTATGTCTATATACAGTGTTGTAACAATGTGCAAATAGCTATTAAAAGTACAAAAGGGAAAATAATCTCTCTCAACCTTCTGTATCTCTCCCCCCCTCCGCTCAGCTTGTGAGACCGTAGCAGATGCTCTGTACAACACTGTGTGGACGCTGGGCTGCAGATCCTTCATGAACAGCCAGAGGGAAGCATGTTACTGTGAGGGAGAGGAGAGGGACGAGCTGTAGAGGACCAGGCTGGGACACAACACAACACTACTCAACACGAGAGAAAGCTGGGAGGAGAGGGACGAGCTATAGAGGACCAGGCTGGGACACAACACAACACTACTCAACACGAGAGAAAGCTGGGAGGAGAGGGACGAGCTATAGAGGACCAGGCTGGGACACAACACAACACTACTCAACACGAGAGAAAGCTGGGAGGAGAGGGACGCGCTATAGAGGACATGCAGGACAATATCCTCTTGCGAGAATCATCAATGGAAAGGGTGCTTGGAACTCAACATGGATTCATACAGTGGGACTTCACACCGCACAAATTAGAATATTACTTTATTATTAACTTAGAAAATATAACCATTTTTCTATTACCACATGAAAACACGACAGAGGTTTTACGCTTGATGAGGAAAGCCCTAACAAGACTTTACCAATGAGTTAATAGTGGTTATTATGTAGAATAAAAAATACTAACCCGAATGTAGCGTCGTGTCACACTGTCTTTATCTAACTTCTACCTATTTCTATTTTCTGAAACTTGACAGCGGATATTTATATTCCAAGTATATTTTCAGGAAAAGACTATGACTCCATTTAACATATTATTGTGTTATTATTTTATTAACATTACCTCAAACCCCCAAAAACAAAATCCTGATAGAGAACAGACCTTTCAGGCAGCATCATATCCCACATAAGAATACAAACTGTACCTGCTAACTGGGGCAATTTGATGTGCACTTTGTATGAAAACAAGCCCATGTCCCAAACGGCAACCTAACCCTACAAAGTGCACTACTTTTGACCACGGCATCATGAGGCTCTGGCCGAAAGTAGTGCACTTTGTAGGGAATAGGGTGTCATTAGGGACGCACTCCCGAAATAACCTAGTCTAACACAACACAAACACCAGTTAGTTGGACCTGTGCTGTTACTGACAGGCTACTTCCACAGCGCACAAATAAGTGTTATGTTGCACTGTATGTTATTATGTGTGTTGAGGTCCATTGACTGATGGGGAATATCAGGCTTTTTTTGTGTTATTTTTCTATGAATAAATTAATAACTAATTATACAATGTTGATGTGATAAGTTCACTTAAGGTACTGTAGGTACAGTAGTGGTATACAGTAGTGGTATACTGTAGTGGTATACAGTAGTGGTATAGAGTGGTGGTATAGAGTAGGGGTATACAGTAGTGGTATAGAGTGGTGGTATACAGTAGTGGTATACTGTAGTGGTATAGAGTAGGCGTATACAGTAGTGGTAAAGAGTGGTGGTATACTGTAGTGGTGTACAGAGTGGTGGTATACAGTAGTGGTATAGAGTGGTGGTATAGAGTGGTGGTATACAGTAGTGGTATAGAGTGGTGGTATACTGTAGTGGTATAGAGTGGTGGTTTCCTGTAGTGGTATAGAGTGGTGGTATACTGTAGTGGTATACAGTAGTGGTACAGAGTGGTGGTATACAGTAGTGGTATACTGTAGTGGTATAGAGTAGTGGTATACAGTGGTGGTATACTGTAGTGGTATACAGTAGTGGTATGCAGTAGTGGTATACAGTGGTGGTATACTGTAGTGGTATACAGTAGTGGTATAGAGTAGTGGGTATAGAGTAGTGGTATAGAGTGGTGATTTCTAGTCATGATACACCACATGTTTTCAGTTAATACTCATCAGGGTTTTTCAATGAGCTCCTCCCGGTGTCAGTCGTTCTGCTCTCTTTATCAACCTGGGGTGTCAGTCGTTCTGCTCTCTTTATCAACCTGGGGTGTCAGTCGTTCTGCTCTCTTTATTAACCCGGGGTGTCAGTCGTTCTGCTCTCTTTATTAACCTGGGGTGTCAGTCGTTCTGCTGTCTTTATTAACCCGGGGTGTCAGTCGTTCTGCTCTCTTGTCAAGCCAAACACGACAACTCTATAAGAAGTTGGCAAGAGAGCATAAACAGACTGGCAGTCAGGCTAGCTCTCCATACATCGGTTATATACTGTAAATTACACTGTTTGTCTATGGATATTACATATGTTCTTACTACACTTACACTGCATTCTGAAAGTATTCAGACCCCTTGACTTTTTTCACATTTTGTTATGTTACAGCATTATTCTAACATGTATTAAATTGTTTATTTCCCCTCATCAATTCACACACAATAATGACATCACAATACCCCATAATGACATCACAATACCCCATAATGACATCACAATACCCCATAATGACATCACAATACCCCATAATGACATCACAATACCCCATAAAAAAAAGCAAAAACAGGTTTAGAATGTATTTTTATTTATTTTTATACACAGAAATATCAGATTTACAAATTCAGACCCTTTCCTCAGTACTTTCTTGAAGCACCTTTGGCAGCATCGAGTCTTCTTGGGTATGATGCTACGAGCTTGGCACACCTTTTTTGGGGGAGTTTATCCCATTCTTCTTCACAGATCCTCTCAAGCTCTGTCAGGTTGGATGGGGAGTGTCGCTGCACAGCTATTTTCAGATTTCTCCAGAGATGTTCGATCTGGTTCAAGTCCGGGCTCTGGCTGGGCCACTCAAGGACATTCAGAGACTTGTCCCGAAGCCACTCCTGCGTTGTCTAGGCTGTGTGCTTAGGGTCGTTGTCCTGTTGGAAGGTGAACCTTCACCCCAATCTGAGGTCCTGAGCAAGTTTTCATTAAGGATATCTCTGTACTTTGCTCCGTTCATCTTTCCCTCGATCCTGACTAGTCTCCCATTCCCTGCCACTGAAAAGCATCCCCACAGCATGATGCTGTCACCACCATGCTTCACCGTAGGGATGGTGCCAGGTTTCCTCCAGACGTCACACTTGGCATTCAGGCCAAAGAGTCTAATCTTGGTTTCATCAGATCAGAGAATCTTGTTTCTCATCTCATCTGAGACCTTTAGGTGCCTTTAGGCAAACTTCAAGTGGGCTGTTATGTGCCTTTTACTGAGGAGTGGATTCCATTTGGCCACTATCATAAAGGCCTGATTGGTGGAGTACTGCAGTGGAAGATTCTCCCATCTCCACAGAGAAACTCTGGAGCTCTGTCAGAGTGACCATCAGGTTCTCGGTCACCTCCCTGACCAAGGCCCTTCTCCCCCGATTGCTCAGTTTGGCCGGGCGGCCAGCTCTAGGAAGAGTCTTGATGGTTCCAAACTTTTTACATTTAATAATAATGGAGGCCACTGTGTTCTTGGAGAACTTCAATTCTGCAGAAATGTTTTGGTACCCTTCCCCAGATCTGTGCCTCGACACAATCCTGTCTAGGAGTGCTACTGACAATTCCTCATCGCTTGGTTTTTGCACAATCAACTGTGGGACCTTATATAGACAGGTGTGTGCCTTTCCAAATAATTTACCACAGGTGGACTCCAAGTTGTAGAAAAATCTTAAGGATGATCAATGGAAACAGGATGCACCTGAGCTCAAAGTCGAGTCTCATAGCAAAGAGGCTGAATATTGATGTAAATAAGGTATTTCTGTTTTTATTATTAATACATTTGCAAAAAAATGTCTAAAAACCTGTTTTTGTTTTGTCATTATGAGGTATTGTGTGTAGATTGATGATGAAAAAAGGGATTTTAATACATTTTAGAATAAGGCTGTAACGTAACAAAATGTGGAAAAAGTGAAAGACACTGGTATAAACCAGTACATTGGCATGAAATAAATCGACATTTTCTAACCTTTATATTTAACTAGGCAAGTCAGGCATCTACGTACAGGCATGGCCTGTAAACAAGTCATCAGGCTTGAGAAACGCATCTTGCAAAACTCACTGACCTAGTTTAGGATCTGTCATCTTGTAGTACGACTGACAAATTGCAAACCCCAGCTCCTCAAGCCTTTCAAACGATTTCTAATAGAACTGCCAATCACTTTAATGTGTGAGGAGATTGTGCTCGAGGGCCAAGTGGCTAAGATATAGGAATGTGTTTCAATTGGCACCCTATTCCCCTATGGGCTCTGATCAAATACAGTGCACTATGTAGGAAATAGGGTGCGATTTGGAACGTAAGCATATATATATATATATATTGATGTGCTGTATTTACTAGGGAGACTGACATAAGGGAGTTAGAGGATACAGTGCATTACTGAGGGATGTGTGGCCTGGCCTACATCAATGACTGAAAGTCAGGACTTGATTTGACTAATTGATTTGGTTTAACCAGGAGAGTCTCTGATGGTTCTCTTCACCTTCTGAGTCGTGTAAGTGGTCATGGTAAATTAGTGACAGGTGGATGTCATCATGTCCTTTCCGACTGAACCACGAGGCCCCTCAAACTCAACTCTGGACCTAGATGCCAGTTCCACTGCTTTCCCCCATAGTGCCCCTCTAATCGGGGACTGATTTAGAACTGGGACACCAAGTGGGTGATTCCCCTCTAATCGGGGACTGATTTAGAACTGGGACACCAGGTGGGTGATTCCCCTCTAATCGGGGACTGATTTAGAACTGGGACACCAGGTGGGTGATTCCCCTCTAATCGGGGACTGATTTAGAACTGGGACACCAAGTGGGGGAAATGAATGATCAGGTAGAACAGACAACCAGCAGACTCCGGAGCTGTGTGGGTCCTCACACAGAGCATTATTGATTCTGCAGCGCTTCACTCTATGGCCTGGTGGTGGTGGTTGTGGTGGTGGTGGTGGTGGGGGCCTGGTGGTGGTGGCCTGGGGGTGGTGGCCTGGGGGTGGTGGCCTGGGGGTGGTGGCCTGGTGGTGGTGGCCTGGGGGTGGTGGTGGTGGTGGTGGTGGCCTGGTGGTGGTGGCCTGGGGGTGGTGGTGGTGGCGGTGGCCTGGTGGTGGTGGCCTGGGGGTGGTGGTGGTGGTAGTCTGGTGGTGGTGGTGGTGGTGGTGGTGGTGGTAGTCTGGTGGTGGCCTGGTGGTGGTGGTGGTGGTGGTAGTCTGGTGGTGGTGGTGGTGGTGGTGGTAGTCTGGTGGTGGTGGTGGCCTGGTGGTGGTGATGGTGGTGGTAGTCTGGTGGTGGTGGTGGTGGTGGTAGTCTGGTGGTGGTGGTGGTAGTCTGGTGGTGGTGGTGGTAGTCTGGTGGCCTGGTGGTGGTGGCCTGGTGGTGGTGGCCTGGTGGTGGTGGTGGTGGTGGTAGTCTGGTGGTGGTGGTGGTGGTGGTGGCAGTCTGGTGGTGGTGGTGGCCTGGTGGTGGTGGTGGTGGTGGTAGTCTGGTGGTGGTGGTGGTAGTCTGGTGGTGGTGGCCTGGTGGTGGTGGTGGTGGCCTGGTGGTGGTGGTGGTGGTGGCCTGGTGGTGGTGGTGGTGGCCTGGTGGTGGTGGTGGTGGTGGTGGCCTGGTGGTGGTGGTGGCCTGGTGGTGGTGGTGGTAGTCTGGTGGTGGTGGTAGTGGTGGTAGTCTGGTGGTGGTGGTGGTGGTGGTGGCCTGGTGGTGGTGGTGGTGGTGGTAGTCTGGTGGTGGTGGTGGTGGTGGTAGTCTGGTGGTGGTGGTGGTGGTGGTAGTGGTGGTGGTAGTCTGGTGGTGGTGGTGGTGGCCTGGTGGTGGTGGTAGTCTGGTGGTGGTGGTGGCCTGGTGGTGGTGGTGGTGGTGGTCTGGTGGTGGTGGCCTAGTGGTGGTGGTGGTGGTGGTAGTCTGGTGGTGGTGGTGGTAGTCTGGTGGTGGTGGTGGTGGTGGTGGTGGTCTGGTGGTGGTGGCCTGGTGGTGGTGGTAGTCTGGTGGTGGTGGTGGTGGTGGTAGTCTGGTGGTGGTGGTGGTGGTGGTAGTCTGGTGGTGGTGGTGGTGGTGGTAGTCTGGTGGTGGTGGTGGTGGTGGTGGTGGTGGTGGTGGTGGTGGTGGTGGTGGTCTGGTGGTGGTGGTGGTCTGGTGGTGGTGGTGGTGGTGGTGATGGTGGTGGTGGTGGTGGTGGTGGTCTGGTGGTGGCCTGGTGGTGGTGGCCTGGTGGTGGCGGTGGCCTGGTGGTGGTCTGGTGGTGGTTATGGTGGTGGCGGCGGTGGTCTGATGTCTCAGTCGGGCAGAATGTGTATGGGTCCTCCACTCAGGAGACAATGCTGGTCATGCTCCTACAATATCTATCTCTATATCTATTGTATCTATTTCTATGTTTGCAGTGGTGCAGTGGTGAGAGATGGCCTGAAGGTGGTATGGAGGTGCCACGGCGGTCTGATGTCTCAGTCTGGCAAGATGCGTATGGGTCCTCCACTCAGCACGTGATGCTGGTCCCAGTCCTCCTGTTCCTCCTCAGTCCTCCACAGTTCCCGACGAAGACGCCCTCTACAGCCCTGAGAACAGCGGGAGTCTCCTGCCCCACACACCAACACACGACAGTGCAGGAACACCTCCTGTTGACACACACACAGATAGACACGTGGATACGCACGTAGATACAGAACATAGACACGTACACACATATACTGAACTGGCCAGCTGGCTCCCGGGGTGTCTGTTCTTAATGACCTTGTTGTCCTTGCCAACAAACTTGAAGACAGGAACCTGGTAGTGTTTGGATAGCTGGTCCTTAGCAGAGTACTGGCGCACCATTTCATCTGAGATACACCTAAACACACATTATAGGGTTAGAGAGGAGGAGAGAAGAGGAAATAGGGGAGAGAGGGGAGGAGGGAGAGAGGAGGGGAAGTGGGGAGAGAAGAGGAGAGGGGGAGGAGGGAAGGGAGAAGGGGAGGAGCGAGAGAGGAGGGGTAGGGGAGGCGGGAGAGAGGAGGGAAGTGGGGAGAGAAGAGGAGGAGGGAGAGGAGGAAGGGAGGAGAGGAAGGGGAGAAAGAAAAGAAGTGGAGGAGGGGGAGGGCAGGAGGGTAGGAGGGAGAGAGGCGGGGAGGAGGGAGAGAGGAGGGGAGGGGAGCAGGGGAAGGGAGAAGGGAGAGAGGAGGGGAGAGAAGAGGAGGAGGGATAGGAGGGGGGTGAGGGGAGGTGAGGAGTAAGGAAGGAGGGAGAGAAGGGGAGTAAGGAAGGAGGGAGAGAAGGGGAGGAGGGAGAGGGAGAGAGGAGTGGAAGTGGGGAGAGAAGAGGAGGGAGAGGAGGAAGAGAGGAGGGGAAGGGGAGAAAGAAGAGAAGTGGAGGAGGGGGAGGAGGGTATGAGGGAGAGGGGAGGAGGGTAGGAGGGAGAGAGGCGGGGAAGGGGAGGAGGGAGAGTGGAGGGGAAGGGGAGGAGGGAGAGTGGAGGGGAGAGAAGAGGAGGAGGGATAGGAGGGGGAGGTGAGGGGAGGTGAGGAGAGAAGATGAGGTGGTGAGGAGAGCGAGAGGAGGGGCAGTGTGGAGAGAAGAGGAGTAAGGAAGGAGGGAGAGAAGGGGAGGAGGGAGAGGGAGAGAGGAGGGGAAGTGGGGAGAGAAGAGGAGTAGGGGAGGAGGGAGAGAGCAGGGGAAGTGGGGATAGAAGAGGAGAAGGGAATGAGGGGAGGTGGGGAGAGAAGAAGAGAAGGGGAGGAGGAGAGGGGCACAATGAGGGCAGGATATTATAGGAGGAGATGATAGTTATGCTGACAACCCATACCCTGTTTTAACAAGCTACTCCGTCTTAACACAATACCCACTGACCCATACCCTGTATTAACAAGCTACTCCATCTTAACACAATACCCACTGACCCATACCCTGTTTTAACAAGCTACTCCGTCTTAACACAATACCCACTGACCCATACCCTGTCTTAACAAGCTACTCCATCACTGTTAGCTATAGCTGCCTTTATAAATGGCACCCTATTCCCTATGGGCCCTGGTCAATAGTAGTGCACTATATAGGGAATAGGGTGCCATTTGGGATGCAGGGGACTGTTTGTAAAGACATAGCTGGTGAGTGACCTCACTTTGTCAGCCAATCATGATCTTCTCTTAACAGCCCAAATGACACCCTATTCCCTACGGGCCCTGGTCTAAAGTAGTGCACTATATAGGGAATAGGGCTATGGTCTAAAGTAGTGCACTATATAGGGAATAGGGCCCTGGTCTAAAGTAGTGCACTATATAGGGAATATGGCTCTGGTCTAAAGTAGTGCACTATATAGGGAATAGGGCCCTGGTCTAAAGTAGTGCACTATATAGGGAATAGGGCCCTGGTCTAAAGTAGTGCACTATATAGGGAATAGGGTGCCATTTGGGATGCAATCTCTGTGAAGTATGGAGGTGTTTTGTTGGAAACATTTTATAGATAGTCCTGATAGAGCAGTGTGTGTGTGTGTGTGTCTCTGTCTGTCTGTCTGTCTGTCTGTCTGTACCAGTTGTATTTTTGTTGGCATTGTCGGATCCATTGACTTTGGAGTAAACACCACTGTCCCCACTCTCGTCCTCCCGTCATGCTGATACAGTATATAATGTACATGGTAGTATAGTACCCACCCGTCTTTGATGAGGTAGTATTTGAGAGCCTGGTCTGCCTTGGCGCTGGGGGTGGCAAAGCAGCTCTCCACCAGAGCTGACAAACCCTCCACCTATAGTAAGTCAAGCACAAGTCAAATTTGTAAAGTGAGTAAACTTAAAGTAAAGTACAACATACCAAAATTTGACACATAAAAGAGCTTATTAAAAGCCTCACCCGAACGGAAATCTTAAATTGTCCAATAAATGTATCAGTCAACAAAGTATGATCCACGAGCGAACAAAAACAGAAGATCTTTATTGATCCGTGATATGGAGACAACAGAGATGTGGTCACACTGGTTGAGTCCCAAATGACACCCTATTCCCTATATAGTGCACTACTTTAGACCAGGGCCCTATGGCACCCTATTCCCTATATAGTGCACTATATACACTCTTAGAAAAAATAATATTTCCAAAAGGGGTTCTAAAGGGTTCTTGAAAGGGTTTTCCTATGGGGACAGCCGATGAACCCTTTTAGTTTCTAGATATAACCTATTTTTTCCTAAGAATGTAGGGCTTTGGTTAACAGTAGTGCACTACATAGGGTGCCATTTGGGATTCAGTACAGTACCTTCTCCCTGGGTTCCACCCCGAAGAACAGTGAGTCGTGGAGGCGTAGTTGGGGTGGAGCCCGGTAGGGCTCAGAGAACTCAGCACTCTTAAACAGCTCCAGAGAGAAGGGGAACAGGCCCTGGGAGTGGCCTGCTAGCTCTAGGGCGGAGCTACGGAGACTGGCCTGGGATGAGAGAGAGAGAAATTAAATTTCAACTTATTTTAAAAATGCAATTTAAAGTCGCTCAAGCAACCTTTATAAAAAAAAAACAGAACGAAATAGATAAAATCAAACAAATAAAATAAATAAAACAATGAAAAAGGGACAATGATAATAAAATTGCTGAATAAAATAGCAAGCTAAAAGGTGGGTTTCCAAACAGAATTTAAAGGAAAACCAATAGTTTTATTCCATATTTTGTTTGTTGGACTTTTATTTTGAATGTTGGACTTTTATTTTGAATGTTGGACTTTTATTTTGAATGTTGGACTTTTATTTTGAATGTTGGACTTTTATTTTGAAATAACTGAGTTTAAGAGGAAGTACTAAAAAGAAGCATTCAATCACCCTCTTACCTGGTAACCGTCGGAGACCTCGTAGTGTCGTGGGAATTCACAGGTGACAGGTAACAGCAGTTTGGAGGTCCTGACAATCATATCCCGGTTACTACCAGACCACGGTCCTGGGCTGGACTTCGGAAGACCCGTCACTAAATTGGTACCCACTATCTTGTCGTCTGTCACCTGGGATGGGAATCAATCAATCATTTACTCCTGAGGAGGTGAACTATTGCACCCAAAACATGTATAACCACTGTGATTACTAGTTTGACCCTGCTGGTCATCTATGAACGGTTGAATGTCTTGAAAAACGATTTGGCTTAAATGGCCATGTGCTGGTCATCTATGAACATTTGAACATTTTGAAGAACGATCTGGCCTAAATGCCTGTACTCTTAATTTCCACCGGCACAGCCAGAAGAGGACTGGCCCACCCCTCAGAGCCTGGCTCCTCTCCAAGTTTCTTCCTAGGTTCCCTGCCTTTCTAGGGAGTTTTTCCTAGCCACCGTGCTTCTACATCTGCATTGCTTGCTGTTTGGGGGTTTTAGGCTGGCTTTCTGTGCAGCACTTTGTGACAACTGTTGATGTAAAAAGGGCTTTATAAATACATTTGATGGAATCAATGGGATGGAATCAACATCCAACATTTTAAGGCCGTAAATCAAATCCGAGTTTACCCCTCTTACTGCTTGTCTTTCACTTCAGTAGTGTTGTTTCCCAATTACACTACGTGATGTCATGAAAACAATACAAGTAACTCTGTCTGTGGTCCATTGGTTCCGGTCCCCTGTCAGCTCTGAAATTGGACTGACAACCTCCGGGTACTGGCCTGTAGAATCAGTCAAGACCAATTCATCCAGAGTGGCAGGCGACACATAGAAGGTAGGTCCTCCACTAGAGGGCCGCAGGTCCTGAAGCTGAACCTAGGGTCTAGGATGTAGGGGCTAGGGTCTAGGATGTAGGGGCTAGGGTCTAGGATGTAGGGGCTAGGGTCTAGGATATAGGGTCTAGGATGTAGGGGCTAGGGTCTAGGATGTAGGGGCTAGGATCTAGGATGTAGGGGCTAGGGTCTAGGATGTAGGGGCTAGCGTCTAGGATGTAGGGGCTAGAGTCTAGGATGTAGGGGCTAGGGTCTAGGATGTAGGGGCTAGGGTCTAGGTTGTAGGGGCTAGGGGCTAGGGGCTAGGATGTAGGGGCTAGGGTCTAGGATGTAGGGGCTAGGGTCTAGGATGTAGGGGCTAGGGTGTAGGATGTAGGGGCTAAGGTGTAGGATGTAGGGGCTAGGGTGTAGGATGTAGGGGCTAGGGTCTAGGATGTAGGGGCTAGGGTCTAGGATGTAGGGGCTAGGATGTAGGGGCTAGGGTGTAGGATGTAAGAGCTAGGGTCTGGTCTAGTGTGTAAGGGCTAGGGTGTAGGATGTAGGGGCTAGGGTGTAAGGGCTAGGGTGTAGGATGTAGGATGTAGGATGTAGGGTCTAGGCATGGGGCTAGTGTCTATGCTAGGGTGAAGGGGCTAGGGTATAAGGGATAGGGGCTAGGCTAGGGTGTAG
The DNA here is from genome assembly GCF_045791955.1 of Oncorhynchus clarkii lewisi. Lineage (NCBI taxonomy): Eukaryota > Metazoa > Chordata > Actinopteri > Salmoniformes > Salmonidae > Oncorhynchus > Oncorhynchus clarkii. The sequence continues at coordinate 6,270,296 of NC_092162.1, read as the reverse complement.
GGGCTAGGGTATAAGGGATAGGGGCTAGGCTAGGGTGCATAGGCTAGGGGCTAGGGTGTAAGCTAGTGGTGTAAGGGCTAGGGTCTAAGCTAGGATGTAGGGGCTAGGGTCTAAGCTAGAGTGTAAAGGCTAGGGGCTAGGGGCTAGGCTGGGGTCTAAGGGCTAGGGACTAGGGTCTAAGGGCTAGGGGCTAAGCTAGGGTGTAAGGGCTAGGGGCTAAGATAGGGTGAAGGGGCTAGGGTGTAGGGTCTAGGCTACGGTGTAGTGCTAGTATCTAAGGTGTAGGGGCTAGGGTGTAGGGGATAGGGTGTAGGGAGGCTAGGGTTAGGGGCTAGGGTGTAGAGGCTATGGAGTAGAGGCTAGGGTGTAAGGGTTAGGGGCTAGAGGCTAGGGTGTAAGGGTTAGGGGCTAGGGTGTAAGGGTTAGGGGCTAGGGTGTAGAGGCTAGGGTGTAGGGGCTAGGGTGTAGGGGCTAGGGTGTAGAGGCTAGCGTGTAGAGGCTAGCGTGTAGGGACCAGAGGCTAGGGTGTAGGGGCAAGGATCTAGGCTAGGGTGAAGGCGCTATGGTGTAAAGGCTAAGGTGTAGATGCTTGGGTTTAAAGGCTACGGTGTAGGGGATAGGGTGTATGCATTTCTCTATGGCTGGCCATGCTTTCCTCCTGGCTACCCCAACCCCGGCCAACAGCTCTGCACCCCTCTCAGCTACTTGCCCGAGCTTCCCCAGCTTCTCCTTCACCCAAATCCAGATCGCAGATGTTCTGAAAGAGCTGAAAAACCTGGACCAGTACAAATCAGCTGGGCTAGACAATCTGGACCCTCTTTCTGAAACTATCTGCCGCCATTGTTACAACTCCTATTACTAGTCTGTTTAATCTCTCTTTTGTATCGTCTGAGATCCCCAAAGATTGGAAAGCTGCCGCGGTCATCCCCCTCTTCAAAGGGGGTGACACTCTAGACCCAAACTGTTACAGACCTCTACCCTGCCCTGCCCTGCCTCTAGACCCAAACTGTTACAGACCTCTATCCATCCTGCCCTGCCTATCTAAAGTCTTCGAAAACAAAGTTAATAAACAGATCACTGAGCATTTCGAGTCCCACCGTACCTTCTCCGCTGTGCAATCCGGCTTCCGAGCTGGTCAAAGGGTGCACCTCAGCCACGCTCAAGGTACTAAACAATATCATAACCGCCATCGATAAAAGACAGTACTGTACAGCCGTATTCATCGACCTGGCCAAGGCTTTCGACTCTGTCAATCACCTTATTCTTATCGGCAGAATCAATAGCCTTGGTTTCTCATATGACTGCCTCACTTGGTTCACCAACAATTTCTCAGAGTTCAGTGTGTAAAATCGGAGGGCCTGTTGTCCGGACCTCTGGCAGTCTCTACGGGGGTACCACAGGGTTCAATTCTCGGGCCGACTCTTTTCTTTATATACATCAATGAGGTCGCTCTTGCTGCAGGTGATTCCCTGATCCACTTCTACGCAGACAACACCATTCTGTATACATCTGGCCCTTCTGTGGACACTGTGTTAACTAACCTCCAAACGAGCTTCAATGCCATATAACACTCCTTCTGTGGCCTCCAACTGCTCTTAAACGCTAGCAAAACCAAAAGCATGCTTTTCAATCATTCGCTGCCCGCACCAGCCCACCCATCCAGCATCACTACTCTGGACGGTTCTGACGTAGAATACGTGGACAACTACAAATACCTAGGTGTCTGGTTAGACTGTAAACTCTCCTTTCAGACTCATATCAAACATCTCCAATCCAAAATCAAATCTAGAATCGGCTTTCTATTTCGCAACAAAGCCTCCTTCACTCATGCCGCCAAACATACCCTAGTAAAACTGACCGATCCTCGACTTCGGCAATGTCATCTACAAAATAGCTTCTAATACTCTACTCAGCAAATTGGATGCAGTCTATCACAGTGCCATCCGTTTAGTTACCAAAGCACCTTATACCACCCACCACTGCGACCTGTATGCTGTAGTCGGCTGGCCCTCGCTACATATTCGCCGCTAGACCCACTGGCTCCAGGTCATCTGTAAGTCTATGCTGGGTAAAGCA
>NC_092162.1:6185720-6263220 GCF_045791955.1 Oncorhynchus clarkii lewisi | reverse complement strand
CCACAGAACATGTAGAGGAAGGTAAGGTCTACCACAGGACATACAGAACATGTAGAGGGAGGTAAGGTCTACTACAGAACATGTAGAGGAAGGTGAGGTCTACCACAGGACATGTAGAGGGAGGTAAGGTCTACTACAGAACATGTAGAGGAAGGTAAGGTCTACCACAGGACATACAGAACATGTAGAGGGAGGTAAGGTCTACCAAAGAACATGTAGAGGGAGGTAAGGTCTACCACAGAACATGTAGAGGAAGGTAAGGTCTACCACAGGACATACAGAACATGTAGAGGAAGGTAAGGTCTACCACAGGACATACAGAACATGTAGAGGGAGGTAAGGTCTACCACAGGACATACAGAACATGTAGAGGTAGGTAAGGTCTACCACAGGACATACAGAACATGTAGAGGTAGGTAAGGTCTACCACAGGACATACAGAACATGTAGAGGTAGGTAAGGTCTACCACAGGACATACAGAACATGTAGAGGGAGGTAAGGTCTACTACAGAACATGTAAAGGAAGGTAAGGTCTACCACAGGACATACAGAACATGTAGAGGGAGGTAAGGTCTACTACAGAACATGTAGAGGAAGGTGAGGTCTACCACAGGACATGTAGAGGGAGGTAAGGTCTACTACAGAACATGTAGAGGAAGGTAAGGTCTACCACAGGACATACAGAACATGTAGAGGGAGGTAAGGTCTACCACAGAACATGTAGAGGGAGGTAAGGTCTACCACAGAACATGTAGAGGAAGGTAAGGTCTACCACAGGACATACAGAACATGTAGAGGGAGGTAAGGTCTACCACAGGACATACAGAACATGTAGAGGTAGGTAAGGTCTACCACAGGACATACAGAACATGTAGAGGTAGGTAAGGTCTACCACAGGACATACAGAACATGTAGAGGTAGGTAAGGTCTACCACAGGACATACAGAACATGTAGAGGTAGGTAAGGTCTACTACAGAACATGTAGAGGAAGGTGAGGTCTACCACAGGACATGTAGAGGAAGGTAAGGTCTACTACAGAACATGTAGAGGTAGGTAAGGTCTACCACAGGACATACAGAACATGTAGAGGAAGGTAAGGTCTACCACAGGACATACAGAACATGTAGAGGTAGGTAAGGTCTACCACAGGACATACAGAACATGTAGAGGTAGGTAAGGTCTACCACAGAACATGTAGAGGAAGGTAAGGTCTACCACAGGACATGTAGAGGTAGGTAAGGTCTACCACAGGACATACAGAACATGTAGAGGAAGGTAAGGTCTACCACAGGACATACAGAACATGTAGAGGTAGGTAAGGTCTACCACAGAACATGTAGAGGAAGGTGAGGTCTACTACAGAACATGTAGAGGAAGGTAAGGTCTACCACAGGACATACAGAACATGTAGAGGTAGGTAAGGTCTACCACAGAACATGTAGAGGAAGGTGAGGTCTACAACAGAACATGTAGAGGAAGGTAAGGTCTACCACAGGACATACAGAACATGTAGAGGAAGGTAAGGTCTACCACAGGACATACAGAACATGTAGAGGTAGGTAAGGTCTACCACAGAACATGTAGAGGAAGGTGAGGTCTACTACAGAACATGTAGAGGAAGGTAAGGTCTACCACAGGACATACAGAACATGTAGAGGAAGGTAAGGTCTACCACAGGACATACAGAACATGTAGAGGTAGGTAAGGTCTACCACAGAACATGTAGAGGAAGGTGAGGTCTACTACAGAACATGTAGAGGAAGGTAAGGTCTACCACAGGACATACAGAACATGTAGAGGTAGGTAAGGTCTACCACAGAACATGTAGAGGAAGGTGAGGTCTACTACAGAACATGTAGAGGAAGGTGAGGTCTACCACAGAACATGTAGAGGAAGGTAAGGTCTACCACAGGACATACAGAACATGTAGAGGTAGGTAAGGTCTACCACAGGACATGTAGAGGTAGGTAAGGTCTACTACAAGACATGTAGAGGTAGGTAAGGTCTACTACAGAACATGTAGAGGAAGGTGAGGTCTACTACAGAACATGTAGAGGAAGGTAAGGTCTACCACAGGACATACAGAACATGTAGAGGAAGGTGAGGTCTACTACAGAACATGTAGAGGAAGGTAAGGTCTACCACAGGACATGTAGAGGAAGGTGAGGTCTACTACATGACATGTAGAGGAAGGTAAGGTCTACCACAGGACATACAGAACATGTAGAGGAAGGTGAGGTCTACCACAGGACATACAGAACATGTAGAGGAAGGTGAGGTCTACTACAGAACATGTAGAGGAAGGTAAGGTCTACCACAGGACATACAGAACATGTAGAGGAAGGTGAGGTCTACCACAGGACATACAGAACATGTAGAGGAAGGTGAGGTCTACTACAGGACATACAGAACATGTAGAGGAAGGTGAGGTCTACTACAGAACATGTAGAGGAAGGTGAGGTCTACTACAGAACATGTAGAGGAAGGTAAGGTCTCCCACAGGACATGTAGAGGTAGGTAAGGTCTACCACAGGACATGTAGAGGAAGGTAAGGTCTACCACAGGACATGTAGAGGTAGGTAAGGTCTACCACAGGACATGTAGAGGTAGGTAAGGTCTACCACAGGACATGTAGAGGTAGGTGAGGTCTACCACAAGACATGTAGAGGTAGGTAAGGTCTACCACAGGACATACAGAACATGTAGAGGAAGGTGAGGTCTACTACAGAACATGTAGAGGAAGGTAAGGTCTACCACAGGACATGTAGAGGAAGGTGAGGTCTACTACAGAACATGTAGAGGAAGGTAAGGTCTACCACAGGACATACAGAACATGTAGAGGAAGGTGAGGTCTACCACAGGACATACAGAACATGTAGAGGAAGGTGAGGTCTACTACAGAACATGTAGAGGAAGGTAAGGTCTACCACAGGACATACAGAACATGTATAACTTCCGGCGCCGACAGAGATGGCCGCCTCGCTTCGCGTTCCTAGGAAACTATGCAGTTTTTTGTTTTTTTACGTGTTATTTCTTACATTAGTACCCCAGGTCATCTTAGGTTTCATTACATACAGTCGAGAAGAACTACTGAATATAAGATCAGCATCAACTCACCATCAGTACGACCAAGAATATGTTTTTCGCGACGCGGATCCTGTGTTCTGCCTTACAAACAGGACAACGGAGTGGATCCTATGCAGCGACCCAAAAAAACGACTCCGAAAGAGAGGGAAACGAGGCGGTCTTCTGGTCAGACTCCGGAGACGGGCACAGCGCACACCACTCCCTAGCATTCTTCTTGCCAATGTCCAGTCTCTTGACAACAAGGTTGATGAAATCCGAGCAAGGGTAGCATTCCAGAGGGACATCAGAGACTGTAACGTTCTTTGCTTCACGGAAACGTGGCTTACTGGAGAGACGCAATCCGAAGCGGTGCAGCCAACAGGTTTCTCCACGCATCGCGCAGACAGGAAAAAACATCTTTCTGGTAAAAAGAGGGGCGGGGGCGTATGCCTTATGACTAACGTGACATGGTGCGATGAAAGAAACATACAGGAACTCAAATCCTTCTGTTCACCTGATTTAGAATTCCTCACAATCAAATGTAGACCGCATTATCTACCAAGAGAATTCTCTTCGATTATAATCACAGCCGTATATATCCCCCCCCAAGCAGACACATCGATGGCTCTGAACGAACTTTATTTAACTCTCTGCAAACTGGAAACAATTTATCCGGAGGCTGCATTCATTGTAGCTGGGGATTTTAACAAGGCTAATCTGAAAACAAGACTCCCCAAATTTTATCAGCATATCGATTGCGCAACCAGGGGAGGAAAGACCTTGGACCATTGTTACTCTAACTTCCGCGACGCATATAAGGCCCTGCCCCGCCCCCCTTTCGGAAAAGCTGACCACGACTCCATTTTGTTGATCCCTGCCTACAGACAGAAACTAAAACAAGAGGCTCCCACGCTGAGGTCTGTCCAACGCTGGTCCGACCAAGCTGACTCCACACTCCAAGACTGCTTCCATCACGTGGACTGGGAGATGTTTCGTATTGCGTCAGATAACAACATTGACGAATACGCTGATTCGGTGTGCGAGTTCATTAGAACGTGCGTTGAAGATGTCGTTCCCATAGCAACGATTAAAACATTCCCTAACCAGAAACCGTGGATTGATGGCAGCATTCGTGTGAAACTGAAAGCGCAAACCACTGCTTTTAATCAGGGCAAGGTGTCTGGTAACATGACCGAATACAAACAGTGCAGCTATTCCCTCCGCAAGGCTATCAAACAAGCTAAGCGCCAGTACAGAGACAAAGTAGAATCTCAATTCAACGGCTCAGACACAAGAGGCATGTGGCAGGGTCTACAGTCAATCACGGACTACAGGAAGAAACCCAGCCCAGTCACGGACCAGGATGTCTTGCTCCCAGGCAGACTAAATAACTTTTTTGCCCGCTTTGAGGACAATACAGTGCCACTGACACGGCCTGCAACGAAAACATGCGGTCTCTCCTTCACTGCAGCCGAGGTGAGTAAGACATTTAAACGTGTTAACCCTCGCAAGGCTGCAGGCCCAGATGGCATCCCCAGCCGCGCCCTCAGAGCATGCGCAGACCAGCTGGCCGGTGTGTTTACGGACATATTCAATCAATCCCTATACCAGTCTGCTGTTCCCACATGCTTCAAGAGGGCCACCATTGTTCCTGTTCCCAAGAAAGCTAAGGTATCTGAGCTAAATGACTACCGCCCCGTAGCACTCACATCCGTCATCATGAAGTGCTTTGAGAGACTAGTCAAGGACCATATCACCTCCACCCTACCTGACACCCTAGACCCACTCCAATTTGCTTACCGCCCAAATAGGTCCACAGACGATGCAATCTCAACCACACTGCACACTGCCCTAACCCATCTGGACAAGAGGAATACCTATGTGAGAATGCTGTTCATCGACTACAGCTCGGCATTCAACACCATAGTACCCTCCAAGCTCGTCATCAAGCTCGAGACCCTGGGTCTCGACCCCGCCCTGTGCAACTGGGTACTGGACTTCCTGACGGGCCGCCCCCAGGTGGTGAGGGTAGGCAACAACATCTCCTCCCCGCTGATCCTCAACACTGGGGCCCCACAAGGTTGCGTTCTGAGCCCTCTCCTGTACTCCCTGTTCACCCACGACTGCGTGGCCACGCACGCCTCCAACTCAATCATCAAGTTTGCGGACGACACAACAGTGGTAGGCTTGATTACCAACAACGATGAGACGGCCTACAGGGAGGAGGTGAGGGCCCTCGGAGTGTGGTGTCAGGAAAACAACCTCACACTCAACGTCAACAAAACTAAGGAGATGATTGTGGACTTCAGGAAACAGCAGAGGGAACACCCCCCTATCCACATCGATGGAACAGTAGTGGAGAGGGTAGCAAGTTTTAAGTTCCTCGGCATACACATCACAGACAAACTGAATTGGTCCACTCACACAGACAGCATCGTGAAGAAGGCGCAGCAGCGCCTCTTCAACCTCAGGAGGCTGAAGAAATTCGGCTTGTCACCAAAAGCACTCACAAACTTCTACAGGTGCACAATCGAGAGCATCCTGGCGGGCTGTATCACCGCCTGGTATGGCAACTGCACCGCCCTCAACCGTAAGGCTCTCCAGAGGGTAGTGAGGTCTGCACAACGCATCACCGGGGGCAATCTACCTGCCCTCCAGGACACCTACACCACCCGATGTCACAGGAAGGCCATAAAGATCATCAAGGACATCAACCACCCGAGCCACTGCCTGTTCACCCCGCTATCATCCAGAAGGCGAGGTCAGTACAGGTGCATCAAAGCTGGGACCGAGAGACTGAAAAACAGCTTCTATCTCAAGGCCATCAGACTGTTAAACAGCCACCACTAACACTGAGTGGCTGCTGCCAACACACTGACACTGACTCAACTCCAGCCACTTTAATAATGGGAATTGATGGGAAATGATGTAAATATATCACTAGCCACTTTAAACAATGCTACCTTATATAAATGTTACTTACCCTACATTATTCATCTCATACGCATACGTATATACTGTACTCTATATCATCGACGGTATCCTTATGTAATACATGTATCACTAGCCACTTTATACTATACTATGCCACTTTGTTTACATACTCATCTCATTTGTACATACTGTACCCGATACCATCTACTGTATCTTGCCTATGCTGCTCTGTACCATCACTCATTCATATATCCTTATGTACATATTCTTTATCCCCTTACACTGTGTACAAGACAGTAGTTTTGGAATTGTTAGTTAGATTACTTGTTATTACTGCATTGTCGGAACTAGAAGCACAAGCATTTCGCTACACTCGCATTAACATCTGCTAACCATGTGTATGTGACAAATAAAATTTGATTTGATTTGATTTGAGGAAGGTGAGGTCTACCACAGGACATACAGAACATGTAGAGGAAGGTGAGGTCTACCACAGGACATACAGAACATGTAGAGGAAGGTGAGGTCTACTACAGAACATGTAGAGGAAGGTAAGGTCTACCACAGGACATACAGAACATGTAGAGGAAGGTGAGGTCTACCACAGGACATACAGAACATGTAGAGGAAGGTGAGGTCTACTACAGGACATACAGAACATGTAGAGGAAGGTGAGGTCTACTACAGAACATGTAGAGGAAGGTGAGGTCTACCACAGGACATGTAGAGGAAGGTAAGGTCTACCACAGGACATGTAGAGGTAGGTAAGGTCTACCACAGGACATGTAGAGGTAGGTAAGGTCTACCACAGGTCATGTAGAGGTAGGTGAGGTCTACCACAAGACATGTAGAGGTAGGTAAGGTCTACCACAGGACATGTAGAGGTAGGTAAGGTCTACCACATCTACACAGAGAAACAAATAAACATGGTAACATGTTGGGAACTTCATACCACATTCATAAACCATTCGTATCATACCACATTCATAAACCATACATGTCATACCACATTCATAAACCATACATTTCATACCACATTCATAAACCATACATATCATACCACATTCATAAACCATACATTTCATACCACATTCATAAACCATACATATCATACCACATTCATAAACCATACATGTCATACCACATTCATAAACCATACATATCATACCACATTCATAAACCATACATTTCATACCACATTCATAAACCATACATGTCATACCACATTCATAAACCATACATGTCATACCACATTCATAAACCATACATGTCATACCACATTCATAAACCATACATTTCATACCACATTCATAAACCATACATATCATACCACATTCATAAACCATACATTTCATACCACATTCATAAACCATACATATCATACCACATTCATAAACCATACATATCATACCACATTCATAAACCATACATTTCATACCACATTCATAAACCATACATTTCATACCACATTCATAAACCATACATTTCATACCACATTCATAAACCATACATATCATACCACATTCATAAACCATACATTTCATACCACATTCATAAACCATACATTTCATACCACATTCATAAACCATACATATCATACCACATTCATAAACCATACATTTCATACCACATTCATAAACCATACATTTCATACCACATTCATAAACCATACATGTCATACCACATTCATAAACCATACATTTCATACCACATTCATAAACCATACATATCATACCACATTCATAAACCATACATATCATACCACATTCATACCACATTCATAAACCATACATATCATACCACATTCATAAACCATACATTTCATACCACAGACAGAAACAGACAGACAGAGACACAGACAGACAGACAGACAGACAGAAACAGACAGACAGAAACAGACAGACAGAAACAGACAGAGACAGACAGACAGACAGACGTACGGCCACAGTAGACATGGAAGCAGACAGACGGTCTGGGCAGACGGTAGACGTAGTATCCTCCTGTACAGGCCTTCACATCAACACTGGCATTCCACTGGCAACAGTTACTATTGAAGCTGGCACACACAGGAAGGGTCATGATACCATCCTGGGGCTAGGGGAGAGGGGGAGAGGGGAAGAGGGGAAGAGGGGGAGAGGGGGAGAGGGGGAGAGGGGAGAGGAGGAGACAGGGAGATGGGGAGAGAGGAGGAGACGGGGAGAGGGGAGAGGAGGAGAGGGGGAGAGGGGGAGAGGGGAAGGGGGGAGAGGGGGAGAGGAGGAGAGGGGGGAGAGGGGAAGGGGGGAGAGGGGGAGAGGGGAAGGGGGGAGAGGGGGAGAGGGGAAGGGGGGAGACGGGGAGAGGAGGAGAGGGGGGAGAGGGGAAGGGGGGAGAGGGGGAGAGGGGAGAGGGGAGAGGAGGAGAGGGGGAGAGGGGGAGAGGGGAAGGGGGGAGAGGGGGAGAGGAGGAGATGGGGGAGAGGGGAAGGGGGGAGAGGGGGAGAGGGGAAGGGGGGAGAGGGGGAGAGGGGAAGGGGGGAGACGGGGAGAGGAGGAGAGGGGAGGGGGAGAGGGGGAGAGGGGAAGGGGGGAGAGGGGGAGAGGGGAGAGGAGGAGAGGGGGAGAGGGGAAAGGGGGGAGGGGGGGAGACGGGGAGAGGAGGAGAGGGGAGAGGGGAAGATGGGGAGAGGGGAAGATGGGGAGAGGAGGAGAGGTGGAGAGGAGGAGACGGGGAGAGGAGGAGACGGGGAGAGGAGGAGAGGGGAGAGGGGAAGATGGGGAGAGGGGAAGATGGGGAGAGGGGAAGATGGGGAGAGGAGGAGAGGTGGAGAGGAGGAGGGGGGAGAGGGGGAGAGGGGAAGGGGGGAGAGGGGAAGGGGGGAGGGGGGGAGACGGGGAGAGGAGGAGAGGGGAGAGGGGAAGATGGGGAGAGGGGAAGATGGGGAGAGGTGGAGAGGTGGAGAGGAGGAGACGGGGAGAGGAGGAGAGGGGAGAGGGGAAGATGGGGAGAGGGGAAGATGGGGAGAGGTGGAGAGGTGGAGAGGAGGAGACGGGGAGAGGAGGAGACGGGGAGAGGTGGAGAGGAGGAGAGGTGGAGAGGAGGAGATGGGGAGAGGAGGAGAGGGGAGAGGAGGAGAGGTGGAGAGGAGGAGATGGGGAGAGGAGGAGAGGGGAGAGGAGGAGAGGTGGAGAGGAGGAGATGGGGAGAGGGGGAGAGGGGAGAGGAGGAGATGGGGAGATGGGGAGAGGTGGAGAGGAGGAGATGGGGAGATGGGGAGAGGTGGAGAGGAGGAGATGGGGAGAGGTGGAGAGGAGGAGATGGGGAGATGGGGAGAGGTGGAGAGGTGGAGAGGAGGAGATGGGGAGATGGGGAGAGGTGGAGAGGTGGAGAGGAGGAGATGGGGAGATGGGGAGAGGTGGAGAGGAGGAGATGGGGAGATGGGGAGATGGGGAGAGGTGGAGAGGTGGAGAGGTGGAGAGGAGGAGATGGGAAGAGGAGGAGAGGAGGAGAGGAGGAGACAGGGAGATGGGGAGAGGAGGAGAGGTGGAGAGGAGGAGATGGGGAGACGGGGAGAGAGGAGGAGACGGGGAGAGGAGGAGAGGGGGAAGAGGGGTAGAGGGGTAGAGGAGGAGAGGAGGAGAGGGGAGAGGAGGAGAGGAGGAGAGGAGGAGAGGAGGAGAGGGGAGAGGGGAAGATGGGGAGAGGAGGAGAGGAGGAGAGGGGAGAGGGGAAGATGGGGAGAGGAGGAGAGGGGAATACGTTACTGTTCATTTGGTTGGAAGTTGACGTGGAGCCACTAGATCAAGAGAACATAAAGTGCCACAACAACAGGTCGGCTGGCAGCTTAGTTTCGCATTTCTTTTGTATCATCCGGCACACAGGGTTTGAACCAGCAACCTTCTGTCTGCTGGTCCGCCTCTCTAACCTCTAGTCTACTAACCTGTGGGTGGCTCCCATTGAGCCAGATGGGGGCGTGGGTTCCACAGTGGTTCTCTTCGATGCAGAAAGTAGGCATGGCGTCTCCGGCCATCCCTGTGAAGCGGTACCACTCCCCTGACACACGGCTGTCACACAGGGGCACACTGCCAGATGAGTGGTTGACATGGTACTCTGTATTACGCCAAGGCTCATTCAGAGAGATGTAGGCAGAACACGGGTCCAGAGCTGGGGAGGGGGGAGAGGAGAGAGGTGGGGGGGGGGGGGTAGAGGAGAGAGGTGGGGGGAGAGGAGAGAAGAGAGGTGGGGGGAGAGGAGAGAGGTGGGGGAGAGGAGAGAGGTGGGGGGAGAGGAGAGAGGTGGGGGGAGAGCAGAGAAGATAGGTGGGGGGAGAGGAGAGAAGAGAGGTGGGGGGAGAAGAGAGGAGAGGAGAGAGGTGGGAGGAAAAGAGAGGAGAGGAGAGAGGTGGGGGGAGAGGAGAAAAGAGAGGTGGGGGAGAGGAGAGAAGAGAGGTGGGGGGAGAGGAGAGGAGAAAGGTGGAGGGAGAGGAGAGAAGAGAGGTGGGGGAGAGGAGAGGAGAGAAGAGAGGTGGGGGAGAGGAGAGAGTTGAGGTGGGTGGAGAGGAGAGAAGAGAGGTGGGGGGAGAGGAGAGAAGAGAGGTGGGGGGAGAGGAGAGAAGAGAGGTGGGGGAGGGGAGAGGAGAGAGGTGAGAAGAGAGATGGGGGGAGAGGAGAGAAGTGAGGTGGGGGGAGAGGAGAGAAGAGAGGTGGGGGGAGAGGAGAGGAGAGGGGTGGGGGGAGAGGAGAGGAGAGGAGAGAGGTGGGGGAGAGGGGAGAAGAGAGGTGGGGGAGAGGAGAGGAGAGAGGTGAGAAGAGAGATGGGGGGAGAGGAGAGAAGTGAGGTGGGGGGAGAGGAGAGAAGAGAGGTGGGGGGAGAGGAGAGGAGAGGGGTGGGGGGAGAGGAGAGGAGAGGAGAGGAGAGAGGTGGGGGAGAGGGGAGAAGAGAGGTGGAGGGAGAGAAGAGAAGAGAGGTGGGGGGAGAGGAGAGAAGAGAGGTGGGGGGAGAGGAGAGAAGAGAGGAGAGGAGAAAGGTGGGGGGAGAGGAGAGAAATGAGGTGGGGGAGAGGAGAGGAGAGAGGTGGGGGGAGAGGAGAGGAGAAAGGTGGAGGGAGAGGAGAGAAGAGAGGTGGGGGAGAGGAGAGGAGAGAAGAGAGGTGGGGGAGAGGAGAGAGTTGAGGTGGGTGGAGAGGAGAGAAGAGAGGTGGGGGGAGAGGAGAGAAGAGAGGTGGGGGGAGAGGAGAGAAGAGAGGTGGGGGAGGGGAGAGGAGAGAGGTGAGAAGAGAGATGGGGGGAGAGGAGAGAAGTGAGGTGGGGGGAGAGGAGAGAGGTGGGGGAGAGGAGAGAGGTGGGGGGAGAGGAGAGAGGTGGGGGGAGAGCAGAGAAGATAGGTGGGGGGAGAGGAGAGAAGAGAGGTGGGGGGAGAAGAGAGGAGAGGAGAGAGGTGGGAGGAAAAGAGAGGAGAGGAGAGAGGTGGGGGGAGAGGAGAAAAGAGAGGTGGGGGAGAGGAGAGAAGAGAGGTGGGGGGAGAGGAGAGGAGAAAGGTGGAGGGAGAGGAGAGAAGAGAGGTGGGGGAGAGGAGAGGAGAGAAGAGAGGTGGGGGAGAGGAGAGAGTTGAGGTGGGTGGAGAGGAGAGAAGAGAGGTGGGGGGAGAGGAGAGAAGAGAGGTGGGGGGAGAGGAGAGAAGAGAGGTGGGGGAGGGGAGAGGTGAGAAGAGAGATGGGGGGAGAGGAGAGAAGTGAGGTGGGGGGAGAGGAGAGAAGAGAGGTGGGGGGAGAGGAGAGGAGAGGGGTGGGGGGAGAGGAGAGGAGAGGAGAGAGGTGGGGGAGAGGGGAGAAGAGAGGTGGAGGGAGAGAAGAGAAGAGAGGTGGGGGGAGAGGAGAGAAGAGAGGTGGGGGGAGAGGAGAGAAAAGAGGAGAGGAGAAAGGTGGGGGGAGAGGAGAGAAATGAGGTGGGGGAGAGGAGAGGAGAGAGGTGGGGGAGAGGAGAGAGGTGGGGGGAGAGGAGAGAGGTGGGGGGAGAGCAGAGAAGATAGGTGGGGGGAGAGGAGAGAAGAGAGGTGGGGGGAGAAGAGAGGAGAGGAGAGAGGTGGGAGGAAAAGAGAGGAGAGGAGAGAGGTGGGGGGAGAGGAGAAAAGAGAGGTGGGGGAGAGGAGAGAAGAGAGGTGGGGGGAGAGGAGAGGAGAAAGGTGGAGGGAGAGGAGAGAAGAGAGGTGGGGGAGAGGAGAGAGTTGAGGTGGGTGGAGAGGAGAGAAGAGAGGTGGGGGGAGAGGAGAGAAGAGAGGTGGGGGGAGAGGAGAGAAGAGAGGTGGGGGAGAGGAGAGGAGAGAGGTGAGAAGAGAGATGGGGGGAGAGGAGAGAAGTGAGGTGGGGGGAGAGGAGAGAAGAGAGGTGGGGGGAGAGGAGAGGAGAGGGGTGGGGGGAGAGGAGAGGAGAGGAGAGGAGAGAGGTGGGGGAGAGGGGAGAAGAGAGGTGGAGGGAGAGAAGAGAAGAGAGGTGGGGGGAGAGGAGAGAAGAGAGGTGGGGGGAGAGGAGAGAAGAGAGGAGAGGAGAAAGGTGGGGGGAGAGGAGAGAAATGAGGTGGGGGAGAGGAGAGGAGAAAGGTGGAGGGAGAGGAGAGAAGAGAGGTGGGGGAGAGGAGAGGAGAGAAGAGAGGTGGGGGAGAGGAGAGAAGTGAAGAGAAGAGGCGAGAGGAGAGGAGAGGGGGAGAGAAGGGGAGAGAGGAGAGGTGGGGAGAGGGGAGAGAAGAGAGGAGAGGAGAGGGGGAGAGAAGAGAGGAGAGGAGAGGGGAGAGAAGAGAAGAGGAGAGAGGAGAGGAGAGGGGGAGAGAAGAGAGGAGAGGAGAGCAGTTTAGATAGAGGAGTGTTTCAGATGGTACTCTGTAGTACACCAGGGTTCATTCAGAGAGATGTAGGCAGAACACGGGTCCAGAGCTGGGGAGGGGGGAGAGAGAGGGAGCAAGACTCATCTCTTCAGTGGGTCATATGATTGAGTGTAGTCTGGCCCAGGAGTGGGAAGGTGAACGGAAAGGCTCTGGAGCAACGAACCGCCCTTGCTGTCTCTGCCTGGCCGGTTCCCCTCTTTCCACTGGGATTCTCTGCCTCTAACCCTATTACAGGGGCTGAATCACTGGCTTACTGGGGCTCTCTCATGCCGTCCCTGGAAGGGGTGCGTCACCTGAGTGGGTTGATTCACTGATGTGGTCATCCTGTCTGGGTTGGCGCCCCCCCCCCCCCTTGGGTTGTGCCGTGGCGGAGATCTTTGTGGGCTACAGCATGAACATTTGAACAACTTGGCCATGTTCTGTTATAATCTCCACCCGGCACAGCCAGAAGAGGACTGGCCACCCCACATAGCCTGGTTCCTCTCTAGGTTTCTTCCTAGGTTTTGGCCTTTCTAGGGAGTTCTTCCTAGCCACCGTGCTTCTACACCCTGCATTGCTTGCTGTTTGGGGTTTTAGGCTCGGTTTCTGTACAGCACTTTGAGATATCAGCTGATGTACGAAGGGCTATATAAATTAATTTGATTTGATTTTGATTTGATTTGATAAATATACAAAAAGGGTTCTGGTCAAGAGTAGTCAAGATCTAGGAGTTAGGATGTATAGGAGATAGGAGATAGGTTGTATAAGAGCTAGGAGTTAGGAGATATACAGTGCCTTGCGAAAGTATTCGGCCCCCTTGAACTTTGCGACCTTTTGCCACATTTCAGGCTTCAAACATAAAGATATAAAACTGTATTTTTTTGTGAAGAATCAACAACAAGTCGGACACAATCATGAAGTGGAACGACATTTATTGGATATTTCAAACTTTTTTAACAAATCAAAAACTGAAAAATTGGGCGTGCAAAATTATTCAGCCCCTTTACTTTCAGTGCAGCAAACTCTCTCCAGACGTTCAGTGAGGATCTCTGAATGATCCAATGTTGACCTAAATGACTAATGATGATAAATACAATCCACCTGTGTGTAATCAAGTCTCCGTATAAATGCACCTGCACTGTGATAGTCTCAGAGGTCCGTTAAAAGCGCAGAGAGCATCATGAAGAACAAGGAACACACCAGGCAGGTTCGAGATACTGTTGTGAAGAAGTTTAAAGCCGGATTTGGATACAAAAAGATTTCCCAAGCTTTAAACATCCCAAGGAGCACTGTGCAAGCGATAATATTGAAATGGAAGGAGTATCAGACCACTGCAAATCTACCAAGACCTGGCCGTCCCTCTAAACTTTCAGCTCATACAAGGAGAAGACTGATCAGAGATGCAGCCAAGAGGCCCATGATCACTCTGGATGAACTGCAGAGATCTACAGCTGAGGTGGGAGACTCTGTCCATAGGACAACAATCAGTCGTATATTGCACAAATCTGGCCTTTATGGAAGAGTGGCAAGAAGAAAGCCATTTCTTAAAGATATCCATAAAAAGTGTTGTTTAAAGTTTGCCACAAGCCACCTGGGAGACACACCAAACATGTGGAAGAAGGTGCTCTGGTCAGATGAAACCAAAATTGAACTTTTTGGCAACAATGCAAAACGTTATGTTTGGCGTAAAAGCAACACAGCTCATCACCCTGAACACACCATCCCCACTGTCAAACATGGTGGTGGCAGCATCATGGTTTGGGCCTGCTTTTCTTCAGCAGGGACAGGGAAGATGGTTAAAATTGATGGGAAGATGGATGGAGCCAAATACAGGACCATTCTGGAAGAAAACCTGATGGAGTCTGCAAAAGACCTGAGACTGGGACGGAGATTTGTCTTCCAACAAGACAATGATCCAAAACATAAAGCAAAATCTACAATGGAATGGTTCAAAAATAAACATATCCAGGTGTTAGAATGGCCAAGTCAAAGTCCAGACCTGAATCCAATCGAGAATCTGTGGAAAGAACTGAAAACTGCTGTTTACAAATGCTCTCCATCCAACCTCACTGAGCTCGAGCTGTTTTGCAAGGAGGAATGGGAAAAAATTTCAGTCTCTCGATGTGCAAAACTGATAGAGACATACCCCAAGCGACTTACAGCTGTAATCGCAGCAAAAGGTGGCGCTACAAAGTATTAACTTAAGGGGGCTGAATAATTTTGCACGCCCAATTTTTCAGTTTTTGATTTGTTAAAAAAGTTTGAAATATCCAATAAATGTCGTTCCACTTCATGATTTTGTCCCACTTGTTGTTGATTCTTCACAAAAAAATACAGTTTTATATCTTTATGTTTGAAGCCTGAAATGTGGCAAAAGGTCGCAAAGTTCAAGGGGGCCGAATACTTTCGCAAGGCACTGTATATATAAAGGGTTCTATATATATGTCTGCCTGTATATATATATACACAGGTGTGTGTGTGTGTGTGTGTGTGTGTGTGTGTGTGTGTGTGTGTGTGTGTGTGTGTGTGTGTGTGTGTGTGTGTGTGTGTGTGTGTGTGTGTGTGTGTGTGGAGAGAGAGAGACAGAGAGACAACAAGTTAATCAATGGTTGTCCACAGGGGAACAAACGACTGTAGAGTAATTCCCTTCGGCTGTAAACCATCTCTATTGACAGCATAGAGAGACAGAGAGAAACAACACGACCAGGAGCCAGCTGGGATGTAGAAGAGCTAGGAGAAAGGATGTATAGGAGTTAGGAGATAGGATGTATAAGAGCTAGGAGTTAGGATGTATAAGAGCTAGGAGTTAGGATGTAGAAGAGCTAGGAGTTAGGATGTATAGGAGATAGGAGATAGGTTGTATTAGAGCTAGGAGTTAGGATGTATAAGAGCTAGGAGTTAGGATGTATAAGAGCTAGGAGTTAGGATGTATAAGAGCTAGGAGTTAGGATGTATAGGAGATAGGAGATAGGTTGTATAAGAGCTAGGAGTTAGGATGTATAAGAGCTAGGAGTTAGGATGTATAAGAGCTAGGAGTTAGGAGATAAGATGTATAAGAGCTAGGAGTTAGGATGTAGAAGAGCTAGGAGTTAGGATGTATAAGAGCTAGGAGTTAGGATGTAGAAAAGCTAGGAGTTAGGATGTAGAAAAGCTAGGAGTTAGGATGTATAAGAGCTAGGAGTTAGGATGTATAAGAGCTAGGAGTTAGGATGTATAAGAGCTAGAAGTTAGAATGTATGAGAGCTAGGAGTTAGGATGTATAAGAGCTAGGAGTTAGGAGATAGGATGTATAAGAGCTAGGAGTTAGGAGATAGGAGCTAGGTGTTAGGAAATAGGATGTATAAGAGCAAGGAGTTAGGATGTATAAGAGCTAGGAGTTAGGAGATAAGATGTATAAGAGCTAGGAGTTAGGATGTAGAAGAGCTAGGAGTTAGGATGTATAAGAGCTAGGAGTTAGGATGTAGAAAAGCTAGGAGTTAGGATGTAGAAAAGCTAGGAGTTAGGATGTATAAGAGTTTGGAGTTAGGATGTATAAGAGCTAGGAGTTAGGATGTATAAGAGCTAGGAGTTAGGATGTATAAGAGCTAGAAGTTAGAATGTATGAGAGCTAGGAGTTAGGATGTATAAGAGCTAGGAGTTAGGAGATAGGATGTATAAGAGCTAGGAGTTAGGAGATAGGAGCTAGGTGTTAGGAAATAGGATGTATAAGAGCTAGGAGTTAGGATGTATAAGAGCTAGGAGTTAGGATGTATAAGAGCTAGGAGTTAGGAGATAGGATGTATAAGATCTAGGTGTTAGGATGTATAAGAGCTAGGAGATAGGATGTATAAGAGCTAGGAGATAGGATGTATAAGAGCTAGGAGTTAGGATGTATAAGAGTTAGGTTATAGGATGTATAAGAGCTAGGAGATAGGATGTATAAGAGCTAGGATGTATAAGAGTTAGGAGATAGGATGTATAAGAGCTAAGAGCTAGGATGTATAAGAGCTAGGATGTATAAGAGTTAGGAGATAGGATGTATAAGAGCTAAGAGCTAGGATGTATAAGAGCTAGGATGTATAAGAGTTAGGAGATAGGATGTATAAGAGCTAAGAGCTAGGATGTATAAGAGCTAGGATGTATAAGAGTTAGGAGATAGGATGTATCAGAGCTAGGAGTTAGGAGATAGGAGATTGAGAGTTAGGGGCTACAGTGATTCTTCCTTTAAAAGTGTTGAGCTCTGGCAACAATGGTTGGCAGTTAAATAACGTGCCAATAGAATTCTGCAGCACCCTACAAGCTGTGTTGCAGTACGGCACACCTTTTAACGGAAGACCCACTGTAGGAGCTAGGAACTAGGGGATAGGAGCTAGGAACTATGAGCAAGAGAATAGGAGCTAGGGGATAGGATATAGGATATAAAGGAGATAGGAGCTCAGGGATAGGAGCTCAGGGATAGGAGCTAGGAACTCTGAGCTAGGGATTAGGAGCTAGGGGATAGGATATAGGATACAAAGGAGCTAGGGGATAGAAGCTAGGAACTAGGAGCTAGAAAACAGGATCTAGGAACTATAAACTATGAGCAAGGGGATAGGAGCTAGTAACTATGAGCTAGAGAATCGGAGCTAGGGGATAGGATATAGGATATAAAGGAGATAGGAGCTCAGGGATAGGAGCTAGGAACTCTGAGCTAGGGATTAGGAGCTAGGGGATAGGATATAGGATACAAAGGAGCTAGGGGATAGAAGCTAGGAACTAGGAGCTAGAAAACAGGATCTAGGAACTATAAACTATGAGCAAGGGGATAGGAGCTAGTAACTATGAGCTAGAGAATCGGAGCTAGGGGATAGGATATAGGATATAAAGGAGATAGGAGCTCAGGGATAGGAGCTAGGAACTCTGAGCTAGGGATTAGGAGCTAGGGGATAGGATATAGGATACAAAGGAGCTAGGGGATAGAAGCTAGGAACTAGGAGCTAGAAAACAGGATCTAGGAACTAGAAACTATGAGCAAGGGGATAGGAGCTAGTAACTATGAGCTAGATAATCGTAGCTAGGGGATAGGAGACAGGATATAAAGGAGCTAGGGGATAGGAGCTTGAAACTATGAACTTGGGAATAGGACCTAGGGGATAGGAACAAGAAGCTAGAGAATAGGATATAGGAAAAACAGAAAACCAGCAGACTCCGGACCTTGTAGGTTCAGGTCCCTGGTTCAAACCCAGTGAGGGATAGGGATGGAAGCAATGAGGAGATAGGAGCTAAGGGCTAGGAGCTAAGGGCTAGGAACTAAGAGCTAGAAACTAAGGGCTAGGAGCTAAGGGCTAGGAGCTAAGGGCTAGGAGCTAAGGGCTAGGAGCTAAGGGCTAGGAGCTAAGGGCTAGGAGCTAAGGGCTAGGAGCTAAGGGCTAGGAGCTAAGGGCTAGGAGCTAAGGGCTATGAACTAAGGGCTAGGAACTAAGGGCTAGGAGATAGAAGAGCAGTCAACTCCTTCACACAGGAACGATTGATGTCAAAACAGACAAACAGGAAGAACTGGAGGCCACAGCTGGCTGGAAGTAGAGGACCAAGTCAAGGATACCAACATGAAAACACACACACACACACACAACCCCCCACTCCATACACACACACACAACCCCCCACTCCACACACACACACACACCCACTCCACACAAACACAGCCCCCCACTCCACACACACACACAACCCCCGACCACACACACACACAACCCCCCACTCCACACACACACACAACCCCCCACTCCACACACACACACACACACAACCCCACACTCCACACACACACACACACAACCCCCCACTCCACACACACACAACCCCCCACTCCACACACACACACAACCCCCCACTCCACACACACACACACACACACACACACACACACACACACACACACACACACACACACACAACCCCCCACTCCACACACACACACAACCCCCCACTCCACACACACACACAACCCCCCACTCCACACACACACAGCCCCCCACTCCAAACTGTTTTGAGTTAACTTCCTGAATTAACTGCCCTCAATTCAATTTGACTCCAGACAATGAGGACTCTGAGTCAGCTAATATAAATCTCTATAAGTCTGGAACAGTAATGGTACAGGGCAACAACCCCAAACAGTCTCAGCTGGACTTTCACCTGATCAAAGAATTAGCCCAGCAGGAGAAGCTCTCCCTTGAGAAAGATGCCCCCCACTCCGAGAGGGTCAGACCAGACCTCTTCATTATATAACCTCACAGACGAGCCACCCCAAGCGGAAAGTCAACCTCGCAGCAGAGTACTACCCCCTCATTGAAATTAAGAATACATTTACCCAGCTGGAGGTAAGGCAGGTAGAGGTGGAACAGCAGGTGATTACACTCCAGTCAGCACAGACCCAGACAACATTCCAGCACAACAACACCCCCTTAACCAGACCCAGGGAGCTGGAGGTGGAGAGACATATCTGCACTCTGGACAGTGGTGAGACAACTTCAACAGGAGAAAGAGCAGGAGAAGAACAGAGCACTAGAGGAGAGGATCAGACTGCTGGAGGAGAGGGTGAGGGGGATGGAGGAGAGCGTGAGGGGGACGGAGGAGAGGTTGAGGGGGATGGCGTGTGACAGAGAACAACCTACTAGAGAGGTGGCCACCCCCACAGAGAAGCCAGCAGAACAGCCAACCTCAGCTCCCGACAAAAGTCTTGACACCATAGCAGAACAGTCCACCCCTGACCATAGCGTCGAAATCACAGCGGGACAGACAAATGAAGAATCCCAAGCAGAATCCCCCCCAATCAGCCAACCTGATAGCCCTCCTGACAATCCCCCTACACACACACACACACACACACACACACAAGAGGGCAAACAGACAAACACAAGACACAGATTGTACTCCTTATGGACTCAAACAGAAAATATATACAAGAAGAAAAACTAGTTCCCAAACACATAGTGTCTAAACACCCAGCATACACTAGACCTTCTGTCTGAGGACCAACTAGGCTCACCCGGCCACATAATAAAACACACAGGCACAAATGACCTGAGGGCACAGCAGGAAAATGGTGGCCACAGCACTGAAGGGAGTGATTGAAAAAGCTTAATTCTACTATCCCCAACGCACAAGGGGTTATCTCCACCCTGCTACCACGAAAAGACGTCCACCCTGCCACAATACAGCGGGTAAACGCAATTGTTTCCCGTGACTGTGCCTCAAAACCAAATGTTTTCCTGGCCCACCACTCCACCCTGGACTAGAACAGCCTCTATGACCAGGTCCACCACTCCACCCTGGACTTGAACAGCCTCTATGACCAGGTCCACCACTCCACCCTGGACTAGAACAGCCTCTATGACCAGGTCCACCACTCCACCCTGGACTAGAACAGCCTCTATGACCAGGTCCACCACTCCACCCTGGACTTGAACAGCCTCTATGACCAGGTCCACCTCTCCACCCTGGACTTGAACAGCCTCTATGACCAGGTCCACCACTCCACCCTGGACTTGAACAGCCTCTATGACCAGGTCCACCGCTCCACCCTGGACTTGAACAGCCTCTATGACCAGGTCCACCACTCCACCCTGGACCTGAACAGCCTCTATGACCAGGCCCACCACTCCACCCTGGACCTGAACAGCCTCTATGACCAGGTCCACCACTCCACCCTGGACTTGAACAGCCTCTATGACCAGGTCCACCACTCCACCCTGGACTTGAACAGCCTCTATGACCAGGTCCACCACTCCACCCTGGACTTGAACAGCCTCTATGACCAGGTCCACCACTCCACCCTGGACTTGAACAGCCTCTATGACCAGGTCCACCACTCCACCCTGGACTTGAACAGCCTCTATGACCAGGTCCACCTCTCCACCCTGGACTTGAACAGCCTCTATGACCAGGTCCACCACTCCACCCTGGACTAGAACAGCCTCTATGACCAGGTCCACCACTCCACCCTGGACTTGAACAGCCTCTATGACCAGGTCCACCACTCCACCCTGGACTTGAACAGCCTCTATGACCAGGTCCACCACTCCACCCTGGACTTGAACAGCCTCTATGACCAGGTCCACCTCTACAAGGCAGCAGTGCACACCACTCCACCCTGGACTAGAACAGCCTCTATGACCAGGTCCACCACTCCACCCTGGACTAGAACAGCCTCTATGACCAGGTCCACCTCTACAAGGCAGCAG
This sequence comes from Oncorhynchus clarkii lewisi, assembly GCF_045791955.1. Classification (NCBI taxonomy): domain Eukaryota; kingdom Metazoa; phylum Chordata; class Actinopteri; order Salmoniformes; family Salmonidae; genus Oncorhynchus; species Oncorhynchus clarkii. The sequence goes on along the minus strand of NC_092162.1, from coordinate 6,242,184 downwards.
TGCACACCACTCCACCCTGGACTAGAACAGCCTCTATGACCAGGTCCACCTCTACAAGGCAACAGGGCCCACCACTCCACCCTGGACTTGAACAGCCTCTATGACCAGGTCCACCACTCCACCCTGGACTTGAACAGCCTCTATGACCAGGTCCACCACTCCACCCTGGACTTGAACAGCCTCTATGACCAGGTCCACCACTCCACCCTGGACTTGAACAGCCTCTATGACCAGGTCCACCACTCCACCCTGGACTAGAACAGCCTCTATGACCAGGTCCACCTCTACAAGGCAGCAGTGCACACCACTCCACCCTGGACTTGAACAGCCTCTATGACCAGGTCCACCTCTACAAGGCAGCAGTGCACACCACTCCACCCTGGACTTGAACAGCCTCTATGACCAGGTCCACCTCTACAAGGCAGCAGTGCACACCACTCCACCCTGGACTAGAACAGCCTCTATGACCAGGTCCATCTCTACAAGGCAGCAGGGCCCATCTTCACCTGGACCCTAAAGGACATCACTCTCAAACGCAGCTCCAACACTTCACACAGGAGCAACAGATCAATAGACACCCCGCCCAGACCATCGAGATACTCTCCCAGACTTGCGGGACCCCCGGACCTACACATAGAGGACCCACGCCGAGAGGACCTACATCCAGACCACAACACCACCAGCCACTTCCACACCCCCACCCCAACCATGCCCACACCCCATTTAGGCCCCCCTCAGATTAGACCTATGCCCCTCCTGCCCACCCCATCCCCCCAAAGAGGGCCTCATCATGGAAGTCACACATACGCCCAGGTAGTGAGCGGGCAAACAGGCCCAACCCGCACTCTTACACTAGCCCAAACCAATGGCATGTACCAGATGCTCAGCAGGCTCTGCTCACACTTACTGGCCTGAGGTCAAACCATACAACCAACAACATTGGACACTTTATGGAACACAACGCATTCACTATCTCATCCTGGAATATCCAAGGCCTGACGTCATCTGCCTTTGGCCTAAAGAGCAGGAACCTGGAAATACAGAAATTGTCATCCTACAAGAAACATGGTATAGAGGAGACGGACCCACTGGTTGCCCTCTAGGTTACAGAGAGCTGGTAGTCCCGTCCACCAAACTACCAGGTGTGAAACATCGTATAGAGGAGATGGACCCACTGGTTGCCCTCTAGGTTACAGAGAGCTGGTAGTCCCATCTACCACACTACCAGGTGTGAAACAGGGAAGGGACTCAGGGGGTTTGCTACTTTGGTGTAGAGCAGACCTAACTCACTCCATTAAATTAATCAAAACAGGAACATTTTATATTTGGCTAGAAATTCAAAAGGAAATTATCCTAACAGAGAAAAATGTCCTCCTTTGTGCTACCTATATCCCCCCACTAGAATCCCCATACTTTAATGAAGACAGCTTCTCCATACTGGAGGGGGAAATCAAACATTTGCAGGCCCAGGGACATGTACTAGTCTGTGGTGACCTAAATGCCAGAACCGGACAAGAACCTGACACCCTCAGCACACAGGGGGACAAACACCTACCTGGAGGTGACAGCATTCCCTCCCCCATATGCCCCCCTAGGTACAACTATGACAACATACCAACAAAAACAGGTCACAACTCCTGCAGCTCTGTCGCACGCTGGGTATGTACATAGTCAACGGTAGGCTTCGAGGGGACTCCTATGGTAGGTACACCTATAGCTCATCTCTTGGCAGTAGTACTGTAGACTACTTTATCACTGACCTCAACCCAGAGTCTCTCAGAGCGTTCACAGTTAGCCCACTGACACCCCTATCACAGATCACAGTCTACTTGAACAGAGCAATACTCAATCATGAGGCATCAAGGCCAAAAGAACTGAATAATATTAAGAAATGCTATAGATGGAAGGAAAGTAGTGTGGAAACCTACCAAAAAACAATTAGACAACAACAAATTCAATCCCTTTTAGACAACTTCCTGTACAAAATGTTCCACTGTAATAGTGAAGGTGTAAACTTGGCAGTAGAAATTAAGAGCAGAGTTAATGACTATGGCCATTAGAGGACTGTGGGCCCTGGCTACAGAGCAGAGTTAATGACTATGGCCATTAGAGGACTGTGGGTCATGGCTACAGAGCAGAGTTAATGACTATGGCCATTAGAGGACTGTGGGTCATGGCTACAGAGCAGAGTTAATGACTATGGCCATTAGAGGACTGTGGGTCATGGCTACAGAGCAGAGTTAATGACTATGGCCATTAGAGGACTGTGGGTCCTGGCTACAGAACAGAGTTAATGACTATGGCCATTAGAGGACCGTGGGTCCTGGCTACAGAACAGAGTTAATGACTATGGCCATTAGAGGACTGTGGGTCCTGGCTACAGAACATAGTTAATGACTATGGCCATTAGAGGACTGTGGGTCCTGGCTACAGAACAGAGTTAATGACTATGGCCATTAGAGGACCGTGGGTCCTGGCTACAGAACAGAGTTAATGACTATGACCATCAGAGGACCGTGGGTCCTGGCTACAGAGAAGTCATGCAGAAGCGTACTAAAGCTGAACAGTATCAATCTCTCACAGCCTAATGGTCTGTGGACTAGGGGCCCTGGTCTAAAGCAGTGCACTATCTAGGGAATAGGCTGCCATTTGTGACATAGCCTTGATTACCTGCACTCATCCAAACATGCTCACGGAGAGAGACAGGGAGAAAGTGTTTTAGACCGAAGATCCATCGTCAGCAGAAACAAATGAAACGACTGTCAAGACAATTTAGTCTGTTGTTTAAACAACAAGTTGTAATATGCAAAAGTTTTTTCGTGTGAGTCATGCACACATTTAAAATAAAAATAAAAAAACCCACACACACAGTCTACACATCCTCAGGCTTACTATACGCTACACACGACATCTATGTTACACAGGAAGATCAACGGAGGACCGACTAGATTCCCGTACACAACCATATGTCCACTGTTGTCCTGCCATTATTCTACTTTATGGATCGGGAGGAAACATAAGTATTTTTTTACAATGGCACCCTAGTATGCTGTAACAGTGACACATTGATTCCCCCCTGCTGTCTGTGTTATGGGCGCGTAAAGGACACCTAGAGACGGGTACTCACCGATGGCTTCCGCAGTGGGTGTGTGCTGTAGGAGCACGGTTAACAGGAACGATATCATTACCACGAACACTTCAACTTTCCCCCGGTTACCAACTCCTCGGGTCATCTCAGCACCTGGAATCAGACTGTTAAACGAGACTATGCCGGTAGACAATAGGAATCCGAGCTCAGTCTGTGTCCGAGTATGTCGGTCTGGTGTGTCGGCCTGTGTATCTGTCTCTGAGTGTCCGTCAACGTGTCTCTGAGTGTGTGAGGTTTCTTGAAAAACGTTAACAGGGTCTTTAATAGACAGCTTATCTGTGTATCTACGTACAGAAATGAGGGCTTGGCCAGGGGGTTGGAGTTTGGTGTGTGTCAGAGTACATTAGTCTCACCTTGACCTGATGGGTTCAGTGACAGCACCATCCTCTCATTGTTCCACAGGCCGATCTTATCCACAGAACCAGCCCAGCCCTAGATTACTTACACACACACACACACACACACACACACACACACACACACACACACACACACACACACACACACACACACACACACACACACACACACACACACACACACACACACACTTCTCCATCACTCATCCGCCACCTCACCTCTCAACCCTTCTTCATTCTCTCTCTCTCTGTCCTCAGGACTTGTCCTCGCTCCTCCTCCATTCTCTCTCTCTCTGTCCTCAGGACATCTTGTCCTCGCTCCTCCTCCATTCTTTCTCTCTGTCCTCAGGACTTGTCCTCGCTCCTCCTCCATTCTCTCTCTCTCTGTCCTCAGGACATCTTGTCCTCGCTCCTCCTCCATTCTTTCTCTCTGTCCTCAGGACTTGTCCTCGCTCCTCCTCCATCCTTTCTCTCTCTGTCCTCAGGACATCTTCTTGTCCTCGCTCCTCCTCCATTCTTTCTCTCTCTCCACAAGAAATACAGTTCATGTGCTGTTGAAATAGAACCAGAATACTCTGTCTATCTCTGACCACAGAGAACATTAGCTGATTGAGTTCTGGCTGACCAGTTTACGGTCTATCTGCCTTCATAATGTGGAATTATCAATGATTATACTCTCTCATTCTCCTAGCAGTAATTTCTGTTCCTTGAAGTGCTTCCATTCTTATCCTTCCATTTTTAAGAAAAGTCCGGAAAGACAGAACAATGACGCAATCAGTCATGGCAACACGTGAGACAGTGTGATGTATCTGTCTCTGAACCATGTCTTTCTCTTCCCATTGGGCAAACAGACAGACAAACCAGAGCAGCTTGATCCTACATATTACAGTAGGCCTTTTAAAGGGTCCCTATCCGCTAACCTACTACCCTAGAAGTGTGCACTTGACTCCCTGGCATGGAATGGACAGGTATAAGAAACATGGGGAGTGAGCAAGTGCACACTTGAGGGAGAAAGGTAGGGAGTACCTCTACCCCAAGTCCATTGTCTTTACCCCCAGTCCATTGTCCTCTACCCCCAGTCCATTGTCATTTACCCCCAGTCCATTGTCCTCTACCCCCAGTCCATTGTCCTCTACCCCCAGTCCATTGTCCTCTACCCCCAGTCCATTGTCCTTTACCCCCAGTCCAATGTCCGTTACCCCCAGTCCATTGTCTTTACCCCCAGTCCATTGTCCTTACCCCCAGTCCATTGTCCTTACCCCCAGTCCATTGTCCTTTACCCCAGTCCAATGTCCTTTACCCCCAGTCCATTGTCTTTACCCCCAGTCCATTGTCCTTACCCCCAGTCCACTGTCCTCTACCCCAGTCCATTGCCATTACCCCCAGTCCATTGTCCTATACACCCAGTCCATTGTCTACCCCCAGTCCATTGTCCTTTACCCCCAGTCCATTGTCCTTTACCCCCAGTCCATTGTCCTATACCCCCAGTCCATTGTCTATACCCCCAGTCCATTGTCTATACCCCCAGTCCATTGTCCTCTACCTCCAGTCCATTGTCTACCCCCAGTTCATTGTCCTCTACCCCCGGTCCATTGTCCTTACCTCCAGTCCATTGTCTACCCCCAGTCCATTGTCTACCCCCAGTCCAATGTCCTATACCCCCAGTCCAACGTCCCTACCCCCGGTCCATTGTCCTATACCCCCAGTCCATTGTCCTTTACCCCCAGTCCATTGTCCTTTAACCCCAGTCCATTGTCCTATACCCCCAGTCCATTGTCTATACCCCCAGTCCATTGTCCTATACCCCCAGTCCATTGTCCTTTACCCCCAGTCCATTGTCCTCTACCCCCAGTCCAACGTCCTTACCCCCAGTCCATTGTCCTCTACCCCCAGCCCATTGTCCTCTACCCCCAGTCCATTGTCCTATACCCCTAGTCCATTGTCCTTTACCCCCAGTCCATTGTCCTCTACCCCCAGTCCAACGTCCTTACCAGTCCAACGTACTTACCCCCAGTCCATTGTCCTTAGCCCCAGTCCATTGTCCTTACCGCCAGTCCATTGTCCTCTACCGCCAGTCCATTGTCCTCTACCCCCAGTCCATTGTCCTCTACCCCCAGTCCATTGTCCTTACCCCCAGTCCATTGTCCTTACCCCCAGTCCATTGTCCTTACCCCCAGTCCATTGTCCTCTACCCCCAGTCCATTCCCTTAAATCCATGAGGGGGAGTGTAAAATCGATACAGAGGGTTGAGAATAAGACCCCAGGTTACAGGGTATTAACTAAAGTGAGCATGTCTTCCTCTGAATATATGTTTGGGCACAAATCTCTGACTGCTCTCACCTATAAAACCTAATGGTCTTTGCAGTGTCAGAGGAGAAGGTGGTCCAAGCTGTCCTGACTCAGGGAGAGTCTGCTTTTTCTCTAATTAAATTACTGGGTTCTTTAATCAATGAGCTGTTAGGAGAAATGAAATGGAACGTTACCAAATGTGTCTGTCAGCCTTCTGATGTCATTACTTTTTTTGTGGATGGACACACCTCCGTCCACCATCTATCCTTCTCTCTTTCTATCCCCTCTCTGTCCTGCTCTCTCTGGAGTGGTCAATGAAACCCCCCATTACAATAGGTATGGAACCCAGGCTGCCATCAGAGTACAGTATTCTACAGAGGCGCACAACTTTCGTTGACACATAAACACATACAGAGGTCGACAGAGGGATCAAACCCAGAACGGGTAACTGGGAGTGTAAATGGTCTTTTCCAGGAGGCAAGCCGTGACATGTCAGGCCTATCTGAGAAGGATACAGGAAGAACTAGGGGTGAGAGAGAACCGGAGGAACGTGTCAAGGACTTGTTGTAAACATGCATGAGAGACCTAGATCACATCCATCACCACACGACATAAACTATCACTACCAACATTACACTACACAACAAACCATCACTACAAACCATCACTACACGACATAAACTATCACTACCAATATTACACTACACAACAAACCGTCCCCTACAAATCATCACTATCAACATTAAACTACACAACAAACCATCACTACAAACCATCACTACCAACATTACACAACAAACCATCCCTACACTACAAACCATCACTACACGACATAAACTATCACTACCAATATTACACTACACAACAAACCATCACTACAAACCATCACTACCAACATTAAACTACACAACAAACCATCACTACAAACCATCACTACACAACAAACCATCACTACAAACCATCACTACCAACATTACACTACACAACAAACCATCACTACACGACATAAACTATCACTACCAACGTTACACTACACAACAAACCATCACTACACGACATAAACTATCACTACCAATATTACACTACACAACAAACCATCACTACAAACCATCACTACACAACAAACCATCACTACCAACATTAAACTACACAACAAACCATCACTACAAACCATCACTACACAACAAACCATCACTACACTACAAACCATCACTACACTACAAACCATCACTACCAACATTACACTACACAACAAACCATCACTACAAACCATCACTACACAACAAACCATCACTACAAACCATCACTACCAACATTAAACTACACTACAAACCATCACTACACTACAAACCATCACTACCAACATTACACTTCACAACAAACCATCCCTACAAACCATCACTACCAACATTAAACTACACAACAAACCATTACTACACTACAAACCATCACTACACTACAAACCATCACTACCAACATTAAACTACACTACAAACCATCACTACACTACAAACCATCACTACCAACATTAAACTACACTACAAACCATCACTACACTACAAACCATCACTACCAACATTACACTTCACAACAAACCATCCCTACAAACCATCACTACCAACATTAAACTACACAACAAACCATTACTACACTACAAACCATCACTACACTACAAACCATCACTACCAACATTAAACTACACTACAAACCATTACTACACTACAAACCATCACTACACTACAAACCATCACAACACTACAAACCATCACTACACAACAAACCATCACAACCAGCATCATTCTACACAACAAACCATTACTACCAACACTGCACAACAAACCATAACTACACTACAAACCATAACTACACTACAAACCATCACTACACTGCAGTACAAACCATCACTACACTACACACCATCACAACCATCACTACACTACACTACAAACCAGCACAACCATCACTACACTAAAAAACATCACTACACAACAAACCCTCACAACCATCACTACACTACAAAACATCACTACCATCACTACACTACAAACCATCACTACACCACAAACCATCACTACCATCACTACAAAACCATCACTATCACTACACTACAAACCAGCACAACCATCACTACACTACAAACCATCACTACACAACAAACCATCACTACACAACAAACCATCACTACCATCACTACACTACAAACCATCACTACACAACAAACCATCACTACACAACAAACCATCACTACACTACAAACCATCACTACACAACAAACCATCACTACACAACAAACCATCACTACCAACATCCCTCTACACAACAAACCATCACTACACAACAAACCATCACTACACAACAAACCATCACTACACTACAAACCATCACTACACTACAAACCATCACTACACAACAAACCATCACTACACAACAAACCATCACTACCAACATCCCTCTACACAACAAACCATCACTACCAACATCACTACCAACATCACTCTACACAACAAACCATCACTACACAACAAAACATCACTACCATCATTGCACAACCAACCATTACTACACTACAAACCATCACTACACAACAAACCATCACTACCATCACTACACTACAAACCATCACTACACTACAAACCATCACTACCATCACTGCACAACAAACCATCACTATACAACAAACCATCACTACACTACAAACCATCACTACACACCATCACAACCATCACTACACTACAAACCATCACTATACAACAAACCATCACAACCATCACTACACAATAAACCATCACTACACTACAAACCATCACTACACAAAAAACATCACTGCCATCACTGCACTACACAACAAACCATCACTACTCTACAAACCATCACTACCAACATCACTCTACACAACAAACCATCACTACTCTACAAACCATCACTACCAACATCCCTCTACACAACAAACCATCACTACACTACAAACCATCACTACACAACAAATCATCACTACTCTACAAACCATCACTACACATCACTACGTAACAAACAATCACTTCTATCACTACCATTTATTCAATTTGTTATTTTATTTAACTAGGCAAGTCAGTTAAGAACAAATTCTTATTTACAATGACGTATTACCAAAAGTCAAAAGTCCTCCTGCGGGGGCGGGGGCTTGGGATTAAAATAAAAATAAATTAAATTAAAATATTGGACAAAACACACAACACTAAATAAAGAGAGACCTAAGACAACAACATAGCATGGCAGCAACACAAAATGACAACAACATGGTAGCAACACAAAATGACAACAACATGGTAGCAACACAAAACAGGGTACAGACAACAGCACAAAGGGCAAGAAGGTAGAGACAACAATACATCACACAAAGCAGCCACAACTGTCACTAAGCGTGTCCACGATGGAGACTTTGAATGAAGAGATTGAGATAAAAACTGTCCAGTTTGAGTGTTTGTTGCAGCTCGTTCCAGTCGCTAGCTGCAGCGAACTGAAAAGAGGAGAGACCCAGGGATGTGTGTGCTTTGGGGACCTGAATGTGACTGGCAGAACAGGTGTTGAATGTGATTGATGACGGCTGCAGTAGATATCTCAGATAGGGGGGAGTGAGGCCTAAGGGTTTTATAAATAAGCATCAACCAGTGGGTCTTGCGACGGGTATACAGAGATGACCAGTTTACAGAGGAGTTTAGAGTGCAGTGATGTGTCCTATAAGGAGCATTGGTGGCAAATCTGATGGCCGAATGGTAAACATCTAGCCCCTCGAGAGCACCCTTACCTTACGATCTATAAATTATGTCTCCGTAAACTAGCATGGATAGGATGGTCATCTGAATCAGGGTTAGTTTGGCAGCTGGGGTGAAAGAGGAGTGATTACGATAGAGGAAACCAAGTCCAGATTTAACTTTAGCCTGCAGCTTTGATATGTGCTGAGAGAAGGACAGTGTATTGTCTAGTCATACTCCCAAGTACTTGTATGAGGTGACTACCTCAAGCTCTAAACCCTCAGAGGTAGTAATCACACCGGTGGGGAGAGGGACATTCTTCTTACCAAACCACATGACCTTTGTTTCGGAGGTGTTCAAGGTTAAGGCCAGAGAAAGCTTGATGGACACTAAGAAAGCTTTGTTATAGAGCGTTTAACACAAAATCCTGGGAGGGGCCAGCTGAGTATAAGACTGCTTCTTTTGCATATAAATGGATGAGAGAGCTTCCTACTGCCTGAGCTATGTTGTTGATGTATATTGAGAAGAGCATGGGGCCTAGGCTCGAGCCTTGGGGTACTCCTTTGGTGACAGACAGTGGCTGATACAGCAGATGTTCTGACTTTGTACACTGCACTCTTTGAGAGAGGTAGTTAGCAAACCAGGCCGAAGAACCCTCAGAGACACCAATACTCCTTAGCCGGCCCACAAGAATGGAAGGGTCTACCGTATCAAAAGCTTTGGCCAAGTCAATAACAATAGCAGCACAACATTGCTTAGAATCAAGAACAATGGTGACATTATTGAGGACCTTTAAAGTTGCGGTGATATATCCATACCCTGAGCGGAAACCAGATTGCATACCAGAGAGAATACTATAGACATCAAGAAAGCCAGTCAGTTTTTCCAACACTTTTGATAAACAGGGCAAAATAGAAATACACCTATTGCCAGTTAGGATCAGCTTGATCTCCCCCTTTTAATAAAGGACAAACCGTGGCGGCCTTCCAAGCAATGGGAACCTCCCCAGAGAGGAGAGACAGGTTATAAAGGTCAGAGGTGAGAGATAGGATTGGTGATGATAGTGGATAAAACCTTAAAGAAGGATCTAAACCATCTGACCCAGATGTTTGTTTTTTTTGGGGGGGGGGGGGGGGGGTCAAGTTTAAGGAGCTCCATTAGCACCTCACTCAGTGACCGCCTGCAGGGAGAAACTCTGTAGCAGGGCAGGGGAAAAAGAGGCAGGAGCATCAGGGCTAGTCACATTAGAAGGGGTGGGAGATGAGGAAGTGTTGGACGAGCAAGGAGACATGGCTGAGTCAAATAGGAATCCTGACTTAATGAAGTGGTGATTAAAGAGCTCAGCCATGCGCTTCTTGTCAGTAACAACCACATCATCAACATTAAGGGACATGGGCAGCTGTGAGGAGGAGGGTTTATTCTCCAGGTCTTTAACCGTTTTCCAGAAGTTCTTGGGGTTAGACTCACAGAGAGAGAACTGCTGATTAAAGTAACTAACTTTGGCCTTCCGGATAGCCTGAGTGCACTTATTTCTCATTTGCCTGAATGTGAGCCAGCCAGCCTGAGTATGGATGTGTCGAGCCTTTTGCCAAATGCAATTCTTCAGGTGGAGTAACTCTGCCAGATCACAGTCGAACCAGGGGCTGAACCTGTTTTTAATTCTCATTTTCTTTATGGGAGCATGTTTGTTAACAATACCACTGAAAATATCCAAAAAAGAAGGTCCAAGCGTCTTCGGCAGAGCGTATCAAGCTGATTCTATACCATTTTACAGAGGCCAGGTCATGAAGGAAGGCTTGCTCATTACAGTTTTTTAGCAAGCGTCTATGACAAATCAGGACCGGACGTTTCACTGAGCAGCCATTACGAACACAGGCTGTAAAACAGTGACCACTGAGGTCATTACAGGAAACAGCAGATGGATACCTATCAGGAATATTTGAGAGGAAAACAGGAGAGGAGAGCAGCATTTCCTGGGTGTTTGGAGTCATACAGTACCTTGTGGGATTGGTCATAATCTGAGAAAAAGATTTAGGGAGTCCCATTGCTTTAGGACTTGGTCAGGTGGTTTAAGCATGTCCAAGTTTAGGTCACTGTCGTAGCGATGACTATCATTAAATGGGAAGACTGTATGTTATCGAAAAGATTCTCGATGTGTAATTATTCCGTAATTCAACAAATCACGGAATAGTAATAAACTAGGAAGTCGGGGCACCACGGAAACATGTTGTTTACATAGTGTCAATTTCCCGAATATAACTCTTCAGATATTTTCGTATCTTATTGATTACCGTCAGTCAATAATTAATGTATTATTCAGTCATACATACCAGTCATATTCTGAATGTCGAAAACCCTTGGATATCTGCACGAACCTGAGCCTAGATCATGAATCAGGAATATACAAATTGGTTTAATTATTTATTTACTAACTTAATCAATCACATAATTACATAAACACACACACAAATAGGTCAAACATTGGTTACTGACATGATAGGAAAGTCCCTAGAGGGCTAAGCCAATGACGGCTTGGTAGACAAAGGAAAGGGGCGGGGCCAGGAAAAGAGCGGGAAACTCAGAGAGGATTCACTGTAATACATTTGATAACTACACTCATGAAATGCTAATACTATTAACAGGAACAGCAGCTCATTCGAAAAGAATCTCTGGTTTCTTTCCCCAGAAGCCCAGAAGTCCAACTTCCCCAGAAGTTCTTTAATGGTGCTAGTTCTTATATTGGATACTTCAGAGTACCATTCGGGAAATGTTCTTAGATCGGATGTGTTTATCAGACTAAAGTATTTATAAAGTATATATAAACAGCTGCAGCTTGAATAATTGTTCTTTAGTTTGTAGATGTCTCAGTAATTTCAACATGGGGACCCTGTCCCTGTGTTTTTGACTCTTGTAGAGTTGCCAACCATTTCAACATGGGGACCCTGTCCCTGTGTTTTTGACTCTTGTAGAGTTGCCAACCATTTCAACATGGGGACCCTGTCCCTGTGTTTTTGACTCTTGTAGAGTTGCCAACCATTTCAACATGGGGACCCTGTCCCTGTGTTTTTGACTCTTGTAGAGTTGCCAACCATTTCAACATGGGGACCCTGTCCCTGTGTTTTTGACTCTTGTAGAGTTGCCAACCATTTCAACATGGGGACCCTGTCCCTGTGTTTTTGACTCTTGTAGAGTTGCCAACCATTTCAACATGGGGACCCTGTCCCTGTGTTTTTGACTCTTGTAGAGTTGCCAACCATTTCAACATGGGGACCCTGTCCCTGTGTTTTTGACTCTTGTAGAGTTGCCAACCATTTCAACATGGGGACCCTGTCCCTGTGTTTTTGACTCTTGTAGAGTTGCCAACCATTTCAACATGGGGACCCTGTCCCTGTGTTTTTGACTCTTGTAGAGTTGCCAACCATTTCAACATGGGGACCCTGTCCCTGTGTTTTTGACTCTTGTAGAGTTGCCAACCATTTCAACATGGGGACCCTGTCCCTGTGTTTTTGACTCTTGTAGAGTTGCCAACCATTTCAACATGGGGACCCTGTCCCTGTGTTTTTGACTCTTGTAGAGTTGCCAACCATTTCAACATGGGGACCCTGTCCCTGTGTTTTTGACTCTTGTAGAGTTGCCAACCATTTCAACATGGGGACCCTGTCCCTGTGTTTTTGACTCTTGTAGAGTTGCCAACCATTTCAACATGGGGACCCTGTCCCTGTGTTTTTGACTCTTGTAGAGTTGCCAACCATTTCAACATGGGGACCCTGTCCCTGTGTTTTTGACTCTTGTAGAGTTGCCAACCATTTCAACATGGGGACCCTGTCCCTGTGTTTTTGACTCTTGTAGAGTTGCCAACCATTTCAACATGGGGACCCTGTCCCTGTGTTTTTGACTCTTGTAGAGTTGCCAACCATTTCAACATGTGGCTACCGCTTCATGTTTTCTGATCTAATGTCAAGTTTGTCAGGAGTCCTTTATAAGCACTCGCCTTGGAGGGCGACTCCATGACGCCTGACGTAACGTCTGGGCTCACGGAGGGGCGTGGCCACTGACTAGCGGGGGGGAGGGGCGTGGCCACTGACTAGTTCAAACTTTATATCTAAACAAGTATCTCGTTTAGAAGGCCAACGTCACATTACATCTTCTCACAAATACTTTCATATTTAATCATATACATTCCACAACATGTAGATGCACATCTGATAATTACATTGTGAAAAGCCCTTAAAGTTACAATGTTTCCGTTATACTGTCCTTAATGATAAACGCCACACTGTAAATGATGGACATAAGTATTGTTTAAATACCAGCGGACCATTCCAACTGGTTGGAATACAGAAATATTGTTACATTAGAAAAACCTTGTGAGGTTACCGTCAAGTTACCATTATCGTGTCTTTCTTTGTGGTAACAACGGGATTCTCAACGTTCACTTTGGCAGAGTGGGGAAAGGAGTTTCGGTATTTAAGGACCGTCATAAAACAGCCGACCCCCCCCACAACTTTGACAGGGTTGTTCCCACGGACAATTCCCACATTCTCAAAAGACGTTGTGTAATTATTCAAACGTTTGATTGTCCAAGTGTGTCTCACAGTTTACATTCCAGTCTGGAACACCACAGAGAACAGAGGCAGCGTATTTTACGACCGTCATAAAACAGCCGACCTCCGACCTCCCGACCCCCCCCACCCCACCCCTATGAGAGAGAGAACACGCTGTAGAGACGGACCCACTGTCACCTGATCCTTCAGATCGTCACAGAGAGTCATGACATCACCTAGCAGGACAAATTCAGGCCAGGAGAGAGCTTAGGGTACAGGCCGATGCTGATGGAGGACAATAACACTCAGCAACAGTCAACAAAAATATATGTTTAATGCTTAAAACCAGCAAATCAAATTGTTTGGGGACAGACTTGGTGGAGACAACCGAGCACTGAAGGTGATCCTTGGTAAAGATTGCCACTCCACCACCTTTGGAAGATCTGTCTTGCAGAAAAAGGTTACAACCAGAAAGGTCAACATCAGTATTCAAAACACTCTTCCTTAACCACATCTCAGTAATGACCAACACATCTGGATTGGAACTGGGAACCCACACTTTCATTAACCACATCTCAGTAATGACCAACACATCTGGATTGGAGCTGTGAACCCACACTTTCAATTGATCCATTTTAGGTAATAAGATTCTAGTGTTAACGTGCAGAAAGTCCAGGCTTTTGCGAGAGCAGAAATCAGTGAACCAGATATCCGAACACAAGTCAGAATTGGGACAAGCAACAGTAGCCAGGGTGTACATGCACATTTCCAGATATCATCAGCAGTAATACAATCAGGGCACGGCAGAGGACAGGGAAAGCTCTGCAGTGTTGATTTATGACATCGGAATGTGCATTAGATGGCAACAAGATCATTAATACAGCAATTTCATCAGGTAACATGAATACAAAGCAGGCGAGAGGTGGTTAGAATAGGATGGGAGGCTAAGAGTCTGTGTAACCTATAGAGAGTCAGAGTCCCGAGTGTGGGAACAAACATAGTCCTGTGCCACGGTTTGGGTAAAGAAAGTTTGTAGTCAACAAAGCATGCAGGAGGTCATGAGGCAAATAGTAAAATGCACAATAAAAAAAATATAACAACAACTTGGGGCTAGACTCTGAACTCTGAACTCTGTTTAGTCACACGAGTCACACGCCCCCTTACAGTGCATTTGTGCTGCAGGCGAGAGAAAACTAACGAGAGAGGGGGGAGTGTCGGGGGGACAAGCCAGGGCAGATGGTAAACAGCAGTGCAGCAGGTAACAGGAGTAGGTGTCAGACCCACTTGGGAGAAGCTCTGATTTCTGGAGGCAGATTTCTTGTAGAAAATGCCAGTGGATGGTCTCTGAACAGTGGGAGAGGGCTTGTGAGACTCCTGCCATTTGTTGGGCTCAAAGGCTTCGACACCTCTCACTTCACACCTCTGTTAGGTTGTTGGTCAGTTTCTTTATTGGTACTTTGTAGCCTTATTCACGAAGCTTTATATAACTAAATTCCCTAGAGATCTTTAACGTTTTGCATCACTACACAAGAAATCATCACTACCATCACGACACAACAAACCATCACTAGGCTACATAACAAACCATCCCTAAACAACAAACCATCACTACACTACATAAAACCATCACTACACTACATAAAACCATCACTACACTACATAAAACCATCACTACACTACATTACAAACCATCACTACACTACATAAAACTATCACTACCATCACTACACTACATAAAACCATCACTACACTACATTTTTTTTTTTATTTTACCTTTATTTAACCAGGCAAGTCAGTTAAGAACAAATTCTTATTTTCAATGACGGCCTGGGAACAGTGGGTTAACTGCCTGTTCAGGGGCAGAACGACAGATTTGTACCTTGTCAGCTCGGGGGTTTGAACTCGCAACCTTCCGGTTACTA
The DNA here is from genome assembly GCF_045791955.1 of Oncorhynchus clarkii lewisi. NCBI lineage: Eukaryota > Metazoa > Chordata > Actinopteri > Salmoniformes > Salmonidae > Oncorhynchus > Oncorhynchus clarkii. Next base: position 6,226,191 of record NC_092162.1, on the reverse strand, counting down.
GTCCAACGCTCTAACCACTAGGCTACCCTGCCGCCCCTGGCAAAAAAAATAAAAATAAAAATTACAAACCATCACTACACTACATTACAAACCATCACTACACTACATAAAACTATCACTACCATCACTACACTACATAACAAACCATCACTACACTACATAAAACCATCCCTACACTACACTACATAACAAACCATCACTACACAACAAACCATCACTACATTACAAACCATCACTAAACAACAAACAATCACTACAAACCAAGTTAAGTTTTAATGTCACGAGCACCAGCACAGTGAAATGCCATTCTTCCACCTCTAATCCCAGCAATGCAGAGATCAATAACAATGTATTAGTGAAATAACAAGGTAGAACAAAATCACAAGATGTAAAAACAAGAAATATATACAGGGACAGATCCAGGATCAGTAGTTATATACAGGTACAGATCCAGGATCAGTAGTTATATACAGGGACAGATCCAGGATCAGTAGTTATATACAGGGACAGATCCAGGATCAGTAGTTATATACAGGGACAGATCCAGGGTCAGTAGTTATATACAGGGACAGATCCAGGGTCAGTAGTTATATACAGGGACAGATCCAGGATCAGTAGTTATATACAGGGACAGATCCAGGATCAGTAGTTATATACAGGGACAGCTCCAGGATCAGTAGTTATATACAGGGACAGATCCAGGATCAGTAGTTATATACAGGGACAGCTCCAGGATCAGTAGTTATATACAGGGACAGATCCAGGATCAGTAGTTATATACAGGGACAGATCCAGGATCAGTAGTTATATACAGGGACAGATCCAGGATCAGTAGTTATATACAGGGACAGATCCAGGATCAGTAGTTATATACAGGGACAGATCCAGGATCAGTAGTTATATACAGGGACAGATCCAGGATCAGTAGTTAAATACAGGGACAGTTCCAGGATCAGTAGTTATATACAGGGACAGATCCAGGGTCAGTAGTTATATACAGGGACCGTTCCAGGGTCAGTAGTTATATACAGCGACAGATCCAGGATCAGTAGTTATATACAGGGACAGATCCAGGATCAGTAGTTATATACAGGGACAGTTCCAGGGTCAGTAGTTATATACAGGGACAGTTCCAGGGTCAGTAGTTATATACAGGGACAGTTCCAGGGTCAGTAGCTATATCCAGGGTCAGTAGTTATATACAGGGTCAGTAGCTATATACAGTGACAGTTCCAGGGTCAGTAGCTATATACAGGGTCAGTAGCTATATACAGGGTCAGTAGCTATATACAGGGTCAGTAGCTATATACAGGGTCAGTTCCAGGGTCAGTAGCTACAGTGCCTTGCGAAAGTATTCGGCCCCCTTGAACTTTGCGACCCTTTGCCACATTTCAGGCTTCAAACATAAAGATATAAAACTGTATTTTTTTGTGAAGAATCAACAACAAGTGGGACACAATCATGAAGTGGAACAACATTTATTGGATATTTCAAACTTTTTTAACAAATCAAAAACTGAAAAATTGGGTGTGCAAAAGTATTCAGCCCATTTACTTTCAGTGCAGCAAACTCTCTCCAGAAGTTCAGTGAGGATCTCTGAATGATCCAATGTTGACCTAAATGACTAATGATGATAAATACAATCCACCTGTGTGTAATCAAGTCTCCGTATAAATGCACCTGCACTGTGATAGTCTCAGAGGTCCGTTAAAAGCGCAGAGAGCATCATGAAGAACAAGGAACACACCAGGCAGGTCCGAGATACTGTTGTGAAGAAGTTTAAAGCCGGATTTGGATACAAAAATATTTCCCAAGCTTTAAACATCCCAAGGAGCACTGTGCAAGCGATAATATTGAAATGGAAGGAGTATCAGACCACTGCAAATCTAGCAAGACCTGGCCGTCCCTCTAAACTTTCAGCTCATACAAGGAGAAGACTGATCAGAGATGCACTCTGGATGAACTGCATAGATCTACAGCTGAGGTGGGAGACTCTGTCCATAGGACAACAATCAGTCGTATATTGCACAAATCTGGCCTTTATGGAAGAGTGGCAAGAAGAAAGCCATTTCTTAAAGATATCCATAAAAAGTGTCGTTTAAAGTTTGCCACAAGCCACCTGGGAGACACACCAAACATGTGGAAGAAGGTGCTCTGGTCAGATGAAACCAAAATTGAACTTTTTGGCAACAATGCATAACGTTATGTTTGGCGTAAAAGCAACACAGCTGAACACACCATCCCCACTGTCAAACATGGTGGTGGCAGCATCATGGTTTGGGCCTGCTTTTCTTCAGCAGGGACAGGGAAGATGGTTAAAATTGATGGGAAGATGGATGGAGCCAAATACAGGACCATTCTGGAAGAAAACCTGATGGAGTCTGCTAAAGACCTGAGACTGGGACGGAGATTTGTCTTCCAACAAGACAATGATCCAAAACATAAAGCAAAATCTACAATGGAATGGTTCAAAAATAAACATATCCAGGTGTTAGAATGGCCAAGTCAAAGTCCAGACCTGAATCCAATCGAGAATCTGTGGAAAGAACTGAAAACTGCTGTTCACAAATGCTCTCCATCCAACCTCACTGAGCTCGAGCTGTTTTGCAAGGAGGAATGGGAAAAAATGTCAGTCTCTCGATGTGCAAAACTGATAGAGACATACCCCAAGCGACTTACAGCTGTAATCGCAGCAAAAGGTGGCGCTACAAAGTATTAACTTAAGGGGGCTGAATAATTTTGCACGCCCAATTTTTCAGTTTTTAATTTGTTAAAAAAGTTTGAAATATCCAATAAATGTCATTCCACTTCATGATTGTGTCCCACTTGTTGTTGATTCTTCACAAAAAAATACAGTTTTATATCTTTATGTTTGAAGCCTGAAATGTGGCAAAAGGTCACAAAGTTCAAGGGGGCCAAATACTTTCGCAAGGCACTGTATATACAGGGTCAGTTCCAGGGTCAGTAGTTATATACAGGGTCAGTTCCAGGGTCAGTAGCTATATACAGGGTCAGTAGCTATATACAGGGTCAGTCTCCATACCATATTAACAATGTGCAGGGATACTGGAGTGATGGAGGTAGATGTATAGGGGGAAGGTGACTATGCGTCAGGATATATGAAAAACAGTATGAGCAGCGTATATGATGATTGTATGTGAGTGTGTAGAGTCAGTATAAATGTATGTGCGAGTGAGCAGATGATGGAGTGGGTGTTTGTGAGTGTGTTGGAGTGTCAGTGTGTTGGAGTGACAGTGTGTAGGAGTGACAGTGTGTAGGGCCATGTGAGTGTGTTGGAGTGACAGTGTGTAGGGCCATGTGAGTGTGTTGGAGTGACAGTGTGTAGGGCCATGTGAGTGTGCAGAGAGAATACAAGGGTCAACTCAGATAGTCTGTGTAGCCATTTTGTTAGGTATTTATCAGTTTTATGGCATGGGGGATAGAAGCTGTCCAGGAGCCTGCTGGTGTCAGACTTGATGCTCCGGTACCGTTTGCCGTGCGGAAGCAGAGAGAACAGTCTATGACTAGGGTGATAATGTAGTAGCAGAGAGAACAGTCTACGACTCGGGTGATAATGTAGTAGCAGAGAGAACAGTCTATGACTAGGGTGATAATGTAGTAGCAGAGAGAACAGTCTATGACTTGGGTGATAATGTAGTAGCAGAGAGAACAGTCTACGACTCGGGTGATAATGTAGTAGCAGAAAGAACAGTCTATGACTCGGGTGATAATGTAGTAGCAGAGAGAACAGTCTATGACTAGGGTGATAATGTAGTAGCAGAGAGAACAGTATGACTAGGGTGATCATGCAGTAGCAGAGAGAACAGTCTATGACTAGGGCGATAATGTAGTAGAAGAGAGAACAGTCTGACTCGGGTGATAATGTAGTAGCAGAGAGAACAGTCTATGACTCGGGTGATAATGTAGTAGCAGAGAGAACAGTCTATGACTCGGGTGATAATGTAGTAGCAGAGAGAACAGTCTATGACTCGGGTGATAATGCAGTAGCAGAGAGAACAGTCTATGACTAGGGCGATAATGTAGTAGAAGAGAGAACAGTCTATGACTCGGGTGATAATGTAGTAGCAGAGAGAACAGTCTATGACTCGGGTGATAATGTAGTAGCAGAGAGAACAGTCCATGACTTGGGTGGTTGGAGACTTTGACAAACCAACCAGCGCTGGACGTGGAATGAAAAATGTGCCTTTAATCTATTCTTATTTTTTCCCCCTGGGCGCCAGTGTTCCAACCTGGGCGCCAGGGTTCCAACCTGGGCGCCAGGGTTCCAACCTGGGCGTCAGGGTTCCAACCTGGGCGCCAGGGTTCCAACCTGGGCGCCAGGGTTCCAACCTGGGCGCCAGTGTTCCAACCTGGGCGCCAGTGTTCCAACCTGGGCGCCAGGGTTCCAACCTGGGCGCCAGGGTTCCAACCTGGGCGCCAGGGTTCCAACCTGGGCGCCAGGGTTCCAACCTGGGCGCCAGGGTTCCAACCTGGGCGCCAGGGTTCCAACCTGGGCGCCAGTGTTCCAACCTGGGCGCCAGTGTTCCAACCTGGGCGCCAGTGTTACAACCTGGGCGCCAGGGTTCCAACCTGGGCGCCAGGGTTCCAACCTGGGCGCCAGTGTTCCAACCTGGGCGCCAGTGTTCCAACCTGGGCGCCAGGGTTCCAACCTGGGCGCCAGGGTTCCAACCTGGGCGCCAGGGTTCCAACCTGGGCGCCAGGGTTCCAACCTGGGCGCCAGGGTTCCAACCTGGGCGCCAGTGTTCCAACCTGGGCGCCAGTGTTCCAACCTGGGCGCCAGTGTTCCAACCTGGGCGCCAGTGTTCCAACCTGGGCGTCAGTGTTCCAACCTGGGCGCCAGTGTTACAACCTGGGCGCCAGTGTTACAACCTGGGCGCCAGTGTTCCAACCTGGGCGCCAGGGTTCCAACCTGGGCGCCAGGGTTCCAACCTGGGCGCCAGGGTTCCAACCTGGGCGCCAGGGTTCCAACCTGGGCGTCAGTGTTCCAACCTGGGCGCCAGTGTTCCATCCTGGGCGCCAGTGTTCCAACCTGGGCGCCAGTGTTACAACCTGGGCGCCAGTGTTACAACCTGGGCGCCAGGGTTCCAACCTGGGCGCCAAGGTTCCAACCTGGGCGCCAGTGTTCCAACCTGGGCGCCAGGGTTCCAACCTGGGCGTCACGTGTTCCAACCTGGGCGCCAGTGTTCCAACCTGGGCGCCAGTGTTCCAACCTGGGCGCCAGTGTTCCAACCTGGGCGCCAGTGTTCCAACCTGGGCGCCAGGCTATTTCTGCTCATGGAATTGTCACGGGAAACATGTTTGAAATGACAATGAAATCCAGAAACAAACAGATCTGGGACCAGTGTTCATATTCTACATTGAACGTTGTACAAGGTGAAATTAGCCTGGACTACAACAGTTTAATACTGCACACACAAATCAGCAGTGAACAATTGGTTTCCAAAAACTGGATAAGGATTTTATTGATAACTGAATTACATTTCTCTTTTATACATATTTCATAAATGATACAGGATTTTACATTTTCATTTTTTTTTTTTTTTGCCAACAGAGCATCCGATGTGAATGAAAAAAAAGACAAGACAAAGACAATAAGAGGTTTGAATGAAGAAACAAAAATAGATCATTTCAATCCTAATTGTCTTCTTTAGGCATTTTTAAACATATTTTTTTAGTTTTTTTCCCAAATAGTTTTTTTTAAGTGCACACAAAATAGGATGAAGATTCAAAAACAACAACGCACACGTCTTCAAAAACGGAATAAATGTGACTGGGGAGAGAACGAAAAGAAGGATAAGACACGATGAACAGAGTGGGAAAACAGATGAGTAAGGGGACTGAGAGGGAAAGTGGGGAGTGTGCCAACATTTTGTCTCTGATCTAGGACGGGAGTGAGTGATGTTGGGGCTACAGGAAGCAGGTCAAGGATTGCTCACAAGATGGCGGACAACTTTGACATTTCCTTAGATGGACCAACGATGGCAGGGAGGTGGCATGGTGGTGGTGGCGGCATGGTGGTGGCATAGCGCCAGGGGGATGGCGGCATGGTGGTATAGCGCCAGGGGGATGGCGGCATGGTGGTGGCATAGCGCCAGGTGGATGGCGGCATGGGAATTGCAGTCCACCTGCCCTGGGTCATGTTCATTAGGCACCAAACGGAGGAAAACGGACTGAAACAGGGAGGGAATACCTTGGACTTGACCAATAAGAAAAAGTTCATTTTTGATTTCCGTTGCACAACGTTTTCAGTTTCAGTTTCCTAATGAACACGACCCTCAATTGTTATTAGATCTCAGAACACTAGGTGCAGATCTATACTGGGGGAGAGGAGAGGGACAGACAGGGAGAGGAGGAGGAATGGGAGAGGAGAGGGGCAGACAGGGAGAGGAGGAGGAATGGGGGAGGAGAGGGACAGACAGGGAGAGAAGGAGGAATGGGGGAGGAGAGGGACAGACAGGGAGAGAAGGAGGAATGGGGGAGGAGAGGGGCAGACAGGGAGAGAAGGAGGAATGGGAGAGGAGAGAGACAGACAGGGAGAGAAGGAGGAATGGGGGAGGAGAGGGGCAGACAGGGAGAGAAGGAGGGATGGGGGAGGAGAGAGGGACAGACAGGGAGAGAAGGAGGAATGGGGGAGGAGAGGGGCAGACAGGCAGAGAAGGAGGGATGGGGGAGGAGAGGGGCAGACAGGGAGAGAAGGAGGGATGGGGGAGGAGAGGGACAGACAGGGAGAGAAGGAGGGATGGGGGAGGAGAGGGACAGACAGGGAGAGAAGGAGGGATGGGGGAGGAGAGGGACAGACAGGCAGAGAAGGAGGGATGGGGGAGGAGAGAGACAGACAGGGAGAGAAGGAGGAATGGGAGAGGAGAGGGACAGACAGGCAGAGAAGGAGGGATGGGGGAGGAGAGAGACAGACAGGGAGAGAAGGAGGGATGGGGGAGGAGAGGGACAGACAGGGAGAGAAGGAGGGATGAGGAAGGGGAGGGAGGTGCAGAGGCTGGGTTGGAGCCAGATTTGGCAGGGCAGATTCTAACGACAGAGAGATAGCCCTGTCCCATGCCCATTACTAGGAATCTCTACAAACAACATTCTTTTAAACTACCTTTGCGATATTCATGTTAATTAAATCATCTTTTAGTTTTCTTTATTTTCAACATAATTTCCCGTGTAAACATTACATTCATGCAACACCCGCTTTATAATAAAGTTCCTATATTTGATATATTTAGGTTTTTAAAAGAATAAGGAAGTTAAAGGTGGATGGATGGTATTATGATGAAAAAGAGGAGGAGTCTCTGATATGTATGTAGAGGTGTGTGTAACCAGCTCGTCTGTGTGTGTGTGTGTGTGTGTAACCAGCTCGTCTGTGTATGTGTGTGTGTGTGTGTGTGTGTGTGTGTGTGTGTGTGTGTGTGTGTGTGTGTGTGTGTGTCTCTCTTACTCTATCTCTGCTAGTGTGTGCAGTTGTGGAAAGTAAAGATTTTGAGCTAGGTGATCGAGGTCAGGTGGGTTGAGAGGAGAGTTGATTTATCGATCGGAGCGATTGAGGAGGAGACGATTCATAGATGTGTTGCTCTGCTCTTGGCCTCCTGTACGTATAAACACACACACACCTCACACCCTCTCACACACACACACACACCTCACTCCCTCTCACACACACACACCTCACACCCTCTCACACACACACACACACCTCACTCCCTCTCACACACACACACCTCACACCCTCTCACACACACACACCTCACACCCTCTCACACACACCTCACACCCTCTCCCTCACACACACACACACTTCACTCCCTCTCACACACACACACACACACACACACGGACACACACCTCGCTCTCTCACACACACACACACACACACACATTTTGCTTACCTCATCCCCATTCTCAGAGTCTATCTCTGTTCATTAAATTGTAGAGTACCAGTTTGCTGAACATAGCTTACTCAGCATGAATAGACCTATACTGATGGTACAGATGGTTCGGTCATAGACATTTGACGATGAAGGTCTCTTCCAATATGATGATTCCAATCCTCTGAGACTAGAAATATCTGTCTATGTATGTTTCCCTTACTGCTCTAAACAGTCTGTCCCACAAAGGCACCACGTTCCGTGGAGATCCCACGCGCGCACACACACACAGACATTATTATTACAATATTAATATGTCTCTTTCTTTATATCCTCACAATTAGGTTGGTGTAAAGAGGTGAGCATATTCAGAAATGGTACACAGTCGGGCCACAGCTGTTTGTGAGGGTTCTACAGGGGTACATCGTCGCTGTTTGTGAGGGTTCTACGGGGGTACATCACAGCTGTTTGTGAGGGTTCTACGGGGGTACATCGTCGCTGTTTGTGAGGGTTCTACGGGGGTACATCACAGCTGTTTGTGAGGGTTCTACAGGGGTACATCGTCGCTGTTTGTGAGGGTTCTACGGGGGTACATCACAGCTGTTTGTGAGGGTTCTACAGGGGTACATCACAGCTGTTTGTGAGGGTTCTACAGGGGTACATCACAGCTGTTTGTGAGGGTTCTACGGGGGTACATCACAGCTGTTTGTGAGGGTTCTACAGGGGTACATCACAGCTGTTTGTGAGGGTTCTACGGGGGTACATCACAGCTGTTTGTGAGGGTTCTACAGGGGTACATCACAGCTGTTTGTGAGGGTTCTACAATGTTCTCTTGGCTGATATGAGTTATAGTGTAGTTGGAAGGAATTGTAGGATATGTGAGTGGCACGTGGAATCTCTGGGCCAGAAATCCTTCTCAGAACTCTGTTTGTGGATGATGGGTGTTTGTCTATGAAGCCTTGGTGGGCTATATTGCTGGTAGTACAATGAGAACAGTGTGTGAGAGAAGAAGTGGGGAGAACCTATTGATACGGGGGTCCTGTATGGTTGAGACATTACTGAAGAGATACAGATATGGTATATCAACTATATTACTGATATAGGATGTTAAAGAGAGAGCTCCTCCCCCCACTGAATGATCTAAACCTCCTCTATCTTCATTGGGATTGATTGTATATTATTAGTATATTGTTTCTCATAACAAATATAGCTTCTAAAGTAAAACATCTGGGAATACTGGAACACACAGTGATGTTGTTATCGGAAGTACTATCCTCCAATCCCGGCGCAGCATGTTACAGGAAACAGGAAGTCGATAGAAAGTCAACAACAGGAATAGGAAGTGAGGTGTGGTCACCTGACCTCAACTCCGTCTATCCACTTCCTGTAAAGGCTGTGACAATCTGAAAGGCGCCTGATAAAAGGTCCTTGTCATCATTAGCAATATGCTCTGTGGGTAGCTGTCCGTCAGGCAGAGAGGGCGGGAACTGGTTACAGGCGGGGCAGGGTTGGCCACAGCCAATCAGACGAGACAAAAGGGGTCGGCCAAGGTCAACGTTCACGGTCACCTAGAGGGTCACAGGAACCCTTGTCCAATCACAGCCATGTCCTCCGTGCATGCAGAGGTCAGAGGGCTGAGGTTAAAAGTCAGGGGGTGGAGCAAGAGGTTCCCAGGTAGAGGATATTCATAGGACACAGACGTCCCGAGGCCCCACAGGAGTGGTGTGTGTGTGTGTTTGAATGCTGCACTGTGGGCCTAGCTAACACATAGATATAGCAACTGTTAAGTGGCTTGGGGTTGGAGTCCCGGGATATCACCACACACACTTATAGACGTGTCCATTTGTCTGCCCCCCTCCACCTCCGCTGTAACTCCTCACACTGCAGCGTGTCACTTCCTGTACGTCCCCTAGAGCTTCCTGCAGGCTGTGCTGAAGTCCTGTTGCATATCCATAGCACCCAGTTTCATCTTAATCTCCACCCCCAGACACAATTTGATTCAGTTTCTGTTCTTTCTAAACCTCCTCTACAGATGGGTTTACTTTATAATTTGAGTTTTCAAGTCAGAGAAATTTAAGAAAGGAGAAAATGTAAAAAAAAAGAAGAAAAACTTCCACGGTCGGTCGCTAAAGGGAAGGGTTTTAACAAAGAGGAGTAAAGGTGGACGGATGGAGAGAGAGGAGGGGGGTAAGGAAAGGAGGGATGAAGGAGCGGAAGAGGGTAAGGAAAGGAGGGATGGAGGAGGATAAGGAAAGAAGGGATGAAGGAGAGGAAGAGGGTAAGGAAAGGAGGGATGGAGGAGGATAAGGAAAGGAGGGATGGAGGAGGAGGATAAGGAAAGGAGGGATGGAGGAGAATAAGGAAAGGAGGGATGGAGGAGAAGAAGAGGGTAAGGAAAGGAGGGATGGAGGAGGGGAGGAGGGTAAGGAAAGGAGGGATGGAGGAGGATAAGGAAAGGAGGGATGGAGGAGAGGAAGAGGGTAAGGAAAGGAGGGATGGAGGAGAAGAAGAGGGTAAGGAAAGAAGGGATGGAAGAGGATAAGGAAAGGAAGGATGGAGGAGGGGAGGAGGGTAAGGAAAGGAGGGATGGAGAAGGGTAAGGAAAGGAGGGAGGGAGGAGGGTAAGGAAAGGAGGGATGGAGAAGGGTAAGGAAAGGAGGGAGGGAGGAGGGTAAGGAAAGGAGGGATGGAGAAGGGTAAGGAAAGGAGGGAGGGAGGAGGGTAAGGAAATAGGGATGGAGAAGGGTAAGGAAAGGAGGGAGGGAGGAGGGTAAGGAAAGGAAGGATGGAGAAGGGTAAGGAAAGGAAGGATGGAGGAGTGGAGGGATAGTTGAAGAAAGCAGAGGAGGACATCACTCTTCCCATCAATCTTTGCTGGCGGCGGTGAGTTGCTGGACAGGGAGTTGGAGCTGGAGGGGGTCCCTCAGGCGTTTCAGATCTAACTCCACCTGGGGGGGGGGGAGAATAGTATGAGAAATGTGTGAATTCCTTCTACAATTGCAAATTTTTTGTCATAACATTTCAATCCAGATTATAAAACCATGACAGGGTACATTTTGTGAAAGCATGTTAATGTGTGTTAATGTGTGCATGCCTGTGTTTGTCTGTGTGCTAGCATGCCAGCCTGCATCTGTTCCTGCCTACATAGGGTTGGTATCGGGGTTAGTGTCGGGGTTAATGTCGGGGATGGGGTTAGTGTCGGGGTTGGGGTCAGTGTCGGGGTTGGGGTCAGTGTCGGGGTCAGTGTCGGGTGGGGTTAGTGTCGGGGTTGGGGTTAATGTTGGGGTTGGGGTTAATGTTGGGGTTAGTGTCGGGGTTGGGGTTAGTGTCGGGGTTGGGGTTAGTGTCGGGGTTAGTGTCAGGGTTGGGGTTAGTGTCGGGGTTGGGGTTAGTGTCGGGGTTGGGGTTAGTATTGGGGTCAGTGTCGGGTGGGGTTAGTGTCGGGGATGGGGTTTATGTCGGGGGTGGGGTCAGTGTTGGGTGGGGTTAGTGTCGGGTCGGGGTCAGTGTCGGGGTTAGTGTCAAGGTTGGTGTCGGGGTTGGTGTCGTGGTCGGGGTCAGTGTCGGGGTTAGTGTCGGAGTTGGGGTCTATGTCGGGATCAGTGTCGGGGTTGGGGACAGTGTCGGGGTGGTGTCAGTGTTGGGGTTAGTGTCAGGGTAAATGTTGGGGTTAGTGTCGGGTTGGTGTTAGTGTCGGGGTTGGTGTCGGGGTCGGGGTTAGTGTCGGGGTCGGGGTTAGTGTCGGGGTCAGTGTCGGGGTTGGGGTAGTGTTTGGGTTAGTGTCGGGGTTGGGGTCAGTGTCGGGGTCAGTGTCGGGGTTAGTGTCGGGGTTAGTGTCAGTGTCGGGGTTAGTGTCGGGGTTGGGTTTAGTGTCGGGTTTGGTGTCAGTGTCGGGGTTAGTGTCGGGGATGGTGTCGGGGTCGGGGTTAGTGTCGGGGTTGTGGTCAGTGTCGGGGTCAGTGTCGGGGTTGGGGTCAGTGTCGGGGTCGGGGTTGGTGTCGGGGGGTTGGTGTCGGGGTTGGGGTCAGTGTCGGGGTTAGTGTCGGGGTTGGTGTCGTGGTTGGGGTTGGTGTCGTGGTTGGGGTTGGTGTCGTGGTCGGGGTTTGTGTCGGGGTTAGTGTCGGGGTTGGTGTCAGTGTCGGGGTTAGTGTCGGGGTTGGGGTTAGTGTCGGGGTTAGTGTCAATGTCGGGGTTAGTGTCGGGGTTGGTGTCAGTGTCGGGGTTGGTGTCGTGGTCGGGGTTAGTGTCGGGGTTGGTGTCAGTGTCGGGGTTAGTGTCGGGGTTGGGGTCAATGTCGGGGTTAGTGTCAGGGTAGTGTTTGGGTTAGTGTCGGGTGGGGTTAGTGTCGTGGTTGGGGTCAGTGTCGGGTTTAGTGTCGGGGTTGGTGTCAGTGTCGGGGTTGGGTTTAGTGTCGGGTTTGGTGTCAGTGTCGGGGTTAGTGTCGGGGATGGTGTCGGGGTCGGGGTTAGTGTCGGGGTTGTGGTCAGTGTCGGGGTCAGTGTCGGGGTTGGGGTTAGTGTCGGGGTTGTGGTTAGTGTCGGAGTTAGTGTCGGGGTCAGTGTCGGGGTCGGGGTCAGTGTCGGGGTCGGGGTTAGTGTCGGGGTCAGTGTCGGGGTCGGGGTTAGTGTCTGGGTTAGTGTCGGGGTTGGTGTCAGTGTCGGGGTTGGTGTCGTGGTTGGGGTTGGTGTCGGGGTTAGTGTCGGGGTTGGTGTCAGTGTCGGGGTTAGTGTCGGGGTTGGGGTTAGTGTCGGGGTTAGTGTCAATGTCGGGGTTAGTGTCGGGGTTGGTGTCAGTGTCGGGGTTGGTGTCGTGGTCGGGGTCAGTGTCGGGGTTAGTGTCGGGGTTGGGGGTTAGTGTCGGGGTTAGGGTCATGTCGGGGTTAGTGTCAGGGTAGTGTTTGGGTTAGTGTCGGGTGGGGTTAGTGTCGTGGTTGGGGTCAGTGTCGGGATTAGTGTCGGGGTTGGTGTCAGTGTCGGGGTTGGTGTCGTGGTCGGGGTTAGTGTCGGGGTTAGTGTCGGGGTTGGTGTCAGTGTCGGGGTTAGTGTCGGGGTTGGGGTCAATGTCGGGGTTAGTGTCGGGGTAGTGTTTGGGTTAGTGTCGGGTGGGGTTAGTGTCGTGGTTGGGGTCAGTGTCGGGGTTAGTGTCGGGGTTGGTGTCAGTGTCGGGGTTAGTGTCGGGGCTGGGGTCAATGTCGGGGTTAGTGTCGGGGTTGTGGTCAGTGTCGGGGTTAGTGTTTGAGTTGGTGTCGGGGTTGAGGTAGTGTTTGGGTTAGTGTCGGGTGGGGTTAGTGTCGGGGTTGGGGTCAGTGTCGGGGTCAGTGTCGGGGTTGGGGTCAGTGTCAGGGTCAGTGTCGGGGTCAGTGTCGGGGTCAGTGTAGGGGTTAGTGTCAGTAGCGAGGTTAGTGTTGGAGTTGGGAATAGTGTCGGGGTCAGTGTAGGGGTTAGTGTCAGTAGCGAGGTTAGTGTTGGAGTTGGGAATAGTGTAGGGGTTGGTGTCAGTAGCGAGGTTAGAGTTGGTGTTAGTGTCGCGGTCGTGGTTGGTGTCGGGTTCAGTGTCGGGGTTAGTTTTTGAGTTGGTGTCCGTGTCGGGGTTAGTGTTGGAGTTGGTGTCCGTGTCGGGGTTAGTGTTGGAGTTGGTGTCCGTGTCGGGGTTAGTGTCGGGGTTCGTGTTTGAGTTGGTGTCCGTGTCAGGGTTAGTGCCTACCTCAGCGATAGTGTCTTTCAGCTCGTTGTACTTGTAGATGTCAAAGCGTTGTCTCTTCACCCCCTTGTGGAAGAACAGCAGGTACTGTCTGTCCCTGGCGTCTGGGTAGATGTACTCCTACAGGACGGGGGATATTCTGTCACAATAACACAACACACAAATACACCTACTCCAGAATGCTACAACTTCTACTAAGGAATATACTGTATACATACTGTACACCAACAGGAAAACGAGGACACATCCGTGAATGAATCAAATGTGAATGAGCCAAACGCGAATGAGCCAAACGCGAATGAATCAAACGCGAATGAGCCAAACGCGAATGAACCAAACACGAATGAACCTGCTCCAAAAACGCTACTAGACTTTAAAAAAAGTGAAACTTGTTCTTTAAACACACAAACACAGTCTGGCCCTGTAAAATGCTTGGATTTGCTGTGTGCTATAGAGGGTGTGTGTGTGTGTGTGTGTGTGTGTGTGTTACCTGGCGTGTGAGTACGTAGTAGGAGTACATAGCCATGGCGGTAGCGTAGGTAATGAAGTAGGTGACAGGCTCCATGATGTCCCAGGAGTACTCCCACCAGGTGAGACGCGCCAGGATCCCAAACTGTGTTGCCATGTAGGCCATGCCCCCCCACAGCACCCAGGTGGTACGACGCTCCGCCTTACGACTCAGCTCCTCCCTCACCTGGGCAAACAGCCAATCAGAGACAGCCATCAGTCATAAAAAGGAACACCAACTCAGTTGTTAAGAATGTAGTGCTTGCAACACCAGGAAAGCGGGTTTGATTCCCGGGACCACACATTCCCCCCCCCCCCCCCGTGTCAAATCGCCAATTGGTAAACCTATCCATTATGGGATTAATTGACACAAACAAACATTACAATAATTCACTATGGTAATTAATGATCATTCTTCTTCCGGTGTTCTCTGCATTGCGCATTGCATAAAGAGTAAAAACAATAAAGTAGCGTTGGATAAAAGCATCAGCTAAGAGATAGATATAATATATAACTCACTCACTACCGTCACACTACCATCACTACCATCCATTGATTTGTGAATGAACTCTCCAAATGTGCTGGCTTGAGTCCATCCTTTCCTTGGGAGTAAACTGCTGAACACAGTTGTATTGAGCCTTTACTACCCCCCCCCCCCCATGCTAAACATTAACCATGCAGTTCTCTATCCCCCCCCCTAAACATTAACCATGCAGTTCTCTACCCTCCCCCTAAACATTAACCATGCAGTTCTCTATCCCCCCCCCTAAACATTAACCATGCAGTTCTCTACCCCCCCCTATACATTAACCATGCAGTTCTCTACCCCCCCCTATACATTAACCATGCAGTTCTCTATCCCCCCCTTAACATTAACCATGCAGTTCTCTATCCCCCCCCATGCTAAACATTAACCATGCAGTTCTCTATCCCCCCCCCTAAACATTAACCATGCAGTTCTCTACCCCCCCTCTAAACATTAACCATGCAGTTCTCTACCCCCCCCTATACATTAACCATGCAGTTCTCTATCCCCCCCTTAACATTAACCATGCAGTTCTCTACCCCCCCCAAACATTAACCATGCAGTTCTCTACCCCCCCCCCCTAAACATTAACCATGCAGTTCTCTACCCCCCCCCCCTAAACATTAACCATGCAGTTCTCTACCCCCCCCTCCTAAACATTAACCATGCAGTTCTCTATCCCCCCCCATGCTAAACATTAACCATGCAGTTCTCTACCCCCCCCCCCTAAACATTAACCATGCAGTTCTCTACCCCCCCCTAAACATTAACCATGCAGTTCTCTACCCCCCACCCCCTTAACATTAACCATGCAGTTCTCTACCCCCCCCCCCCCCCCCCTAAACATTAACCATGCAGTTCTCTACCCCCCCCCCCCCCCCTAACATTAACCATAAAGTGAATGGAATTCTAAACACAGTAATTCATGTCCATCAGAAGACAGAAAAAAAGTGATATTTACAAATGTACTTAATGCCAATAAGTGACTGTGTGTGTTCCGTACCTTCTCTAGAGGACGTAGCTGTGAGTTGAGGTCCTCCAGTCTGACCACCAGTTCCTTCTCTTTACTAAGCTGATGCTCTTCTATACGCATGGTGGTGTAGAGCTGCTGAACCAGGAACTTAACGTCGTTCAGACGCTCTGCCTCGTCATTGGCTAGGAGATCTAAAGACACACACAGAGGGTTAGAAGGTAGAAACAGACAGGCTCTGCCTCGTCATTGGCTAGGAGATCTACAGACACACAGAGGGTTAGAAGGTAGAGACAGACAGACAGACAGACAGACAGACAGACAGACAAACAAATGCCTACTTTCACCTCTTAAAAGTATGAAGTACAAAATAAATGTGTTTTCATCTCCTGACCCCTGGTCAATCTCACCTCTCCGTGGCGGTCGAACCAGGTGTGTAACGTCGTTGATGACCAGGTTGAAGTCATCCAACAGCAGGATGTCTATCCCTGTAGAAGAGGCTACTCTCGCCCCATCTGGAGGGAGGGAGGGAGGGGAGAGGGGGAGGGGAGGAGGGAGGGAGGGGAGGAGGGAGGGGAGGGAGGGAGGGAGAGGGGAAACAGGGAGGGGAGAGGGGGAGGGAGGGAGAGGGGAGGGAGGGAGAGGGGAGGGAGGAGGGAGGGGAGAGGGAGAGGGAGGGGAGAGAGGGAGAGGGGGAGGGGAGGGAGAGAAGATGGAGAATGGAAAGAGACAAAGAGAGAGGGAGAGAGACAGAAACAAAGGGATATCAGTCATGAGACCACACTCTGCTACTTGAAACACACTTCACATCCTCATCATTTCATGGCAGTAACATTTAGCCTATTTCTCTGGCTTGTCTCCCAACTGGCACACTATTCCCTACATAGTGCACTACGTTTAACCAGGGACAATAGGGCTCTGGTCAGAGGTTGTGCACTATAAGGGTTGAAATAGGGAGCTATGTGAATGTAGAAAAGGCCTCTGAGACCTTCTAATGGAGATTGTGCCTGTGTCCCAAATTGATTCCTATTCCCTAGGCAGTGCACTACTTTTGATCAGACCCCTATCGGTAGTAGTGCACTAATTAGGGGAAAGGGTGCCATTTGGGAGGCAGGTCGGATATCACAGCCTCAGAGTGAAGACATCTGCACCACTTGTTAGAGGATAATGAGCACCATCGGTAATGGAGAATGGCTTCGTCCTGCACGGTACCCTATTCCATATAGAGTGCACTACTCCTGACCACTAAATAGGGAATAGGGTGCCATTTGGGAAGCACATAAATAATAATGAGCATCGGACTGAATGGGTATTGTGGCAATATGCCCGAATACTGATTGTACAGCGCGGGTAACTATTATCTACATAAGGGATAGGCAACTTTGATGGGGGGAGGGAGGGGGGGGAGGCACTCATCATGAGGGTTCGCAGTTAACTAGTGTCTTCAACAACCAGGATTACTACTGATTGTACAGCGCGGGTAACTATCATCTACATAAGGGATAGGCAACTTTGATGGGGGGAGGGAGGGGGGGAGGCACTCATCATGAGGGTTCGCAGTTAACTAGTGTCTTCAACAACCAGGATTACTACTGATTGTACAGCGCGGGTAACTATCATCTACATAAGGGATAGGCAACTTTGATGGGGGGAGGGAGGGGGGGGAGGCACTCATCATGAGGGTTCGCAGTTAACTAGTGTCTACAACAACCAGGATTACTACTGATTGTACAGCGCGGGTAACTATTATCTACATAAGGGATAGGCAACTTTGATGGGGGGAGGGAGGGGGGGGCACTCATCATGAGGGTTCGCAGTTAACTAGTGTCTACAACAACCAGGATTACTACTGATTGTACAGCGCGGGTAACTATTATCTACATAAGGGATAGGCAACTTTGATGGGGGGAGGGAGGGGGGGGGGCACTCATTGTGAGGGTTCGCAGTTAACTAGTGTCTACAACAACCAGGATTACTACTGATAGAACAGAGTGGTTAACTAGTGTCTACAACAACCAGGATTACTACTGATAGAACAGAGTGGTTAACTAGTGTCAACAACAACCAGGATTACTACTGGTAGAACAGTGGTTAACTAGTGTCTACAACAACCAGGATTACTACTGATAGAGTGGTTAACTAGTGTCTACAACAACCAGGATTACTACTGATAGAGTGGTTAACTAGTGTCTACAACAACCAGGATTACTACTGGTAGAACAGAGTGGTTAACTAGTGTCTACAACAACCAGGGTTACTACTGATAGAACAGAGTGGTTAACTAGTGTCTACAACAACCAGGATTACTACTGATAGAACAGAGTGGTTAACTAGTGTCAACAACAACCAGGATTACTACTGATAGAACAGAGTAGTTAACTAGCGTCTACAACAACCAGGATTACTACTGATAGAACAGAGTGGTTAACTAGTGTCTACAACAACCAGGATTAGTACTGATAGAACAGAGTGGTTAACTAGTGTCTACAACAACCAGGATTACTACTGATAGAACAGAGTGGTTAACTAGTGTCTACAACAACCAGGATTACTACTGATAGAACAGAGTGGTTAACTAGTGTCTACAACAACCAGGATTACTACTGGTAGAACAGAGTGGTTAACTAGTGTCTACAACAACCAGGATTACTACTGATAGAACAGAGTGGTTAACTAGTGTCTACAACAACCAGGATTACTACTGGTAGAACAGAGTGGTTAACTAGTGTCTACAACAACCAGGATTACTACTGGTAGAACAGAGTGGTTAACTAGTGTCTACAACAACCAGGATTACTACTGGTAGAACAGAGTGGTTAACTAGTGT
This sequence comes from Oncorhynchus clarkii lewisi, assembly GCF_045791955.1. Taxonomy (NCBI): domain Eukaryota; kingdom Metazoa; phylum Chordata; class Actinopteri; order Salmoniformes; family Salmonidae; genus Oncorhynchus; species Oncorhynchus clarkii. The sequence continues at coordinate 6,207,775 of NC_092162.1, read as the reverse complement.
CTACAACAACCAGGATTACTACTGATAGAGTGGTTAACTAGTGTCTACAACAACCAGGATTACTACTGATAGAGTGGTTAACTAGTGTCCACAACAACCAGGATTACTACTGATAGAACAGAGTGGTTAACTAGCGTCTACAACAACCAGGATTACTACTGGTAGAACAGAGTGGTTAACTAGTGTCTACAACAACCAGGATTACAACTGGTAGAACAGAGTGGTTAACTAGTGTCTACAACAACCAGGATTACTACTGGTAGAACAGAGTGGTTAACTAGTGTCTACAACAACCAGGATTACTACTGGTAGAACAGAGTGGTTAACTAGTGTCTACAACAACCAGGATTACAACTGGTAGAACAGAGTGGTTAACTAGTGTCTACAACAACCAGGATTACTACTGGTAGAACAGAGTGGTTAACTAGTGTCTACAACAACCAGGATTACAACTGGTAGAACAGAGTGGTTAACTAGTGTCTACAACAACCAGGATTACAACTGGTAGAACAGAGTGGTTAACTAGTGTCTACAACAACCAGGATTACTACTGGTAGAACAGAGTGGTTAACTAGTGTCTACAACAACCAGGATTACAACTGGTAGAACAGAGTGGTTAACTAGTGTCTACAACAACCAGGATTACTACTGGTAGAACAGAGTGGTTAACTAGTGTCTACAACAACCAGGATTACTACTGATAGAACAGAGTGGTTAACTAGTGTCTACAACAACCAGGATTACTACTGGTAGAACAGAGTGGTTAACTAGTGTCTACAACAACCAGGATTACTACTGGTAGAACAGAGTGGTTAACTAGTGTCTACAACAACCAGGATTACTACTGGTAGAACAGAGTGGTTAACTAGTGTCTACAACAACCAGGATTACAACTGGTAGAACAGAGTGGTTAACTAGTGTCTACAACAACCAGGATTACAACTGGTAGAACAGAGTGGTTAACTAGTGTCTACAACAACCAGGATTACTACTGGTAGAACAGAGTGGTTAACTAGTGTCTACAACAACCAGGATTACAACTGGTAGAACAGAGTGGTTAACTAGTGTCTACAACAACCAGGATTACTACTGGTAGAACAGAGTGGTTAACTAGTGTCTACAACAACCAGGATTACTACTGATAGAACAGAGTGGTTAACTAGTGTCTACAACAACCAGGATTACTACTGGTAGAACAGAGTGGTTAACTAGTGTCTACAACAACCAGGATTACTACTGGTAGAACAGAGTAGTTAACTAGCGTCTACAACAACCAGGATTACAACTGGTAGAACAGAGTGGTTAACTAGTGTCTACAACAACCAGGATTACTACTGATAGAGTGGTTAACTAGTGTCTACAACAACCAGGATTACTACTGATAGAGTGGTTAACTAGTGTCCACAACAACCAGGATTACTACTGATAGAACAGAGTGGTTAACTAGCGTCTACAACAACCAGGATTACTACTGGTAGAACAGAGTGGTTAACTAGTGTCTACAACAACCAGGATTACAACTGGTAGAACAGAGTGGTTAACTAGTGTCTACAACAACCAGGATTACTACTGATAGAACAGAGTGGTTAACTAGTGTCTACAACAACCAGGATTACTACTGATAGAACAGAGTAGTTAACTAGCGTCTACAACAACCAGGATTACAACTGGTAGAACAGAGTGGTTAACTAGTGTCTACAACAACCAGGATTACTACTGATAGAGTGGTTAACTAGTGTCTACAACAACCAGGATTACTACTGATAGAGTGGTTAACTAGTGTCCACAACAACCAGGATTACTACTGATAGAACAGAGTGGTTAACTAGCGTCTACAACAACCAGGATTACTACTGGTAGAACAGAGTGGTTAACTAGTGTCTACAACAACCAGGATTACAACTGGTAGAACAGAGTGGTTAACTAGTGTCTACAACAACCAGGATTACAACTGGTAGAACAGAGTGGTTAACTAGTGTCTACAACAACCAGGATTACTACTGGTAGAACAGAGTGGTTAACTAGTGTCTACAACAACCAGGATTACTACTGATAGAGTGGTTAACTAGTGTCTACAACAACCAGGATTACTACTGATAGAGTGGTTAACTAGTGTCCACAACAACCAGGATTACTACTGATAGAACAGAGTGGTTAACTAGCGTCTACAACAACCAGGACTACTACTGGTAGAACAGAGTGGTTAACTAGTGTCTACAACAACCAGGATTACAACTGGTAGAACAGAGTGGTTAACTAGTGTCTACAACAACCAGGATTACTACTGATAGAACAGAGTGGTTAACTAGTGTCTACAACAACCAGGATTACTACTGATAGAACAGAGTAGTTAACTAGCGTCTACAACAACCAGGATTACAACTGGTAGAACAGAGTGGTTAACTAGTGTCTACAACAACCAGGATTACTACTGATAGAGTGGTTAACTAGTGTCTACAACAACCAGGATTACTACTGATAGAGTGGTTAACTAGTGTCCACAACAACCAGGATTACTACTGATAGAACAGAGTGGTTAACTAGCGTCTACAACAACCAGGATTACTACTGGTAGAACAGAGTGGTTAACTAGTGTCTACAACAACCAGGATTACAACTGGTAGAACAGAGTGGTTAACTAGTGTCTACAACAACCAGGATTACTACTGATAGAACAGAGTGGTTAACTAGTGTCTACAACAACCAGGATTACTACTGATAGAACAGAGTAGTTAACTAGCGTCTACAACAACCAGGATTACAACTGGTAGAACAGAGTGGTTAACTAGTGTCTACAACAACCAGGATTACTACTGATAGAGTGGTTAACTAGTGTCTACAACAACCAGGATTACTACTGATAGAGTGGTTAACTAGTGTCCACAACAACCAGGATTACTACTGATAGAACAGAGTGGTTAACTAGCGTCTACAACAACCAGGATTACTACTGGTAGAACAGAGTGGTTAACTAGTGTCTACAACAACCAGGATTACAACTGGTAGAACAGAGTGGTTAACTAGTGTCTACAACAACCAGGATTACTACTGATAGAACAGAGTGGTTAACTAGTGTCTACAACAACCAGGATTACTACTGATAGAACAGAGTAGTTAACTAGCGTCTACAACAACCAGGATTACAACTGGTAGAACAGAGTGGTTAACTAGTGTCTACAACAACCAGGATTACTACTGATAGAGTGGTTAACTAGTGTCTACAACAACCAGGATTACTACTGATAGAGTGGTTAACTAGTGTCCACAACAACCAGGATTACTACTGATAGAACAGAGTGGTTAACTAGCGTCTACAACAACCAGGATTACTACTGGTAGAACAGAGTGGTTAACTAGTGTCTACAACAACCAGGATTACTACTGATAGAACAGAGTGGTTAACTAGTGTCTACAACAACCAGGATTAGTACTGATAGAACAGAGTGGTTAACTAGTGTCTACAACAACCAGGATTACTACTGATAGAACAGAGTGGTTAACTAGTGTCTACAACAACCAGGATTACTACTGATAGAACAGAGTGGTTAACTAGTGTCTACAACAACCAGGATTACTACTGGTAGAACAGAGTGGTTAACTAGTGTCTACAACAACCAGGATTACTACTGATAGAACAGAGTGGTTAACTAGTGTCTACAACAACCAGGATTACTACTGGTAGAACAGAGTGGTTAACTAGTGTCTACAACAACCAGGATTACTACTGGTAGAACAGAGTGGTTAACTAGTGTCTACAACAACCAGGATTACTACTGGTAGAACAGAGTGGTTAACTAGTGTCTACAACAACCAGGATTACTACTGATAGAGTGGTTAACTAGTGTCTACAACAACCAGGATTACTACTGATAGAGTGGTTAACTAGTGTCCACAACAACCAGGATTACTACTGATAGAACAGAGTGGTTAACTAGCGTCTACAACAACCAGGATTACTACTGGTAGAACAGAGTGGTTAACTAGTGTCTACAACAACCAGGATTACAACTGGTAGAACAGAGTGGTTAACTAATTTAAGGCCCTGTCTGTGCTGCATTTAAAAAAATGTTTAACCTTTATTTAACTAGGCAAGTCAGTTAAGAACAAATTCTTATTTACAATGACGGCCTACATGCTCTTCATGGTTGTGGTATAGCTGTGTGGTTGTGTGTGTTTATTTCATTTCACCTTTATTTAACCAGGTAGGCTAGTTGAGAACAAGTTCTCATTTACAACTGCGGCCTGGCCAAGATAAAGCATAGCAGTGCGACACAAACAACAACACAGAGTTACACATGGAATAAACAAACATACAATCAATAAAACAATAGAAAAAGTCTATATACAGTGAGTGCAAATGAGGTAAGATAAGGGAGGTAAGGCAATAAATAGGCCATAGTGGTGAAATAATTACAATATAGCAATTAAACACTGGAATGGTAGATGTGCAGAAGATGAGTGTGCAAGTAGAGATACTGGGGTGCAAAGGAGCAAAATAAATACAGTATGGGATGAGGTTGTTGGATGGGCTATTTACAGATGGGCTATGTACAGGTGCAGTGATCTGTGAGCTGCTCTGATAGCTGGTGCTTAAAGCTAGTGATGGAGATATGAGTCTCCAGCTTCAGTGATTTTTGCAGTTCGTTCCAGTCATTGGCAGCAGAGAACTGGAAGGAAAGGCGACCAAAGGAGGAATTGGCTTTGGGGGTGACCAGAGAGATATAGCCGCTGGAGTGCGTTCTACGGGTGGGTGCTGCTATGGTGATCAGTGAGCTGAGATAAGGCGGGGCTTTACCTAGCAAAGACTTATAGATGACCTGGAGCCAGTTTGGCGACGAATATGAAGCGAGGGCCAGCCAACGAGAGCATACAGGTCACAGTGGTGGGTAGTATATGGGGCTTTGGTAACGGATGGCACTGTGATATAATGCATCCAATTTGTTGAGTAGAGTGTTGGAGGCTATTTTGTAAATTACATCCCCGAAGTCGAGGATCGGTAGAATAGTCAGTTCTACAAGGGTATGTTTGGCAGCATGAGTGAAGGAGGCTTTGTTGCGAAATAGGAAGCCGATTCTAGATTTAATTTTGGATTGGAGATGCTTAATGTGAGTCTGGAAGGAGAGTTTACAGTCTAACCAGACACCTAGGTATTTGTAGTTGTCCACGTATTCTAAGTCAGAGCCGTCCAGAGTAGTGATGTTGGACAGGCGGGTAGGTGCAGGTAGCGATCGGTTGAAGAGCATGCATTTAGTTTTACTTGTATTTAAGAGCAATTGGAGGCCACAGAAGGATAATTGTGTGGCATTGAAGCTCGTCTGGAGGTTAGTTAACACAGTGTCCAAAGAAGGGCCAGATGTATACAGAATGCTGTTGTCTGCGTAGAGGTGGATCAGAGAATCACCAGCAGCAAGAGCGTCATCATTGATGTATAGAGACTGCCAGAGGTCCGGACAACAGGCCCTCCGATTTGACACACTGAACTCTGTCTAAAAAGTAGTTGGTGAACCAAGCGAGGCAATCATTTGAGAAACCAAAGCTGTTGAGTCTTCCGATAGAATGTTGTGATTGACAGAGCCGAAAGCCTTGGCCAGGTCGATGAAGACGGCTGCACAGTACTGTCGATTATCGATGGCAGTTATGATATCGTTTAGGACCTTGAGCGTGGCTGAGGTGCACCCGTGAACAGCTCGGAAACCAGATTGCATCGTGGAGAAGGTACGGTGCGATTCGAAATGGTCGGTGATCTATTTGTTAACTTGGCTTTTGAAGACCTTAGAAAGAAAAGGTAGGATAGATGTGTGTGTTTGCGTGTGCGAGTGTGTGTGTGTGTGTGTGTTACCTGTAGAGTAGATGGCTACACGGTCGATACCCCTGTCCTCTGTCTGCAGCTGTGTGAGGAACACCCCAACACAGTCACTGAGGGGCTTCAGAGTGAACTGGCATCGCTCCCTACGGGACGGCAAACTGACCGAGATCACCGGCAGTCCATTCTGGTACACCACCGTCACCTCTGGAGGGGGGCAGGAGACAACAACATGATTTCATACACATACTCCCCCCTCCCCCATTCCCTTAGCTACTGTACCCCTCCCCCACTCCCTTAGCACTCCCTTAGCTACTGTACCCCTCCCCCATTCCCTTAGCTACTGTACCCCTCCCCCACTCCCTTAGCTACTGTACCCCTCCCCCACTCCCTTCCCTTAGCTACTGTACCCCTCCCCCACTCCCTTAGCTACTGTACCCCTCCCCCATTCCCTTAGCTACTGTACCCCTCCCCCACTCCCTTAGCCCTCTCTCTCCCTCTCTCTCCCTCTCTCTCTCTCTCTCCCTCTCTCTCCCTCTCTCTCCCTCCCTCTCCATAACCTTTCAGTTCTCCTCAGAACAGATGCCAGTTTCTCCTTCAAAATTAATGACTGCTGGCTGTGGCTGAGAGAGAGAGAGACTGCTGAGCTGTTCGCTCCAAACTAACGTCCCACCAAGTTTTCGGGCAGGCTAATCAACTCCCGGTTTCTCTCCAGTGATGGGTCAAGGCCATCTTTGTCTCTCCAGAGCTGAGGAGAAACTGTTTCTGGGTCCAGGGCTGACAGGGGAATTAAGGACTCAGTCTACTGTTCTAAAACAACAACACAGACTGCTGGTGCTGATTAGTACTGACAAGCTAACCTGACAGGGGAATCCCAGGCATCTACTGTACTGAGCTCATATCAGGCCAAAACTCCTATCTCTGACGAGTAGTATTGGCAAACTATATTAAGCAGAATGCAGACTCTCTGAATCTGTCTGTCAGGGGAAGCCCCTACCCCCTCTCTACCTCTCTGGGTCTGTCAGGGGAAGCCCCTACCCCCTCTCTACCTCTCTGGGTGTGACTGTACCTCTCTGGATCTGTCAGGGAAGCCCCTACCCCCTCTCTACCTCTCTGGATCTGTCAGGGGAAGCCCCTACCCCCTCTCTACCTCTCTGGGTCTGACAGGGGAAGCCCCTACCCCATCTCTACCTCTCTGGGTCTGACAGGGGAAGCCCCTACCCCCATTCTACCTCACCGAATCTGTCAGGGGAAGCCCCTACCCCTCTCTACCTCACTGAATCTGTCAGGGGAAGACCCTACCCCCTCTCTACCTCTCTGGATCTGACAGGGGAAGCCCCTACCCCCTCTCTACCTCTCTGGATCTGACAGGGGAAGCCCCTACCCCCTCTCTACCTCACTGAATCTGACAGGGGAAGCCCCTACCCCTCTCTACCTCACTGAATCTGTCAGGGGAAGCCCCTACCCCCTCTCTACCTCACTGAATCTGTCAGGGGAAGCCCCTACCCCCTCTCTACCTCACTGAATCGGACAGGGGAAGCCCCTACCCCCTCTCTACCTCTCTGGGTCTGACAGGGGAAGCACCTACCCCCTCTCTACCTCTCTGGATCTGACATGGGAAGCCCCTACCCCCTTTCTACCTCTCTGGGTCTGACAGGGGAAGCCCCTACCCCTCTCTACCTCTCTGGATCTGACAGGGGAAGCCCCTACCCCTCTCTACCTCTCTGGGTCTGACAGGGGAAGCCCCTATCTCCTCTATACCTCTCTGGATCTGACAGGGGAAGCCCCTACCCCCTCTATACCTCTCTGGATCTGACAGGGGAAGCCCCTACCCCCTCTCTACCTCTCTGGATCTGTCAGGGGAAGCCCCTACCCCCTCTCTACCTCTCTGGATCTGTCAGGGGAAGCCCCTACCCCCTCTCTACCTCTCTGGATCTGTCAGGGGAAGCTCCTACCCCCTCTCTACCTCTCTGGATCTGACAGGGGAAGCCCCTACCCCTCTCTACCTCTCTGGATCTGACAGGGGAAGCCCCGAGTCCCTCTCTACCTCTCTGGGTCTGACAGGAGAAGCCCCTACCCCCTCTCTACCTTTGACTTGAGGCCTGAGGCTCTACCTTGAGTCCTGAGCACCATCTCAAAGTCAGCTGTTCCACAACAATCTGTTTCTGACTGAAAAACCTATATGACTCAGCACCAAACCACATTACCCAGAATGCCTCCATGACAGAGTGCTGTATAAACACTCACCTTCTGGAGTGGTGGAGGAACTCAGTAGTCTCTGGCCCTGCCATGAGGGGGCACCCCTCCATCCCTAGAGAGAGAGAGACAGAGAGAGAGAGAGACAGAGAGAGAGAGAGACAGAGAGAGACAGAGAGAGAGAGAGAGAGAGAGAGAGAGATAGAGAGAGAGAGAGAGAGACAGAGAGAGACAGAGAGAGACAGAGAGAGAGAGAGACAGAGAGAGACAGAGAGAGACAGAGAGAGAGAGAGAGAGAGAGAGACAGAGAGAGACAGAGAGAGAGAGAGACAGAGAGAGACAGAGAGAGACAGAAAAGTATTATATTGTCTGTTTGAAATCAACTTTACAAATACCAGTTCAGCCTCTTGATTTAAACAGACAAATCAGTTTGTACACAATGTGCTGTCTAAATAACTTTTGATTTGAATTCAAAAAGGACAGACACTATATATTGTTTACATAAACATTATTTTACCTGTGTGTGTGTGTGTGTGTGTGTGTGTGTGTGTGTGTGTGTGTGTGTGTGTGTGTGTGTGAGATGAGCAAATGAATGCATTCTGACTGTCAGAGTAATGGGAGAGTTTTACACAGTAGAAACAAGTTATAACACACACAGCTGTCTGAGCAGGGAGGGAAGAGGTGCTAGGACACCTCCCCTTCCCTCCCTCCCCTCCCTCCCTCCTTCCCCTCCCCTCCCTCCCGATAGTTAGTTCCTATTTGGTCTCCACATGAGTTGAATTAGTTTAGGGACAACACAAGACAGTATGTCACTGTTGCCCTGAGCATAGAGGAAGCCTTTTAAAGGCAGACAAGGCCTGTCGGAATTACTCCCACAGAGAGAATTAAAGGAGGGGGAAAGAGAGGGGGAGGAAAGGAGAGGGAGAGGGGGAGGAGAGGGGGATGAGAGGGTGAGGAGAGGGAGAGGAGAGGGAGAGAAGAGTGCACGAGGATGAGAAACAGGGTGTCTGGTACGTCTCTCCGTCAGGGTACGTCTCTCCGTCAGCGTACGTCTCTCCGTCAGGGTGTCTGGGTACGTCTCTCCGTCAGGTATGTCAGTATCCCTGTAGAATCTGGTCCTGTGATGTCCTCTCTGGGCCCAGTATCCCTGTAGCATCTGGTCCTGTGATGTCCTCTCTGGGCCCAGTATCCCTGTAGAATCTGGTCCTGTGATGTCCTCTCTGGGCCCAGTATCCCTGTAGCATCTGGTCCTGTGATGTCCTCTCTGGGCCCAGTATCCCTGTAGAATCTGGTCCTGTGATGTCCTCTCTGGGCCCAGTATCCCTGTAGAATCTATCTCTGCTCCTGTGTATTATCAGTCACTTTAGCCCCACTTGTATGTACATGACCTACCTCAATGACCTGGTACCCCTGAACATTGACCCGGTACTGGTACTCCGTGTATATAGTCAAGTTATCGTTACTCAGTGTGTATTTATTCCTCGTGGTATAATTGTTCTATAATTTCTGTATTTTCTTACTCTCTCCATTGTTGGGAAGGGCCGTAATCATTTCACTGTCAGTCTACGCCTGTTGTTTGTGAAGGATGTGACGAATAATATTTGATTTGAGTCACCTGTGGCGCAGTGGGCCCTGTGGCGCAGTGGGCCCTGTGGCGCAGTGGGTTCCTGTATCCATCTTTGTACTGTGACAAAGTAAAACCTGGGGTGCAGCTCTTCCATGGAGACTCAAGTCCCACCTGACAGTCAGCCAGTCAATCAGTCAGCCAGTCAGCCAGTCGATCATTGATTAGCTTGCCATCTGTCAATCAGAGAATGAGTCTGCCAAACACTGCATTAGCCAGACTGGGCTTTCAGTCCAACAGCCAGACTAAGCCCGACCTTGACAACTGTTACAGAATGCACACACCAGCTCCATCTCTCAGCTGTTTACATGGCGGCAGGTAGCCTAGCGGTCAGAGAGTTGGGCTAGTAACCCAAATTGCTCCAATTGCCCTGGCCGTGACCCCACTCTCCAATGGTGTCTCACACAAGAGAGTTGAGATAAGCAAAAAAAAAAAACATTTCCAATTCACATATGGCAATTAAATTTACACAAATATAAGCAGTTCCCAACAGATTATTATTATTATGTTTACCAAAACAGTGGTGGGGTGGACACTGTTTTTGAGGTGTCTGTCCTATATCTAGGAGATATAAGAAAGTTCAGGAAATGTATATACAGTGGGCTCCAAAATTACTGCCACCCCTGACTGGCAATGCACAAACAATACTTAAAAAAAATATAAACAATATAATTATGGAGATAAACTCAAAATACCAACATGAGAGAAATACTGTACTTTTATGTTTCAAAATCATTTATTGATTTAATTAAAAATCAATGTCCTCCAAATCAAGGATAAACAATTAATGGCACCTTTAAATATTATTGTAAATAACATCTACCAACATTAAAACAGGAATTAAATTCCACTTCTTTAAGTTTCTTTAAGTCTTAAGGAACTATATTGAGCCATTACATCACTTCCTGTTTCACTAGGGTATAAACATGAGGTAACACGCATGCAATATCCCTTTGTCATCCAACACGATGAAGAAAACAAAAGAACTGGCAGTTGAAAAGAGACAGATGGTCGTAGACCTTCATAAATCTGGAAATGGCTAAAAGGAGATTCACAAACGATTGAATATACCACTGAGCATCGTCAGGACAATTATTAAAACATTCAAAAGATATGGAACAGTTGAAAACCTCACGGATAAAGGACGCAAATGCATTTTGCCCCCCAAGATAGGGAGGAGGATGGTGAGAGAAGCAACTAAATCCCCAAGAATCACTGAAAGAGTTGCAGGCCTTGGTGGCATCTTGGGGTCACCAGGTTTCAAAAAGCACCATCAGACTTCACCTCCACATCCACAGGCTCTTTGGAAGGGTTGCCAGAAGAAAGCACCACCAGACTCCACCTCCACAACCACAGGCTCTTTGGAAGGGTTGCCAGAAGAAAGCACCATCAGACTCCACCTCCACATCCACAGGCTCTTTGGAAGGGTTGCCAGAAGAAAGCACCATCAGACTCCACCTCCACAACCACAGGCTCTTTGGAAGGGTTGCCAGAAGAAAGCACCATCAGACTCCACCTCCACAACCACAGGCTCTTTGGAAGGGTTGCCAGAAGAAAGCACCATCAGACTCCACCTCTACAACCACAGGCTCTTTGGAAGGGTTGCCAGAAGAAAGCACCATCAGACTCCACCTCCACAACCACAGGCTCTTTGGAAGGGTTGCCAGAAGAAAGCACCATCAGACTCCACCTCCACATCCACAGGCTCTTTGGAAGGGTTGCCAGAAGAAAGCACCATCAGACTCCACCTCCACAACCACAGGCTCTTTGGAAGGGTTGCCAGAAGAAAGCACCATCAGACTCCACCTCCACAACCACAGGCTCTTTGGAAGGGTTGCCAGAAGAAAGCCCTTTCTGACCCTAAGACACAGACACAAAGTGCTTGGAGTTTACCAAACATAATTTAAATTATGATTGGAAGAATGTGCTCTGGTCCGATGAGACCAAAATTGAACGTTTTAGTCAGAAACAGCGTCAAAACAGAGATGCATACAAGGAGAGGCACCTCATACCCACGGTGAAATATGGAGGGGGGTCAGTGATGTTTTGGGGCTGTTTTAATTCCAGAGGTCCAGGGGCACTGGTTAAGATAAATGGCATAATCAATTCCACTAAGTACCAGGCAATTTTGGCTGACAATCTGGTTGCCTCTGCCAGAAGGCTGGGACTTGGCCATAGGTGGTCTCTCCAACAAGACAATGACCCAAACCATACCTCAAGATCCACACAGAAATGGTTATGTGACAACAAAATCAATGTTCTGTCATGGCCGGACCTCAAACCAATCGAAAACATGTGGGCTGAGTGGAAGAGGGAAGTTGATAAGCACAAACCCAAGAATGTGAAGGATCTTGAAAGGATCTGCATAGAGGAATGGCCCAAAATCCCTCCAAATGTGTTCCTTAACCTTGTCAAACATTACAGGAAAGTCCATGCTGTTATCCTTACCAGAGGTGGTTGCACTAAGTACTAAATGAGGAGTGCCAATAATTATGAAACCTTGATTTTAGTGAAATGTATTTTGTATTAAATAATTGTATGATTTTGGTGGGTTCCATTGGAACATTATTAAAGTACAGTATTTCTCACATGTTGGTATTTTTGAGTTTCTCTTTACAATTATATTGTTTATATTGTTTAATGTATTGTTTGTGCATTGCCAGTCAGTGGAGCCAGTCTTTTTGGACCCCAATGTATATATCATATTTTTTTAACACATATTTAACCACATTTTTAGGGTAGGCATAAAACTACCTCCAGATGGATCCCGGTAACCGGGCCACCTCCAGACGGATCCTGGTAATATATTCGTTTTTGTGGGTCAAACCGTTCGGAAGCTACAGACGATTACGTGAGAAGACAGATGTCCCAGGATGACCTCACGGTCTGAGAAACACCGCTGTAGCTCGACCACCTGTCACCGCGGATACGGAAAGCCGCCATTGGCAGATGCGGTGTATTGAGACAAATCAAACAACAAAAAAACAGATATATCTGGTTTAAACTGAAGGATTTTGATGGGATTTATTATGTTACTTAGATTAACGTACCGGGTGCGTTAACAGACTCCAGGAGGCTATTACAACGCCTCTCTCTAGACCTCTGAATCAGCCGACGAAGCAAGAAACGCCTCAGTTTGATATCTGCTGATGCTTAAAGGGCATCAGACCTTAAATAATACTACATTTCCTTTCCTTAATAAACACCCTTTGAGCCCCAAAACTTGATCTAACTATAAAAAGGTTTGAGCCGAATCTTCGTTATCGTTATCTATGTTTTCAGATACAGACCGGGAGGATGTCGAGAGGACACATAGAGCCAGACAGCTGCAACGAAACACTCATTCACACAGACACACAGGCTAATCTCACACAGACACACAGGCTCACACAGACACACAGGCCAGTCTGGATAGCACCACATGAAACACAGTCTAAAATGCACCTGCCTTCCTGACAGTGTGTGTGTGTGTATGTGTGTGTCGTATAGCATGCATATGTGTGTGTGTTGCTTGTGATAGATATCGCTTAGCTAGCACACATACAAGAGCTTGCCAGGATGAAAAACTATAACCTAATTTTAGTCGTAACACACACCCTGTTACCCAAGGGAGTGTGTGTGTATGTGTGTGTCGGTAACGATTAGCAGCAGCGCAATGTAATACTGATTACTATGCTGAGACTGCTGCTGATCAGATTGTGCAGAGAGAGACATTCTGTAATGTGTGTGTGTGTGCTTGTGTGTGCCTCTACTCTTCTGGGAAGGCTTTCCACTAGATGTTGGAACATTGCTGCGGGGACTTGCTTCCACTCAGCCACAAGAGCATTAGTGAGGTCGGTCACTGATGTTGGGCGATTAGGCCTGGCTCACAGTCGCTGTTCCAATTCATCCCAAAGGTGTTCGATGGAGTTAAGGTCAGGGCTCTGTGGAGGCCAGTCAAGTTCTTCCACAACGATCTCGACAAACCATTTCTGTATGGGCCTTGCTTTATGCACGGTGACATTGTCATACTGAAACAGGAAAGGGCTTTCCTCAAACTGTTGCCACAAAGTTGGAAGCAGATAATCATCTAGAATGTCATTCATTGTATGCTGTAACGTTAAGATTTCCCTTCACTGGAACTAAGGGGCCTCCTCCACCAAACTTTACAGTTGGGCACTACACATTGGGACAGGTAGCGTTCTCCTGGCATCCGCCAAACCCAGATTCATCCGTCGCACTGCCAGATGGTGAAGTGTGATTCATCACTCCAGAGAACGCGTTTCCACTGCCCCAGAGTCCACGAGCTTCACACCATTCCAGCCACGGCAAACACACACACTGACAGCGTCATTGCATTTTGGTACACCAGAATTCCATTCATTTCCAATGAAACGCGGCGCTGCAGAGGCAGTTGCAGTGCATTGTGGTACATCGGGTTTATCAAACGTACAGTTGAAGTCAGAAGTTTACATACACCTTAGCCAAATACATTTAAACTCAGTTTTTCACAATTCCTGACATTTAATTCCAGTAAAAATTCCCTGTCTTAGGTCAGTTAGGATCACCACTTTATTTTAAGAATGTGAAATGTCAGAATAATAGTAGAGAGAATGATTTATTTCAGCTTCTATTTCTTTCTTCACATTCCCAGTGGGTCAGAAGTTTACATACACTCAATTAGTATTTGGTAGCATTGCCTTTAAATTGTTTAACTTGGGTCAAACGTTTCAGGTAGCCTTCCACAAGCTTCCCACAATAAGTTGGGTGAATTTTGGCCCATTCCTCCTGACAGAGCTGGTGTAACTGAGTCAGGTTTGTAGGCCTTCTTGCTCTCACACGCTTTTTCAGTTCTGCCAACACATTTTCTATGGGATTGAGGACAGGGCTTTGTGATTGCCACTCCAATACCTTGACTTTGTTGTCCTTAAAGCCATTTTGCCACAACTTTGGAAGTATACTTGGGGTCATTGTCCATTTGGAAGACTCATTTGCAACCAATCTTTAACTTTCTGACTGATGTCTTGAAATGTTGCTTCAATATATCCACATAATTTTCCTACCTCATGATGCCATCTATTTTGTGAATTGCACCAGTCCCTCCTGCAGCAAAGCACCCCCACAACATGATGCTGCCACCCCCGTGCTTCACGGTTGGGATGGTGTTCTTCGGCTTGCAAGCCTCCCCCTTTTTCCTCCAAACATAACGCTGGTCATTATGGCCAAACAGTTCTATTTTCGTTTCATCAGACCAGAGGACATTTCTCCAAAAAGTACAATCTTTGTCCCCATGTGCAGTTGCAAACCGTAGTCTGGCTTTTTTATGGCGGTTTTGGAGCAGTGGCTTCTTCCTTGCTGAGCGGCCTTTCAGGTTATGTCAATATAGGACTCATTTTACTGTGGATATAGATACTTTTGTACCTGTTTCCTCCAGCATCTTCACAAGGTCCTTAGCTGTTGTTCTAGGATATATTTGCACTTTTCGCACCACAGTACGTTCATCTCTAGGAGACAGAACGCATCTCCTTCCTGAGCGTTATGGCGGCTGCGTGGTCCCATGGTGTTTATACTTGCGTACTATTGTTTGTACAGATGAACATGGTACCTTCAGGCGTTTGGAAATTGCTCCCAAGGATGAACCAGACTTGTGGAGGTCTACAATCTATTTTCTAAGGTCTTGGCTGATTTCTTTTTATTTTCCCATGATGTCAAGCAAAGCACTGAGTTTGAAGGTAGGCCTTGAAATACATTGGGGAGAACAATGATTTTGCAGGTTTTCCTACTTACAAAGCATGTAGAGGTCTGTAATTTTTATCATAGGTTCACTACAACTGTGAGAGACGGAATCTAAAACAAAACTCCAGAAAATCACATTGTATGATTTTTAAGTAATTATTAATTTTAATTTGCATTTTATTGCGTGACGTTACGTACCTCTGACAGTCTGGCACATTTCAGCTTTTTTTGTCCTCCAATAATCGGTATTGGAGTTGAAAATTCATAATCGGTCGACCTCTACTTCTGACCCACTGGAATTGTAATACAGTGAATTATAAGTGAAATAATCTTGTCTGTAAACAATTATTGGAAAAATGACTTGTGTCATCCACAAAGTAGATGTCCTAACCGACTTGCCAAAACTATAGTTTGTTAACAAGACATTTGTGGAGTGGTTGAAAAAACAAGTTTTAATGACTCCAACCTGAGTGTATGTAAACTTCTGACTTCAACTGTATGAGTAGACGGCTTGACAGAAATGGTAGCAGAATGAATGAACGTTGAGCTTTTGTTGCTCACACATCTAGATGATATGTTTTGCGCCACGACACTGTCGAGGCGTTAGGCTTATGAGCAGCTGCTCTGCCACGGAAACCCATTTCATAACACTCCCGACAAACAGTGCTTGTGCTGACGTTGCTTCCAGAGGCCAACTACCCATTTCACTGCTAACACACACCCAGCTCTGGATATCCCATCTTTCCCTGAGCAGAACACAAAGTCACTGAAACACCATCTGAAATATTCAACAGCAACCCCAACCTTGGAATCAATGTCATACCGCCAGAGAGAGAGAGAGAGAAGGAAGAGGAGAGAAGGAGAGAGAGAGGGAAGGAAGAGGAGAGAAGGAGAGAGAGAGGGAAGGAAGAGGAGAGAAGGAGAGAGAGAGGGAAGGAAGAGGAGAGAAGGAGAGAGAGAAGGAAGGAAGAGGAGAGAAGGAGAGAAGGAGAGAGAGAGAGGGAAAGAAGAGGAGAGATAGAAGAGTGAGGATAGAGAGAGAGGAGAAAGAGAGAGAGGGGGAAAGAGGGAGATAGAGAGATAGAGGGAGGAGAGAGAGGGGGAAAGAGGGAGATGAGGGGGAAGAGAGAGCGCGATAGAGGAGAGAGGAGAGGGAAAGAGGAGAGAGAGAGAGGAGAGGGGAAAGAGGAGAGAGAGGAGAGAGAGAGAGAGAGAGGGGGAAAGAGGAGAGAGAGGAGAGAGAGAGAGGGGGAAAGAGGAGAGAGAGGAGAGAGAGAGAGGGGGAAAGTGAGAGAGGGAAACAGGAGGGAGAACAAGGGAAAGAGGAGAGAGAGGAGAGGGGAAAGAGAGAGGGAAAGAGGAAAGAGAGAGAGAGGAGAGAGAGATGAGAGAGAGACAGAGACAGAGAGACAGAGAGAGAGAGAGAGACAGACAGAGAGAGAGACAGAGAGAGAGAGAGAGAGAGAGACAGAGAGAGAGAGAGAGAGAGAGAGAGAGAGAGAGAGAGAGAGAGAGAGGGGGAATGTCAGAGAGAGAGAGAGAGAGAGACAGAGAGAGAGAGGAGAGAGAGGGGAAACGGAGACGTAGAGGATGAAAGGATCAGAGGAAGAATGAATAGCAGCAGGGGAGGGATGGTGATGAATGTAAGCCGGAGTATGACAGCGTGATACATCAGAGATGGTGTGTGTTCATCCATGAGCTACTCTGCAGCAGACTGATTTGTCCTGTAGAAGAAAACGTGCCTAGGAGTGTGTGTGTGTGTGTACATGCTTGTCAGAGGAATGTGTGTGTTTGTCTAGTGGAGGAGGGGAATATAGAGAGAAGAGAGGCAGAGAAGAAGAGTGTGTAAGAAGGGGGGGGGGGGGGGGGTGGAGTAAACTGCTGATCACTACAGTAAAGGAATCCCTAGACTAGAAAGAGGGGTTATCCCTCTCTCACTGTCATTCACCCTCCCTCCCTCCTCCCTCCCTCCCTACCTCCCTCCCTCCCTCCCTCTCTCTCTGAATCTTTATATGTTTCCCTGTTTGATGTGTTCCAGCCTCACCTCTTTTCTGCACTGAAACTTCCTTTGCATTTCAGCACGCTGTGTGTGTGTGTGTGTGTGTGTGTGTGTGTGTGTGTGTGTGCACATAGTGCGTACAAGCTGCTAATTATACTAGCTACTCCACTTCAGAAAACGCCCAACACTTTGAATTCTCACACACACACACGAAACTAGCAGTTTCTGAACAAGCAGATGTTCCCCTGGTGTGCTAGACAAGAGGACCAATCTAGTACAGAATGTTTAGTCCTCATACTCCCCCTCACACCATCTCCCCCCATGCATGAAGCAGGACATTGATGACATGCATGGTAATATCTGTCATCATGTAAATGTGCCAATGATAACCAGTGCTTATACACACACACACACACACACACACACACACACACACACACACACACACACACACACACACAGCAGTTTAGAATGCTCCTCTCCTCTGACAGTCTGACACATTTCCTCCCCAAACCCACCGCAATGGAGAGAGGGGCACAGAGCATGGCAGGACACCGACAGGAGCATGGCAGGACACAGACAGAGAGAGGAGCATGGCAGGACACCGACAGGAGCATGGCAGGACACAGACAGAGAGAGGAGCATGGCAGGACACAGACAGAGAGAGGAGCATGGCAGGACACAGACAGAGACAGGAGCATGGCAGGACAGAGACAGGAGCATGGCAGGACACAGACAGAGACAGGAGCATGGCAGGACACAGACAGAGAGAGGAGCATGGCAGGACACAAACAGAGAGAGGAGCATGGCAGGACACAGACAGAGACAGGAGCATGGCAGGACACAGACAGAGACAGGAGCATGGCAGGACACAGACAGAGACAGGAGCATGGCAGGACACAGACAGAGACAGAGACAGGAGCATGGCAGGACACAGACAGAGACAGAGACAGGAGCATGGCAGGACAGACAGAGACAGGAGCATGGCAGGACAGAGAGAGGAGCATGGCAGGACAGAGACAGAGAGAGGAGCATGGCAGGACACAGACAGAGACAGGAGCATGGCAGGACACAGACAGAGAAAGGAGCATGGCAGGACAGACAGAGACAGGAGCATGGCAGGACAGAGACAGGAGCATGGCAGGACAGAGACAGGAGCATGGCAGGACAGAGACAGGAGCATGGCAGGACAGAGACAGAGACAGGAGCATGGCAGGACAGAGACAGAGACAGGAGCATGGCAGGACACAGACAGAAGCATGGCAGGACAGAGACAGAGACAGGAGCATGGCAGGACAGAGACAGAGACAGGAGCATGGCAGGACACAGGCAGGAGCATGGCAGGACACAGACAGAGACAGGACCATGGCAGGACAGAGACAGGACCATGGCAGGACAGAGACAGGACCATGGCAGGACACAGACAGAGACAGGAGCTTCTCCAAGCTCTGATGGTGCTGATGGTCATTAGTAGCCTACCAAACTTGCTAACTGCCTGGTACTCAGCACTCCATTGTCCCTCTAATCACTCTGACATCTATGCAAATGTAATGGAAAATCTAATCAAACACTACATGAGAACCCATGAGCTCATGTTGTGCACCATTTCTATAGGCTATGCAATTGGGTGAAAAAAATTGTTTTGATGGCCTCTATTAAAAAGAGGAGGATCCCTTCAGCTTTCTATAGGCTAAGACACCGCCACTCAGAGACACAGACACCGCCACTCACAGACACAGCCACTCACAGACACAGCCACTCAGACACAGCCACTCACAGACACAGCCACTCACAGACACAGCGACTCAGAAACACAGCCACTCAGAAACACAGCCACTCAGAAACACAGCCACTCAGAAACACAGCCACTCAGAAACACAGCCACTCAGAAACACAGCCACTCAGAAACACAGCCACTCAGAAACACAGCCACTCAGAAACACAGCCACTCACAGACACAGTCACTCAGAGACAGAGACAGCCACTCACAGACACAGCCACTCAGAGACAGAGACAGCCACTCACAGACACAGCCACTCACAGACACAGCGACTCAGAAACACAGCCACTCAGAAACACAGCCACTCAGAAACACAGCCACTCAGAAACACAGCCACTCAGAAACACAGCCACTCAGAAACACAGCCACTCAGAAACACAGCCACTCAGAAACACAGCCACTCACAGACACAGTCACTCAGAGACAGAGACAGCCACTCACAGACACAGCCACTCAGAGACAGAGACAGCCACTCACAGACACACACACACCCTTCTGTCATCTAACCTCCACAGGCTGATCCTATAGAGAGAGAGAGAGAAAAGCCAGGCTGGTCATAT
Organism: Oncorhynchus clarkii lewisi; assembly: GCF_045791955.1. Lineage (NCBI taxonomy): Eukaryota > Metazoa > Chordata > Actinopteri > Salmoniformes > Salmonidae > Oncorhynchus > Oncorhynchus clarkii. Next base: position 6,188,098 of record NC_092162.1, on the reverse strand, counting down.
AGAGAGAGAGAGAAAAGCCAGGCTGATCCTACAGAGAGAGTGAAAAGCCAGGCTGATCCTATAGAGAGAGAGAAAAGCCAGGCTGATCCTACAGAGAGAGAGAAAAGCCAGGCTGATCCTAGAGAGAGAGAGAGAAAAGCCAGGCTGATCCTACAGAGAGAAAAGCCAGGCTGATCCTACAGAGAGAAAAGCCAGGCTGATCCTATAGAGAGAGAGAAAAGCCAGGCTGATCCCACAGAGAGAAAAGCCAGGCTGATCCTATAGAGAGAGAAAAGCCAGGCTGATCCTATAGAGAGAGAAAAGCCAGGCTGATCCTATATAGAGAGAGAAAAGCCAGGCTGATCCTATAGAGAGAGAGAAAAGCCAGGCTGATCCTATAGAGAGAGAGAAAAGCCAGGCTGATCCTACAGAGAGAAAAGGCAGGCTGATTCTACAGAGAGAAAAGCCAGGCTGATTCTACAGAGAGAAAAGCCAGGCTGATTCTACAGAGAGAAAAGCCAGGCTGATTCTACAGAGAGAAAAGCCAGGCTGATCCTATAGAGAGAGAGAAAAGCCAGGCTGATCCTATAGAGAGAGAGAAAAGCCAGGCTGATCCTACAGAGAGAAAAGCCAGGCTGATCCTACAGAGAGAAAAGCCAGGCAGATCCTACAGAGAGAAAAGCCAGGCTGATCCTATAGAGAGAGAGAAAAGCCAGGCTGATCCTATAGAGAGAGAGAAAAGCCAGGCTGATCCTATAGAGAGAGAGAAAAGCCAGGCTGATCCTACAGAGAGAAAAGCCAGGCTGGTCCTACAGAGAGAGAAAAGCCAGGCTGATCCTATAGAGAGAAAAGACAAGCTGATCCTATAGAGAGAAAAGCCAGGCTGGTCCTACAGAGAGAGAAAAGCCAGGCTGGTCCTATAGAGAGAAAAGACAGGCTGATCCTACAGAGAGAGAAAAGCCAGGCTGGTCCTATAGAGAGAAAAGACAGGCTACCTGAAATACCCACATGCTCCATCTCAGTGGCCTTACTGGCTATTGTTCTCAACTTTAAAATATTTTGGATGCGTCCTCTCGGAAAACCTCGACCAGGATATCCAGAATCTGATCAGACAGGCCTCCTCCTCCTTTGGACGGCTAAGGAAGAGGGTTCTTAGCAACACCAACACCTAAATCCGCAGTCGACTAGGCAGTCTGTGTATCTACCCTCCTTTACGGACTTCACAGTCGACTGCCGAGTCGACACTTAACCAACTGGACCCCTTTACATGGACAGTCTGCAGTCCAACGCATTTTGAAAGTGACCTGGCAGGACCGTGTTCCGCACTCGGAGATCCTGCCGAGAACCAGGCCTCGGTCATGCCGTCCGGACGCCAGACCTACACCTGGGCCGTGGCTCTGCAGGTGGGCAGAAAAAGCGGCTAACGAACCAACTGAAGACATCACTGTGGAAGTGTGGGATAAACCTTGCCTCCCTCAAGACTGTTGAAGCCGACTGTTCCAACCTGGCGCGGCCTCTACTATCAAAAGAGTGAGGTTGGCTGAGGGGGGGGGGGGGGGGGGCACCGGCCAAACGGGACGGGCCTTTGTGTGCATCCCGCAACAGATTCTACAGTCATCAATGAACCCACAGGCAGAAGAGGAAGTCATCATATATGATGGACTACCTTATAAGCAGCAAGTTAATCAAATCAACTGGATTTATATAGCCCTTTTTTACATCAGCTGATATCTCAAAGTGCTGTACAGAAACCCAGCCTAAAACCCCAAACAGCAAGCAATGCAGGTGTAGAAGCACGGTGGCTAGGAAAAACTCCCTAGAAAGGCCAAAACTCAGGAAGAAACCTAGAGAGGAACCAGGCCTCCTAATTATCCCTAGAATTTCTAAGCAAACAGCTGGAGGCAGGGCTTTCTCCTATAGAGCTCCATTTTTATGGAACGGTCTGCCTACCCATGTCAGAGACGCAAACTCGGTCTCAACCTTTAAGTCTTTACTGAAGACTCATCTCTTCAGTGGGTCATATGATTGAGTGTAGTCTGGCCCAGGAGTGTGAAGGTGAACGGAAAGGCTATGGAGCAACGAACCGCCCTTGCTGTCTCTGCCTGGCCGGTTCCCCTCTTTCCACTGGGTTTCTCTGCCTCTAACCCTATTACAGGGGCTGAGTCACTGGCTTACTGGGGCTCTCTCATGCCGTCCCTGGAAGGGGTGCGTCACCTGAGTGGGTTGATTCACTGATGTGGTCATCCTGTCTGGGTTGGCACCCCCCCCCCCCCCCCCCCGGGTTGTGCCGTGGCGGAGATCTTTGTGGGCTATACTCAGCCTTGTCTCAGGATGGTAAGTTGGTGGTTGAAGATATCCCTCTAGTGGTGTGGGGGCTGTGCTTTGGCAAAGTGGGTGGG
>NC_092162.1:6165720-6180720 GCF_045791955.1 Oncorhynchus clarkii lewisi | reverse complement strand
GAAGGAAGGGCTAGAAAGAGACAGGAAGAAACCAAAAAAGGGGAGGATCTCCTTTTCGAGAGGTCCAGTTTACTGTAACACGGTTTCCTGGATGCCTCTGACACCATGCCTATTTTTCCATTCTCTCTCTCTCTCTCTCTCTCTCTCTCTCTCTCCCTCTCTCCCTCCCTCTCTCCCTCTTTCCCTCTCTCCCTCTCTCCCTCCCTCTCTCTCTCTCGCTCTTCTCTGCTGTCTCACCCTCGCAGATATGACATGAGTCTCTTACTGCACCTCCCGCCCTGACGACAGAGAGGAAGAGAGACAGGGACTGAGAAAGAGAGAAACAGAAAGACTGAGAGAAAGGGAGAAGAGAGAGAGAGCTCTAGCAATACAAACATTCTCCCAGTACTGACTCATATCTAGCATGCCCTTGTCCTCCCTGCCTCTAATCTAAAACACACCAGGGTTCCGGTCTGGAAGCAGGCTTTCCACTGTGCTTAGAGGGCACTTTCGGTACTGCAGTTTGGCTGAAACAGACAATGCCATAGAGAAGTCAATTTAAAAAATATATAGCTGCAAGCAGTAATGAACAGGGTTTATAGGCTGACACCGTGTCAAAGGTAAAAGTGCGGCCATTTTTTTAATGCCACAACTATTTTTTTCTCAAAATCATGAAAGAATGATGTAATGAGTCCAAATGCAGTGGTCAGTGGACAAACTAACGAGGAGTTGAATATATCTGTCAGAAAATAAGTTGTCACCTGTTCAGAGCCACCGGATAACGAGACAGCATCTGCCCCAGTGCTTTTCAATCTGGTGTGGCGCCGACAGTTTCAAAGCAGCAGAACGAAATGTGTTTACCAGACACATTCAATATTCACAGAAAACTATGAAAAATGTTTGACATCCTGCCAAACACCAGATACTACCAGGAAGTCCCAGCATCCTGTCAAACACCAGATAGTATCAGGAAGTCCCAACATCCTGTCAAACACCAGATAATATCAGGAAGTCCCAACATCCTGTCAAACACCAGATAGTATCAGGAAGTCCCAACATCCTGTTAAACACCAGATAGTATCAGGAAGTCCCAACATCCTGTCAAACAACAGATAATACCAGGAAGTCCCAACATCCTGTCAAACACCAGATAGTATCAGGAAGTCCCAACATCCTGTCAAACAACAGATAGTATCAGGAAGTCCCAACATCCTGTCAAACACCAGATAGTATCAGGAAGTCCCAACATCCTGTCAAACACCAGATAGTATCAGGAAGTCCCAAAATCCTGTTAAACACCAGATAGTATCAGGAAGTCCCAACATCCTGTCAAACAACAGATAATACCAGGAAGTCCCAACATCCTGTCAAACAACAGATAGTATCAGGAAGTCCCAACATCCTGTTAAACACCAGATAATACCAGGAAGTCCCAACATCCTGTCACGATACAGAGACTCTACTTCCTATAGCATCAGCTCATGTTTCTCACCATCCCCCAACAATAAACACAGACCGAATGTCACTAATGTGTACCGAGATAGAACACACACACACACAGTAGCTAATGTGTACTGAGATAGAACACACACACACTCAGTAGCGTATGTGTACTGAGATAGAACACACACACACACACAGTAGCTGATGCGCTCAGAGATAGAAAGATGCATGTAAACAGAATTGAGGAAGCATCTCCCACTCCAATACACATGACAAAACACACACACACACACACACACACACACACACACACACACACACACACACACACACACACACACACACACACACACACACACACACACACACAGCCAGGGAGCCTCCCTTTTTCCATTTCATTCAGAATATCAGGCAGGTAGCAGCGTATGTGTGTCTGTGGGTCTCCAAGCGTGCACGTGGACACACACACACACACACAACAAAAATCAAGGAAAGAGAGACTACTAGCTAATGCACTTGTCCACAGCAGAGCACTCAAGGAACAAAAATCATCTTCTCTTCATCAAATTTTAATTCCTTCCAAGTGTGTGTGTGTGTGTGTGTGTGTGTGTGTGTGTGTGTGTGTGTGTGTGTGTGTAGAGCTGAGCAGCACTGGTAAAATATATACCCCTTTTAACCTGTTCAATGTGTCCTCTATAGAGCTCCAATGAGAAGCTCTGATCTGACTCGGGGACTCAGTCAGCTCGGCTAATGTTACACACAGGGCCTCTTTACAATCAGCAGGGGGCACTACTGTAATAATATGAAGAAGTGGGAAATGTTTTGGCCTGTTCCTTCACACACACACTCTCACACTCTCACACTCTCTCACACACACACACACACACACACACACACACACACACACACACACACACACACACACACACACACACACACACACACAACACACTCCAATTGGCCTACCAGGAGGTGGCAACATCCTGTCAAACACCAGATAATACCAGGAAGTCCCAACATCCTGTCAAACACCAGGAAATCTCAACATCCTGTCAAACACCAGGAAGTCCCAACATTCTGTCAAACACCAGGAAGTCCCAACATCCTGTCAAACACCAGATAATACCAGGAAGTCCCAACATTCTGTCAAACACCAGGAAGTCCCAACATCCTGTCAAACACCAGGTAATACCAACATCCTGTCAAACACTGACTGCAGTTCATCATTCAACACTATAGTTCCCTCCAAGCTCGTCACCAAGCTCAGAGCCCTGGGTCTGGACGCCAAGCTCAGAGCCCTGGGTCTGGACGCCAAGCTCAGAGCCCTGGGTCTGGGCACCAAGCTCAGAGCCCTGGGTCTGGGCACCAAGCTCAGAGTCCTGGGTCTGGACACCAAGCTCAGAGTCCTGGGTCTGGACACCAAGCTCAGAGCCCTGGGTCTGGACACCAAGCTCAGAGCCCTGGGTCTGGACACCAAGCTCAGAGCCCTGGGTCTGGACACCACGCTCAGAGCCCTGGGTCTGGACACCAAGCTCAACGTCAGCAAAACAAAGAAGCTGATGAATGGCTTCAGGAAGCAGAGGAGGGAACACGCTCCGATCCACATGAACGGTACTGCAGTAGAGAGAGTCAGCAGTATTAAGTTCCTCAGAGTCCACATCACAGAGGACTTGACACGGACCAACAACACCACCACTCTGGTCAAGATGGCGCAACAGCGCCTCTACTTTCTAAGGCGGCTGGCTGCTCTGCAAATACTACCACCGCACCGTCGAGAGCTCCCTGACCGGTTGCATCAAACTGGACTGACAGCCTGCTCTGATTCTCCACATCTTAGAACACATGCACTCACACACCCACCCACACATCCAACCACACACAGACACATCCACCCACACAGACACATCCACCCACACACACACACACATCCACCCACACACACACACACACATCCACCCACACACACATCCACCCACACACACATCCACCCACACACACACACATCCACCCACACACACACACACACATCCACATCCACCCAGACACATCCACACACACACAGACACATCCACCCACCCACCCACACACACACATCCACCCACCCACACACATCCACCCACCCGCACAGACACATTCACCCACACAGACACATTCACCCACACACAGACACATTCACCCACACACAGACACATTCACCCACACACAGACACATTCACCCACACACAGACACATTCACCCACCCACCCACACACACACATCCACCCACCCACACACACATCCACCCACACACACATCCACATCCACCCAGACACATCCACACACACACAGACACATCCACCCACACAGACACATTCACCCACACAGACACATTCACCCACACACAGACACATTCACCCACACACAGACACATTCACCCACACACAGACACATTCACCCACACACAGACACATTCACCCACACACAGACACATTCACCCACACACAGACACATTCACCCACACACAGACACATTCATCCACACACATACACATCCACCCACACAGACACATCCACCCACACAGACACATTCACCCACCCACGCACCAACACACACAGACACATTCACCCACACACAGACACATTCACCCACACACAGACACATTCACACACACACAGACACATTCACCCACACACAGACACATTCACCCACACACAGACACATCCACCCACACAGACACATCCACCCACACAGACACATCCACCCACACAGACACATTCACCCACCCACGCATCCACCCACACACAGACATATTCACCCACACACATTCACCCACACACAGACACATTCACCCACACACATCCACCCACACACAGGCACATTCACCCACACACACATCCATCCACCCACACACAGACACATTCACAAACACACACATCCACCCACACAGACACATCCACCCACACACAGACACATTCACCCACACACATTCACCCACACACAGACACATCCACCCACACACAGACACATTCACCCACACACACATCCATCCACCCACACACAGACACATTCACATTCACCCACACACATCCACCCACACACAGACACATCCACACACACACAGACACATTCACCCACACACACATCCATCCACCCACACACAGACACATTCACCCACACACATTCACCCACACACAGACACATTCACCCACACACAGACACATCCACCCACACACAGACACATCCACATTCACCCACACACAGACACATCCACCCACACACAGACACATTCAACCACACACAGACACATCCACCCACACACAGACACATCCACCCACACACAGACACATCCACATCCAGACACATCCACATCCACACAGACACATTCACCCATATCCACCCACACACAGACACATCCATCCACACCCACCCACCCACACAGACACACCCACATTCACCCACACACATCCACCCACACAGACACATCCACCCACACAGACACATCCACCCACACAGACACATCCACCCACACCGACTGTGTACAAAATAACTCCTACTATTGAACGGCAGCCCCACGCAGCACAACTGACGCTACCAGACTCTTTTACGGTTTTAAAATACTGCCCAATTTATTCCCCCTTTCCCCAAAACACGGGTAAATATTGGACTATAAAATGTGCCTTCCTGTTTTACACTGATGCTAAAATGTTTATTATATTCTACTGAGACATTGACTTTCTGTTGGTATTCTTATCTTTTATTATGTCTTGTTGTCCAGAAGGAAGCTGTAGTCAGCAGTCAGGTAGGTGCTGTATACTGTATCTAGCCAGGATATTCCATCTATCTGCTGTAGTCAGTCTACTGTAGTTAGTCTACTGTAGTTAGTCTACTGTAGTCAGCAGTCAGGTAGGTGCTGTATACTGTATCTATCCAGGATATTCCATCTATCTGCTGTAGTTAGTCTACTGTAGTTAGTCTACTGTAGTTAGTCTACTGTAGTCAGTCTACTGTAGTTAGTCTACTGTAGTTAGTCTACTGTAGTCAGTCTACTGTAGTTAGTCTGCTGTAGTCAGTCTGCTGTAGTCATTCTGCTGTAGTCAGTCTGCTGTAGTCAGTCTACTGTAGTTAGTCTACTGTAGTCAGCAGTCAGGTAGGTGCTGTATACTGTATCTATCCAGGATATTCCATCTATCTGCTGTAGTTAGTCTACTGTAGTTAGTCTGCTGTAGTTAGTCTGCTGTAGTCAGTCTGCTGTAGTCAGTCTGCTGTAGTCAGTCTGCTGTAGTCAGTCTGCTGTAGTTAGTCTACTGTAGTCAGCAGTCAGGTAGGTGCTGTATACTGTATCTATCCAGGATATTCCATCTATCTACTGTAGTTAGTCTACTGTAGTTAGTCTACTGTAGTCAGTCTACTGTAGTCAGTCTACTGTAGTCAGCAGTCAGGTAGGTGCTGTATACTGTATCTATCCAGGATATTCCATCTATCTGCTGTAGTTAGTCTACTGTAGTCAGTCTGCTGTAGTCAGTCTGCTGTAGTCAGTCTACTGTAGTTAGTCTACTGTAGTTAGTCTACTGTAGTTAGTCTACTGTAGTCAGCAGTCAGGTAGGTGCTGTATACTGTATCTATCCAGGATATTCCATCTATCTGCTGTAGTTAGTCTACTGTAGTTAGTCTGCTGTAGTTAGTCTGCTGTAGTCAGTCTACTGTAGTTAGTCTGCTGTAGTCAGTCTGCTGTAGTTAGTCTACTGTAGTTAGTCTACTGTAGTCAGCAGTCAGGTAGTCAGCAGTCAGGTAGGTGCTGTATACTGTATCTATCCAGGATATTCCATCTATCTGCTGTAGTTAGTCTACTGTAGTTAGTCTACTGTAGTTAGTATGCTGTAGTCAGTCTGCTGTAGTCAGTCTGCTGTAGTCAGTCTGCTGTAGTCAGTCTACTGTAGTTAGTCTACTGTAGTTAGTCTACTGTAGTTAGTCTACTGTAGTCAGCAGTCAGGTAGGTGCTGTATACTGTATCTATCCAGGATATTCCATCTATCTGCTGTAGTCAGTCTACTGTAGTCAGTCTGCTGTAGTCAGTCTACTGTAGTCAGCAGTCAGGTAGGTGCTGTATACTGTATCTATCCAGGATATTCCATCTATCTGCTGTAGTTAGTCTACTGTAGTTAGTCTACTGTAGTTAGTCTACTGTAGTCAGCAGTCAGGTAGGTGCTGTATACTGTATCTATCCAGTATCTTCAACACACACCAGGATATTCCATCTATCTGCTGTAGTCAGTCTGCTGTAGTTAGTCTACTGTAGTTAGTCTACTGTAGTTAGTCTACTGTAGTCAGCAGTCAGGTAGGTGCTGTATACTGTATCTATCCAGTATCTTCAACACACACCAGGATATTCCATCTATCTGCTGTAGTCAGTCTGCTGTAGTTAGTCTGCTGTAGTCAGTCTGCTGTAGTCAGTCTGCTGTAGTCAGTCTGCTGTAGTCAGTCTGCTGTAGTCAGTCTGCTGTAGTCAGTCTGCTGTAGTCAGTCTGCTGTAGTCAGTCTGCTGTAGTTAGTATGCTGTAGTCAGTCTGCTGTAGCTGTTCCAGATCAACTCCTAGTGATGAGAATGTAATCTCTATGGCCCCGTCCAATTACACACACACACACACACACACACACACACACACACACACACACACACACACACACACACACACACACACACACACACACACACACACACACACACACACACACACACACACACACACACTTCCAAAGGAGCAGAACTATAACATCTGCAGTTTGCGGTGGAGGCCTAGAGATGGATGATGTCTTCAGGGAGACATCCCAGCTAGCGAGGCCTCTCCATTCTGACTCTAATGGAGGCTGAAGAGGCCTAGAGATGGATGATGTCTTCAGGGAGACATCCCAGCTAGCGAGGCCTCTCCATTCTGACTCTAATGGAGGCTGAAGAGGCCTAGAGATGGATGATGTCTTCAGGGAGACATCCCAGCTAGCGAGGCCTCTCCATTCTGACTCTAATGGAGGCTGAAGAGGCCTAGAGATGGATGATGTCCTCAGAGAGACATCCCAGCTAGCGAGGCCTCTCCATTCTGACTCTAATGGAGGCTGAAGAGGCCTAGAGATGGATGATGTCTTCAGAGAGACATCCCAGCTAGCGAGGCCTCTCCATTCTGACTCTAATGGAGGCTGAAGAGGCCTAGAGATGGATGATGTCTTCAGAGAGACATCCCAGCTAGCGAGGCCTCTCCATTCTGACTCTAATGGAGGCTGAAGAGGCCTAGAGATGGATGATGTCTTCAGAGAGACATCCCAGCTAGCGAGGCCTCTCCATTCTGACTCTAATGGAGGCTGAAGAGGCCTAGAGATGGATGATGTCTTCAGGGAGACATCCCAGCTAGCGAGGCCTCTCCATTCTGACTCTAATGGAGGCTGAAGAGGCCTAGAGATGGATGATGTCTTCAGAGAGACATCCCAGCTAGCGAGGCCTCTCCATTCTGACTCTAATGGAGGCTGAAGAGGCCTAGAGATGGATGATGTCTTCAGGGAGACATCCCAGCTAGCGAGGCCTCTCCATTCTGACTCTAATGGAGGCTGAAGAGGCCTAGAGATGGATGATGTCTTCAGGGAGACATCCCAGCTAGCGAGGCCTCTCCATTCTGACTCTAATGGAGGCTGAAGAGGCCTAGAGATGGATGATGTCTTCAGGGAGACATCCCAGCTAGCGAGGCCTCTCCATTCTGACTCTAATGGAGGCTGAAGAGGCCTAGAGATGGATGATGTCTTCAGGGAGACATCCCAGCTAGCGAGGCCTCTCCATTCTGACTCTAATGGAGGCTGAAGAGGCCTAGAGATGGATGATGTCTTCAGAGAGACATCCCAGCTAGCGAGGCCTCTCCATTCTGACTCTAATGGAGGCTGAAGAGGCCTAGAGATGGATGATGTCTTCAGAGAGACATCCCAGCTAGCGAGGCCTCTCCATTCTGACTCTAATGGAGGCTGAAGAGGCCTAGAGATGGATGATGTCTTCAGGGAGACATCCCAGCTAGCGAGGCCTCTCCATTCTGACTCTAATGGAGGCTGAAGAGGCCTAGAGATGGATGATGTCTTCAGGGAGACATCCCAGCTAGCGAGGCCTCTCCATTCTGACTCTAATGGAGGCTGAAGAGGCCTAGAGATGGATGATGTCTTCAGAGAGACATCCCAGCTAGCGAGGCCTCTCCATTCTGACTCTAATGGAGGCTGAAGAGGCCTAGAGATGGATGATGTCTTCAGAGAGACATCCCAGCTAGCGAGGCCTCTCCATTCTGACTCTAATGGAGGCTGAAGAGGCCTAGAGATGGATGATGTCCTCAGAGAGACATCCCAGCTAGCGAGGCCTCTCCATTCTGACTCTAATGGAGGCTGAAGAGGCCTAGAGATGGATGATGTCTTCAGAGAGACATCCCAGCTAGCGAGGCCTCTCCATTCTGACTCTAATGGAGGCTGAAGAGGCCTAGAGATGGATGATGCCCTCAGAGAGACATCCCAGCTAGTGAGGCCTCTCCATTCGGACTCTAATCCACTCAGAATTAGATGAGAGTCCGTAAGATTCTCTCTCTTTCACACAGTAGATTAGACACATTCCATCAGCCATAGAAACACACCCAGACAATACAATACCACTGAACAGCAGACACGGCATGGGAGACACACACACACACACACCGAAACACACACCCACACACACACACCCAGCAGTACTACTAACCTGGGTTGAGAGGGCGGTTGAGAGGCTGGTGGGAGGCTGGGTGAACAGTGCAGAGCGGGAGGCTGACCGCAGGCCATGTGCTCTCCTGACAGGCTGGTCCTGATGGAGGGGAGAGGAGAGAACAACAGTCAGGACCGTGACAGAATCCGTCAGAACACTGACCGAACCCACCGTCAGAACACTGACCGAACCCACCGTCAGAACACTGACCGAACCCACCGTCAGAACACTGACAGAACCCACCGTCAGAACACTGACAGAACCGTTAGAACACTGACAGAACCAGCCGTCAGAACAGTGACAGAACCCGTCAGAACACTGACAGAACCCTTCAGAACACTGACAGAACCCGTCAGAACAGTGTGTCTGTCCCACCCAGGGATGAAGAGGACGAAGTGGGTAAAACCAAACCATAAGAGCTTCCCAACCCCCCACCTCCTGCCCCCCCAGGTTAGTGGTGGCGCTTAGGGCAGTGATGGTCACGAAATTTTGTTGACGATAATTAGCCAGCCAAATGACCGCGGTCACCTTAATAACCATTCGAATAGCAAAAAATATATATATATATATTTTTTTGGTATATTTTCTCCTCTGCTCCTGACTGACTATGTCCCAGAATGCCTCCAACAAATATTTACATCCTTCTAAAGATATAAACATATTCGATGCAAATATCAAAACCCACAACATTAAAAAACAGACACATTCAGAGAACTACACTTGATGTTAAACTGATTCCCACACAGGAAGTGTGTGTCACGATGTCAGACATAAGTGGTGGTAGGCTGTTCTATTCTACATAGGAGAGAAGAGCTGAAGTATATAAGAGCTGTATCTACTGTAAAGCAGTCATTTCAATGAGCAGACAACCCCGTTTTAAAACCACTTCCCATTTTAAAACCAACTATCAGGTCATGGGTAGAAGTTGTGTGTAAAAATGTATCAACAGAGCAACTCCCTCTGTAGAGCAGGGACGAGGGAAGGGATCGAGGCGATGAACACACACACACACACACACACACACACACACACACACACACAGCTGTCACTCAATGATGAAAGAGCGTTTGAGCCTGCAGCAATCCAGGACAGGATTAGTAACGTTTACTATCTATCTATATACTGATCCATCTACTGATCTATCTATATACTGATCCATCTATTGATCTATATACTGATCCATCTATCTATCTGCTGATCTACCGATCTATCTATCTGCTGATCTACCGATCTATCTATCTGCTGATCTACCGATCTATCTATCTGCTGATCTACCGATCTATCTATCTGCTGATCTACCGATCTATCTATCTGCTGATCTACTGATCTATCTATTGATCTATCCATTTATCTACCGATCTATCTATCTGCTGATCTACCGATCTATCTATCTGCTGATCTACCGATCTACTGATCTATCTATTGATCTATCCATTTATCTACCGATCTATCTATCTGCTGATCTACCGATCTATCTATCTGCTGATCTACCGATCTATCTATCTGCTGATCTACCGATCTATCTATCTGCTGATCTACCGATCTACTGATCTATCTATTGATCTATCCATCTATCTACCTATCTACTGATATATCCATCTATCTACCGATCTATCTATCTATCTACCGATCTATCTATCTATCTACGGATCATTCTATCAATCGACTGATCTATCAATCTACTGATCTATCAATCTACTGATCTATCAATCTACTGATCTATCAATCTACTGATCTATCAATCTACTGATCTATCAATCTACTGATCTATCTACAGTTGAAATTGGAAGTTTACATACACCTTAGTCAAATATATTTAAACTCCGTTTTTCACAATTCCTGACATTCAATCCTAATAAAAATTCCCTGTCTTAGGTCAGTTAGGATCACCACCTGATTTTAAGAATGTGAAATGTCAGAATAATAGTAGAGAGAATTATTGATTTCAACTTTTATTTCTTTCATCACATTCCCAGTGGGTCAGAAGTTTACATACACTCAATTAGTATTTAGTAGCATTGCCTTTAAATTGTTTAACTTGGGTCAAACATTTTGGGTCAGTCAACCAGTCAACTGGTTAACCAGTCAGTCAGTCAGTCAGTTTACCAGTCAGTCAGTCAGTCAGTCAGTCAGTTTACCAGTCAGTCAGTCAGTCAGTTTACCAGTCAGTCAGTCAGTCAGTCAGTCAGTCAGTCAGTTTACCGGTCAACCAGTCAGTCAGTCTGTTTACCAGTCAGTCAGTCAGTCAGTCAGTTTACCGGTCAACCAGTCAGTCAGTCTGTTTACCAGTCAACTGATTAATCAGTCAGTCAGTCAGTTTACCGGTCAACCAGTCAGTCAGTCTGTCAGTCAGTCAGTTTACCAGTCAGTCAGTCTGTTTACCAGTCAGTCAGTCTGTTTACCAGTCAGTCAGTCAGTCAGTCTGTCAGTCTGTTTACCAGTCAGTCAGTCAGTCTGTTTACCAGTCAGTCAGTCAGTCAGTCAGTCAGTCAGTTTACCAGTCAGTCAGTCAGTTTACCAGTCAGTCAGTCAGTTTACCAGTCAGTCAGTCTGTTTACCAGTCAGTCAGTCTGTTTACCGGTCAGTCAGTTTACCGGTCAGTCAGTCAGTCAGTCAGTCAGTCAGTCAGTTTACCAGTCAGTCAGTTTACCAGTCAGTCAGTCAGTCCGTCTGTTTACCAATCAGTCAGTCAGTCAGTCAGTCAGTCAGTCATCCAATATCACACTGAGGCTAAGTACTGTACATCACACCAGAGAGAGAGGGGGGAGGAGAGAGAGAGCGAGAGGGCTGAAAGAGAGAGAAAGAGGGGCAAAAGAGAGAGAAGGGGGGGGGAGAGAGAGAGAGAGGGGGGAAAGAGAGAGAGGGGAAGGAGGGAAAGAGAGAGGTGGGAGGGAAAGAGAGAGGTGGGAGGGAAAGAGAGAGGTGGGAGGGAAAGAGAGAGGTGGGAGGGAAAGAGAGAGGTGGGAGGGAAAGAGAGAGGGGGAGGGAAAGAGAGAGGGGGAGGGAGAGAGAGAGGGGGGAAAGAGAGAGAGGGGAAAGAGAGAGAGGGGAGGGAGAGAGAGGGGGAGGGAGAGAGAGGGGGGAAAGAGAGAGAAAGGGGGGAAAGAGAGAGAGAGGGGGGAAAGAGAGAGAGAGGGGGAAAGAGAGAGAGAGGGGGGTAAGAGAGAGAGAGGGGGAAGAGAGAGGGGGGGAAGGAGGGAGAGAGAGAGGTGGGAGGGAAAGAGAGAGGTGGGAGGGAAAGAGAGAGGTGGGAGGGAGAAAGAGAGGGGGGGTAGAGAGAGAGGGAGAGAACATATCACCTAACACCGTAAAGGGGGAAGGAGTTGTCACGAGAATTTTCAATTCCAATGAAAATAACAATCAATCAATAACTCTGACCAATCCCCGAGATCTGTAAGACCACGGGTTTAATAATAATAATTAGTCAAAGACTCAGTTTATGCAAAAACAATAGTACAGTTTACTCAGAGAACGTTCTAGAGTCAAGAATACAAAAACATACTTCCACACAAACAGTAGGTGAGTTTTATCCTTCTCCATAGTTCTCACCACTGTGTATCACTACCCAGCCGACAGGTCCATTCCTCGGAGATTAGGGAGACCTTGAGAAGTACTCCCTATGCCCTCATAAATTCCTCAGAGGCCCAGCCAGGACGGTCCAAACACAGTTTTAATTGTTCTTCGGTATTTTACTAGGTACACACACACACACACACACACACACACACACACACGCTCAAATCCTAAACTACGCCTTGCTCAGACAGTCTGTTTAACCTAATTCCGACTAAAACTACACACATCAGATTATAATTTTATGATTCTAATCAATTTAAATTATTACAATTATAAGGTTTCAGAGTGGAATTATTTTATCATTATCTTTCATATATACCTTATTTTATCATGAGTGTTTGAAAATATGCAAGCAGCACGAACACACACACACACACAGAGACACAGACACAGACACAGACACACACACACACACACACACACACACACACACACACACACACACACACACACACACACACACACCTCTTCAGATTAGATGTCAACAGTGGTGCACAGGCCCAAGAGGCCACAACAGTTTGTCGCCGAGGCCACTATCGCCCTAACGACAGGGCACTTCTGACCACCCCACATAGCCACTCAACTTTGATGGCAGTTATTAGACTCCACTTACAGACACAACAGGGACAAACCGAGCCCTCTGAACTAACACTCCGGTCCTGCTCTGACCACCCCTTGGGGTATCAAACTCATTTTGCCCGGGGGCAACATTCAGTCTTCACCGAGGTCCGGAGAGCTGTCTTTCAAATGGGTTAAATTGCCTTGCTGTCAAAATCCACAAGAAAAACTCCAATATTGCCCTGCTCCCAGACCTGCGGCTCTTTGTCGGATACCCAACAACACCCCGACTCGAACCTTTCTGACTGAGCAAAACACACTCATCTATATGAGCCTCCACTACCACAGAGTCTCTTCAATATCTATATGAGCCTCCACTACCACAGAGTCTTCCTGTCTCTTCAACATCTATTGGTTACAAAATCATCTTAGCAGTGATAGGAACATCTTCAAACTAGATGAAAATACTTCCAGTTTAAGGACTAATTGTCCCATAGGTAAACGTGGACTATCACTTTAAGATCAGAGTAGTCCGTCCCATAGGTTAAAGTGGTGTCATGGAACGTTCCTTAATAAATAAATAAGAATCCGACACTAGATCAAAACAACAAGCTTGTTTGAGGACGTGACCACAATAGTGCTGAACATGAACCAAAATGAGTTTAAAATAACTAATTGACCAACTTAGGTTCTTATTTCTTCCTGTGAGCTCAAATGTGCACATTGCAATGCATTTTCTCTAGAGATAACAACATACAACATACTTTAGCACAGAAAACATGATAATACACTACAATGACCATAATCCATTGCGCACCTACTTCGCCAATCTGTGTTTCTTTTACACCTGCTACATAAAGGAGACAGAAGAATGTGCAATAAAGAGAGAGAGAGAGAGAGAGAGAGAGAGAGAGAGAGAGAGAGAGAGAGAGAGAGAGAGAGAGAGAGAGAGAGAGAGAGAGAGAGAGAGAGAGAGAGAGAGAGAGAGAGAGAGATAGAGATAGAGATAGAGATAGAGATAGAGATAGAGATAGAGAGAGAGAGAGAGAGCAGTTTCTTCACAAGCTACAGTATCTCTATCTGAAAATACATGATCTAAGTCTTAGTTGGTACTCAGCAGTCCTAAAAGTACGCCTTCTTTACTTTGAAGAACTACTTAAAGTAGTGATTTTTGTCAGACGGCAGCTCTATAGAGATGAGATGATGACTTGGAATTAAATAATAAAGTCATCAAAAAAAGGCCTGAAATAAATGTAATAAACAACAACAACCGAATAATGTTATTAAAGTAAAGTGAATAAATTATGGTCAATAAGTGATCAGCAGTATTGGACAGTCTAAAACAATCAAGTCCCATGATGGTAGAGTCTGTGTTGTTACAGCATTCAACCCACATAATACAAAATGCATTTAAATGTTAATAAAATAAAAGTTATAATCTGACCGAAAAGGAACTCAAAAAACACAAATCCTTCACAGAAAATACATCCGTGGAACATATTTAGGTCTTTTTTTTGTTTGTTGCAAAAGACGATGCATGGCCATCATACTTCTGTGACCAAGCTACATTTTATAAGGTTTTACTTAAAGTTCATCTTGTATTTTAGCCAGGGGAAAAAAGTCAGGCTGGCTATACTGAGGGAAAGTAGCTCCACATCAGTCAGAGTGCTGTCTGCTGATAGAATGATGGAGAACAGTAGCTCCACATTAGTCAG
>NC_092162.1:6140720-6160720 GCF_045791955.1 Oncorhynchus clarkii lewisi | reverse complement strand
ACTTATGGTGCAACACACTAATATGCTAACGCAGTTAAACGCTAGTAAACTAATCACTGTCTGACCATATTGCACGTTGCAGGGCTATGCATCTTTGTCATCCCAGCCAAACTTCTCAGGTTAAGGCCTATCAGTTGACTTACGGCCGATGTGCTAATGCTAGTAAAAGCTAGTTAATAAATTAGCAACAGCTAGCATCGTATTGACTTACTGATTGACATACGCTGTGACGTGCTAATGCTAGTAAATGCTAGTTTATAAATTAGCAACAGCTAGCATCGTATTGACTTACTGATTGACATACGCTGTGACGTGCTAATGCTAGTAAATGCTAGTTTATAAATTAGCAACGGCTAGCATCGTATTGACATACTGATTGACATACGCTGTGACGTGCTAATGCTAGTACACTAATCTCGGTCTGACCGTATACAACACATGTTGCAGCTATGGGTACCGTCCTCTTGGCCAGCTTTCTCGTGTTGAATGGTTATTAAATGACTTATGACGCCATGTGCTAACGCTAGTAAACGCATCTCTCAGTATCCCCAGAGTTTGAATGACAGGGAGGTTTTAAATTAATTTATTATTTTATTTCACCTTCATTTAACCAGGTAGGCCAGTTGAGATCAAGTTCTCATTTACAACTGCCACCTGGCCAAGATAAAGCAAAGCTGTGCGACAACAACAACACAGATTTACACAAACAAAACGTACAGTCAATAACACAATAGAAAAGAAAAATAGAAAAATCTATGTACAGTGTGTGCAAATGTAGAAGAGTAGGGAGGTAAGGCAATACATAGGCCATAGAAGCTAAAATAATTACAATTGAGCATTAATTAGGTTAGTCAGTTAGTGGGGGCTGGACAGTCCAACCCCATAAAGATATTGACATCAGACACCCCCAAAGAGACTTCTGGTATCCCTAAGATTCACTGTATAATTCAATGCCTGTGTATCACATGGCGTGTCGTGGTAATGGGCCCTGGTTCAGCATTCATGTTGCCACTCCTTCCGATCTTTTTACAATGTTCACAAGCAGCTCCGCTTGACATTGTCAACTCAGTGCCATTTGATCCAAAAAACACACGTAACACGCTACATGATCCCATCCTAGGCACACGTAGGACCAGGGCCATTTCAGACCCTACTGAAATGTGAGCCTGGGGGCCCCGCTGCCAACTGCTCCTCCGCTGTGGCTCAGTCGACACATTCCCCAGCAAGCAGGACCAGCATGTTGTTAGCTCGTTACAGCTACACTGAGATCAGCAGAGAAGAGGACAGAACATTATAGGCTCTCGTGTACGATCTCAACGGCATGTTATAAAGCAGAGCGCTGGACGATAGACAGGACCAGAACTGAGGAACGGCGCCTCAACTGTTCTGCTGCTTGAGTATCTGCACTTTTCACAATATCAGCTAAAAGAACAACATAGTTCTGTCACGTAAACATATTAACTACTTGAGAAAATAATACTGACCTGTCATCACGTAACATATTAACTACTTGAGATAATAATACTGACCTGTCATTACGTAACATATTAACTACATGAGATAATAATACTGACCTGTCATCACGTAACATATTAACTACATGAGATAATAATACTGACCTGTCATCATGTAACATATTAACTACATGAGATAATAATACTGACCAGTCATCACATAATATATTAACTACATGAGATAATAATACTGACCTGTCATCACGTAACATATTAACTACTTGAGATAATAATACTGACCTGTCATCACGTAACATATTAACTACATGAGATAATAATACTGACCTGTCATTACGTAACATATTAACTACATGAGATAATAATACTGACCTGTCATCACGTAACATATTAACTACATGAGATAATAAAACTGACCTGTCATCATGTAACATATTAACTACATGAGATAATAATACTGACCTGTCATCATGTAAAATATTAACTACATGAGATACTGACCAGTCATCATGTAACATATTAACTACATGAGATACTAATACTGACCTGTCATCACGTAACATATTAACTACATGAGATACTGACCTGTCATCACGTAACATATTAACTACATGAGATAATAATACTGACCTGTCATCATGTAAAATATTAACTACATGAGATACTGACCAGTCATCATGTAACATATTAACTACATGAGATACTAATACTGACCTGTCATCACGTAACATATTAACTACATGAGATACTCACCTGTCATCACGTAACATATTAACTACATGAGATAATAATACTGACCTGTCACCACGTAACATACTAACTACATGAGATAATAATACTGACCTGTCATCACGTAACATATTAACTACATGAGATAATAATACTGACCTGTCATCACGTAACATATTAACTACATGAGATAATAATACTGACCTGTACATGAGATACTGACCTGTCATCACATAACATATTAATAACTACATGAGATAATAATACCTACCTGTCATCACGTAACATATTAACTACATGAGATAATAATACTTACCTGTCATCACGTAACATATTAACTACATGAGATAATAATACTGACCTGTACATGAGATACTGACCTGTCATCACATAACATATTAATAACAACATGAGATAATAATACTGACCTGTCATCACGTAACATTAACTACATGAGATAATAATACTGACCTGTCATCACGTAACATATTAACTACATGAGATACTAATACTGACCTGTCATCGCGTAACATATTAACTACATGAGATAATAATACTGATCTGTCATCACGTAACATATTAACTACATGAGATAATAATACTGACCTGTCATCACGTAACATTAACTACATGAGATACTAACCTGTCATCACGTAACATATTAACTACATGAGATAATAATACTGACCTGTCATCACGTAACATATTAACTACATAATATAATAATACTGACCTGTCATCACATAATATATTAACTACATGAGATAATAATACTGACCTGTCATCACGTAACATATTAACTACATGAGATAATAATACTGACCTGTCATCACGTAACAAGTTAACTACATGAGATACTAATACTGACCTGTCATCACGTAACATATTAACTACATGAGAGACTAATACTGACCTGTCATCACGTAACATATTAACTACATGAGAGACTAATACTGACCCGTCATCACGTAACATATTAACTACATGAGATACTAATACTGACCTGTCATCAGGTAACATATTAACTACATGAGAGACTAATACTGACCCGTCATCACGTAACATATTAACTACATGAGATACTAAACATTAAAGAAAGCATGTGAAAGATGTATGACAACATGAACGTGATCAGTTCAAGATGATGATGATGACTGTTAGCTCATTAAAGGGCCCTGGTGACTCTGACCTGGCACATGATATCAACGCTACAAACCATTAGATATGCAAGCAATGATAGCCTATAAAACAAGGACATACATTTTTTTGATCAGACACACACAGGAACACACACACGCACACACGCGGAAACTAACACTAACCGTGGCTTCTAACCCTAGCTCCTAACCCTAAAACTAACCCTAGCTCCTAACCCTAAAACGAACCCTAGCTCCTAACCCTAAAACGAACCCTAGCTCCTAACCCTAAAACGAACCCTAGCTCCTAACCCTAAAACGAACCCTAGCTCCTAACCCTAAAACGAACCCTAGCTCCTAACCTAAAACTAAACCCTAGCTCGTCACCCTAGCTCCTAACCCTCCCTCCCTCCTCTGCTCCATCTCCCTCCCTCCCTCCCTCCTCTGCTCCATCTCCCTCCCTCCCTCCCTCCTCTGTTCCATCTCCCTCCCTCCTCTGCTCCATCTCCCTCCCTCCTCTGCTCCATCTCCCTCCCTCCTCTGCTCCATCTCCCTCCCTCCTCAGCTCCATCTCCCTCCCTCCTCAGCTCCATCTCCCTCCCTCCTCAGCTCCATCTCCCTCCCTCCTCTGCTCCATCTCCCTCCCTCCCTGCTTCATCTCCTTCTCTGCTCCATCTCCTCCCTCCCTCCTCCGCTCCATCTCCCTCCTCCGCTCCATCTCCCTCCCTCCTCAGCTCCATCTCCCTCCCTCCTCAGCTCCATCTCCCTCCCTCCCTCTGCTCCATCTCCCTCCCTCCCTCCTCCGCTCCATCTCCCCCCTCCCCTCCATCTCCCCCTCCCTCCCTCCTCCGCTCCATCTCCCCCCTCCCTCCTCTGCTCCATCTCCCTCCCTGCTTCATCTCCTTCTCTGCTCCATCTCCCTCCCTCCCTGCTCCATCTCCTTCTCTGCTCCATCTCCTTCTCTGCTCCATCTCCATCCCTCCCTCCTCTGCTCCATCTCCCTCCCTCCCTCCCTCCTCTGCTCCATCTCCCTCCCTCCCTGCTCCATCTCCCGCCCTCCCTCTCTGCTCCATCTCCTTCTCTGCTCCACTCCCCCCCCCTCCCTTCTTTCGCCCCATATTTCTCCATCCCTCTCTTCGACCCATCCCACCCCATCCCACCCCCTCCCTCGCCCCATTCCACTCCCTCACCCCATCTCAGAGAAAAAAACTAAAATATACATTTTTAGAAAGAGAGAGCGAGCGAGAGCGAGAGAGCGAGAGAGAGCGAGCGAGAGCGAGCGAGCGAGAGAGAGAGAGCGAGAGAGAGAGAGCGAGAGAGAGCGAGAGAGAGAGACAGTTCAATTACATTTCCACCACATTAAGCAGGGCTGTTATCCAGTGACTGCACATCCAGGGCGGAAGGGGTGGGTTGGGTGACCGTCCTGCCCGATGAACGGTGAAGGATTCTCGGGGGGAGGTTTCTGGGCTGTGGGGGTTCCCTAGATGTAACTATACTGGAACTGAACACATAGCTGCGTAAGCCCCTATGATATGCTGAGCAGCTCAAGTCAGATGACAGAATTTAAGAGAGGCAAGCAATCTTGGATACCACACACACACACTACACTCACCCAGTGAAAGATTTCCCCCATCTTGTTTTCCTCGGCCCTAATGACCTCCCTAGAGGACACTGTGGAGCAGATCTGCAGTAAGCCAGGGAACCACCGTGACACACACACACAGTCCTCACACAGGGAACCACCGTGACACATACAGTGTCCTCACACAGGGTGAACCATTGCAGAGCTACCTGCCAACTCACTGTTAATAACTGGGGAGAGGATGATCTCTGTCGTCACACACACACACACACACACACACACACACACACACACACACACACACACACACACACACACACACACACACACACACACACACACACACACACACACACACACACACACACACACACACACACACACACACTAGGTCAGAGCAGAATATGTGGTGTATGAGTCTCGAAGGGGAGGAGGGGTACAGGCCATCTCCTGCAGCACTAGGAGGAGGGGGGGGGGGGGTACAGGCCATCTCCTGCAGAACTAAGAGGAGGAGGAGGGGCACAGTCCATCTCCTGCAGCACTAGGAGGAGGGGGGGGGGGGGGGTACAGGCCATCTCCTGCAGCACTAGGAGGAGGAGGGGTATAGGCCATCTCCTGCAGCACTAGGAGGAGGAGGGGTACAGGCCATCTCCTGCAGCACTAGGAGGAGGAGGGGTACAGGCCATCTCCTGCAGCACTAGGAGGAGGAGGGGTACAGGCCATCTCCTGCAGCACTAGGAGGAGGAGGGGTACAGGCCATCTCCTGCAGCACTAGGAGGAGGGGGGGTACAGGCCATCTCCTGCAGCACTAGGAGGAGGAGGGGGGGGGGGTACAGGCTATCTCCTGCAGCACTAGGAGGAGGAGGAGGGGTACAGGCCATCTCCTGCAGCACTAGGAGGAGGGGTACAGGCCATCTCCTGCAGCACTAGGAGGAGGAGGAGGAGGAGGGGCACAGGCCATCTCCTGCAGCACTAGGAGGAGGAGGGGTACAGGCCATCTCCTGCAGGACTAGGAGGAGGAGGAGGAGGGGTACAAGCCATCTCCTGCAGCACTAGGAGGAGGAGGTGGGGTACAGGCCATCTCCTGCAGCACTAAGAAAAGGAGGAGGAGGGGTACAGGCCATCTCCTGCAGCACTAGGAGGAGGGGTACAGACCATCTCCTGCAGCACTAGGAGGAGGAGGAGGAGGGGTACAGGCCATCTCCTGCAGCACTAGGAAGAGGAGGAGGAGGGGTACAGGCCATCTCCTGCAGCACTAGGAGGAGGGGTACAGGCCATCTCCTGCAGCACTAGGAGGAGGGGTACAGGCCATCTCCTGCAGCACTAGGAGGAGGAGGAGGGGTACAGGCCATCTCCTGCAGCACTAGGAGGAGGAGGGTACAGGCCATCTCCTGCAGAACTAGGAGGAGGAGGGGTACAGGCCATCTCCTGCAGCACTAGGAGGAGGAGGGGTACAAGCCATCTCCTGCAGAACTAGGAGGAGGAGGAGGGGTACAGGCCATCTCCTGCAGCACTAGGAGGAGGAGGAGGAGGAGGAGGGGTACAGGCCATCTCCAGCAGCACTAGGAGGAGGAGGAGGGGTACAGGCCATCTCCTGCAGCACTAAGAGGAGGAGGGGTACAGGCCATCTCCAGCAGCACTAGGAGGAGGAGGAGGGGTACAAGCCATCTCCTGCAGCACTAGGAGGAGGAGGGCCTCTCGCTCTTTCTCTGTAGGAGAGCTGCTAGCAGACTGGATATGGCTGAACGCTGAGAAAAAAGGAGACTGGAGAAAACAGAGGACTAGACGGGGAGACAGAGGACTAGACGGGGAGACAGAGGACTAGACGGGGAGAGAGAGCGAGACGGGGAGAGAGAGCGAGACGGGGAGAGAGATGAGAGAGAGAGAGAGGACTAGACGGGGAGAGAGACGGGGAGAGTAGGACCTGGATATGGCTACGGGAAGAGTAGGATGTTGGACCTGCCGTCATTCACTTTGAACTGGACTGTGTGTTTACAGGAAGTAGCAACAGCGTGACTTTAGATCATTAGAACACATTTCACCAAAAGCCACAAAATTACACCTGAATGGATTTCTGGAAATATGTCAACAACACGGGAGTCCTCTTACACATTTGGGAACTTCACAGTCCTACTGATCAAATACCCTTGAAAAGGTAGGCTCTGTCTCCCTCAGTTATACACATCAACAACAAGATCAACAACTAATGCCAGCCAGAACAAGATGAGCTCAAATCTAACAAAGGAAAATGAAAGCCTCAAAGAGAAAGGAGGACCAAGGCTCATGTCATATATTTCATTCAAACGATAAACTTATTCAGCCAGTTGGCCGTCAAAATTACACTGATGAACGATGGGGAATTGTAGCCTGCTCGTACTTCTACAGCTTCCCTGCCTGGCTAAAGTTGGCTAGCTAGCTAGCTACTTCCAGACACAAATGAGAGAACACCTCAGTCAGACCAGAAAACAACATAGTAGCTGTGATTTACAACCTGATAGTAATATTTGTTTTAATGTATTGGTGAATTATATGAATAATGCATTGAACTGCAGCCATCTATCCTGACAACAATGCCTCGTGGAATATTGAGTAAAATAGACAGAGAGCTGTGGAGTGGAAGAGAGAGAGAGCTGTGGAGTGGGGGGTAAAGAGACAGAGCTGTGGAGGGGGGGCGGGTGGAAGAGAGAGCACTGTGGAGTGGGGGGGAAGAGGCAGAGCGTTGTGGCGTGGCGGGGGGGACAGAGAGCTGTGGCGTGGAAGAGACAGACCGTTGTGGCGTGGGAGGGGGAAGAGACAGAGCGTTGTGGCGTGGGGGGGGGAAGAGACAGAGCGTTGTGGTGTGGGGGGGGGGGGGGGGGGGGGGTGGAAGAGACAGAGCGTTGTGGCGTGGGAGGGGGAAGAGACAGAGCGTTGTGGCGTGGGGGGACAGAGAGCTGTGGCGTGGGGGGGGGGGAAGAGACAGAGCGTTGTGGCGTGGGGGGGGAAGAGACAGAGCGTTGTGGCGTGGGGGGGGGGAAGAGACAGAGCGTTGTGGCGTGGGGGAGGGAAGAGACAGAGAGCTGTGGCGTGGAAGAGACAGAGCGCTGTGGCATGGGGGGGGGGAAGAGACAGAGCGTTGTGGCGTGGGGGGGGAAGAGACAGAGCGTTGTGGCGTGGGTGGAAGAGAGAGCGTTGTGGTGTGGGGGGGGGAAGAGACAGAGCGTTGTGGTGTGGGGGGGGAGACAGAGAGTTGTGGCGTGGGGGGGGTGGAAGAGACAGAGCGTTGTGGCGTGGGGGGGGAGACAGAGAGTTGTGGCGTGGGGGGGGAGACAGAGAGTTGTGGCGTGGGGGGGGAGACAGAGAGTTGTGGCGTGGGGGGGGGGAGAGACAGAGCATTGTGGCGTGGGGGGGGAAGAGACAGAGCGTTGTGGCGTGGGGGGGAGACGGAGAGCTGTGGCGTGGGGGGGTGGAAGGGACAGAGCGTTGTGGCGTGGGGGGGAGACAGAGAGTTGTGGCGTGGGGGGGGGTGGAAGAGACAGAGCGTTGTGGCGTGGGGGGGGAGACAGAGAGTTGTGGCTTGGGGGGGGGGGTGGAAGAGACAGAGAGTTGTGGCGTGGGGGGGGGGGGGGGGGGGGGTGGAAGAGACAGAGCGTTGTGGCGTGGGGGGGGAAGAGACAGAGCGTTGTGGCGTGGGTGGAAGAGAGAGCGTTGTGGTGTGGGGGGGGAAGAGACAGAGCGTTGTGGTGTGGGGGGGGAGACAGAGAGTTGTGGCGTGGGGGGGGGGGTGGAAGAGACAGAGCGTTGTGGCGTGGGGGGGGAGACAGAGAGTTGTGGCGTGGGGGGGGGTGGAAGAGACAGAGCGTTGTGGCGTGGGGGGGGGAGACAGAGCGTTGTGGCGTGGGGGGGGGGGGAAGAGACAGAGAGCTGTTGCGTGGGGGGTGGGGGGGGGGTGGAAGAGACAGAGAGAGAAGTCAAATACTCCAGCCACCCCAGTCAGACTGTTCTCTCTGCTAGCGAACCACAAGCGGTACTGGAGCGCCAAGTCTAGGTCCAAGAGGGTTCTAAACAGGTTCTACCCCCAAGCCAAAAGAGTCCTGAACATCTAATCAAATGGCTACCCCACCCCCCCCCCCCTACAGAGTCTGGCACCAGATCTAGAACATGTTACAGACCCCCCCCCCCCCCCCCCCCCACAGAGTCTGGAACCAGATCTAGAACATGTTACAGACACCAGCTCTAGAACATGTTACAGACACCAGATCTAGAACATGTTACAGACACCAGCTCTAGAACATGTTACAGACACCAGATCTAGAACATGTTACAGACCGGCACCAGATCTAGAACATGTTACAGACACCAGATCTAGAACATGTTACAGACACCAGATCTAGAACATGTTACAGACCGGCACCAGATCTAGAACATGTTACAGACACCAGATCTAGAACATGTTACAGACACCAGATCTAGAACATGTTACAGGCACCAGATCTAGAACATGTTACAGACACCAGATCTAGAACATGTTACAGACACCAGATCTAGAACATGTTACAGACACCAGATCTAGAACATGTTACAGACACCAGCTCTAGAACATGTTACAGACCGGCACCAGATCTAGAACATGTTACAGACACCAGCTCTAGAACATGTTACAGACACCAGATCTAGAACATGTTACAGACTGGCACCAGAGTCTACATCTGGTCCGTCATAAACAGGGTGAAAGCTAACACTCCAGATGACAACCCTACCTGCTGCTAATATAATCATCTCCTCATGGCAAGCAAGCGATGATTAGTCACCTTTCTGAGAGTGGTCAGACACACACTGACCTACATACCATCTAGTGTGGGTTGTGATCTCCTCATGATGTACTGACTGAGTGGTCACTAATGACTCTCTAACACGGTTAATTAACGAAAAGAGACCCCTCTCTCTCTTGCGTTCGCCTGGCCCTCTTACGGCCTCTCTCTCACTCAGACCTGTGTGCGTGTCTGCAGGTGTGTGAACGTGTGTGTGTGTGTGTGTGTGTGTGTGCAGCTAGGTAAAAACGCGTTTGAATCATTCCTCGGACAAAGAGAAAGCAGGCAATTGAGTTTAAAATAAATACATTGACTGTTGACAATGTGTCTAATAACTGAATAATAATTATAGTGTTGAAAGGAAGAATGTTGCCTGCTGCCTTTCTATTGGAGCCTGTTAAAAGAAGTATACCAACACAGGCAGAGAGACAGAGACAGAGAGAGACAGAGACAGAGAGAGACAGAGGCAGACAGAGGCATACAGAGACAGGCAGAGGCAGAGAGAGACAGACAGAGAGAGACAGACAGGTAGAGGCAGACAGAGACAGAGAGATACAGACAGACAGAGACAGAGAGAGAGACAGGCAGAGGCAGACAGAGACAGACAGAGACAGGCAGAGACAGGCAGAGGCAGACAGAGACAGAGACAGAGAGAGACAGAGACAGAGAGAGACAGACAGGCAGAGACAGACAGGCAGAGACAGACAGGCAGAGGCAGACAGAGACAGAGAGACAGAGACAGAGAGAGAGACAGAGACAGAGAGACAGAGACAGAGAGAGACAGAGACAGAGACAGAGACAGGCAGAGGCAGACAGAGACAGACAGAGACAGGCAGAGAGAGACAGAGACAGACAGAGAGAGAGACAGGCAGAGAGACAGGCAGAGGACCGAGACAGGCAGAGACAGGCAGAGAGACAGAGAGACAGGCAGAGAGACAGAGAGAGGCAGACAGAGAGACCTCAAACCCACACCACAACGGGACAGACAGCACAGGACCCACCAACCCAACAGACTCCAACCCCCCCCCCCCCTCCCATAACAGCCACCCTGTCAGCTCCCCTGATTGCTCTCCTGACAACCCCCACACACCAACTGAGGACACACAAAAGCCAGAGATTGTGATCCTCATTGACTCAAATGGCAAATTCATTCAAGAGGTTCAACTTCTTACTAAACACAAAGTGGCTAAACTCTGGCGGCCAAACACTAGACATGCCCTGGAGCTGTTGTCAGAGGACAGACACTAGACATGCCCTGGAGCTGTTGTCAGAGGACAAACACTAGACATGCCCTGGAGCTGTTGTCAGAGGACAGACACTAGACATGCCCTGGAGCTGTTGTCAGAGGACAAACACTAGACATGCCCTGGAGCAGTTGTCAGAGGACAGACACTAGACATGTCCTGGAGCTGTTGTCAGAGGACAGACACTAGACATGCCCTGGAGCTGTTGTCAGAGGACAGACACTAGACATGCCCTGGAGCTGTTGTCAGAGGACAGACACTAGACATGCCCTGGAGCTGTTGTCAGAGGACAAACACTAGACATGCCCTGGAGCTGTTGTCAGAGGACAGACACTAGACATGCCCTGGAGCTGTTGTCAGAGGACAGACACTAGACATGCCCTGGAGCTGTTGTCAGAGGACAGACACTAGGCATGTCCTGGAGCTGTCGTCAGAGGACAGACACTAGACATGCCCTGGAGCTGTCGTCAGAGGACAGACACTAGGCATGCCCTGGAGCTGTCGTCAGAGGACAGACACTAGGCATGTCCTGGAGCTGTCGTCAGAGGACAGACACTAGACATGCCCTGGAGCTGTCGTCAGAGGACAGACACTAGGCATGCCCTGGAGCTGTTGTCAGAGGACAGACACTAGACATGCTCTGGAGCTGTTGTTAGAGGACAGACACTAGGCATGTCCTGGAGCTGTTGTCAGAGGACAGACACTAGGCATGTCCTGGAGTTGTCGTCAGAGGACAGACACTAGACATGCCCTGGAGCTGTTGTCAGAGGACAGACACTAGACATGCCCTGGAGCTGTCGTCAGAGGACAAACACTAGGCATGTCCTGGAGCTGTTGTCAGAGGACAGACACTAGACATGTCCTGGAGCTGTTGTCAGAGGACAGACACTAGACATGTCCTGGAGCTGTTGTCAGAGGACAGACACTAGACATGTCCTGGAGCTGTTGTCAGAGGACAGCCACTAGGCACGCCCTGGAGCTGTTGTCAGAGGACAGACACTAGACATGCCCTGGAGCTGTCGTCAGAGGACAGACACTAGACATGCCCTGGAGCTGTCGTCAGAGGACAGACACTAGACATGCCCTGGAACTGTCGTCAGAGGACAGACACTAGGCATGTCCTGGAGCTGTCGTCAGAGGACAGACACTAGACATGCCCTGGAGCTGTCGTCAGAGGACAGACACTAGGCATGTCCTGGAGCTGTCGTCAGAGGACAGACACTAGACATGCCCTGGAGCTGTTGTCAGAGGACAGACACTAGACATGCCCTGGAGCTGTTGTCAGAGGACAAACACTAGGCATGTCCTGGAGCTGTCGTCAGAGGACAGACACTAGACATGTCCTGGAGCTGTTGTCAGAGGACAAACACTAGGCATGTCCTGGAGCTGTTGTCAGAGGACAGACACTAGACATGTCCTGGAGCTGTTGTCAGAGGACAGACACTAGGCATGCCCTGGAGCTGTCGTCAGAGGACAGACACTAGACATGCCCTGGAGCTGTCGTCAGAGGACAGACACTAGACATGCCCTGGAGCTGTTGTCAGAGGACAGACACTAGACATGCCCTGGAGCTGTTGTCAGAGGACAGACACTAGACATGCCCTGGAGCTGTCGTCAGAGGACAGACACTAGACATGTCCTGGAGCTGTTGTCAGAGGACAGACACTAGACATGCCCTGGAGCTGTTGTCAGAGGACAGACACTAGACATGCCCTGGAGCTGTTGTCAGAGGACAGACACTAGACATGTCCTGGAGCTGTCGTCAGAGGACAGACACTAGACATGCCCTGGAGCTGTTGTCAGAGGACAGACACTAGACATGCCCTGGAGCTGTTGTCAGAGGACAGACACTAGACATGCCCTGGAGCTGTTGTCAGAGGACAGACACTAGACATGTCCTGGAGCTGTTGTCAGAGGACAGACACTAGACATGCCCTGGAGCTGTTGTCAGAGGACAGACACTAGACATGCCCTGGAGCTGTTGTCAGAGGACAGACACTAGACATGCCCTGGAGCTGTTGTCAGAGGACAGACACTAGACATGTCCTGGAGCTGTTGTCAGAGGACAGACACTAGACATGCCCTGGAGCTGTTGTCAGAGGACAGACACTAGACATGCCCTGGAGCTGTTGTCAGAGGACAGACACTAGACATGCCCTGGAGCTGTTATCAGAGGACAAACACTAGACATGCCCTGGAGCTGTTGTCAGAGGACAGACACTAGACATGCCCTGGAGCTGTTGTCAGAGGACAGAGTAGGGTCCCCCAGCCACATCATATTTCACACTGGCACAAATGACCTGAGAGCAGGAAAGGGTTGCCACAGCACTCAAGGGAGTGATTGAAAAAAGCTAGTTCCACTTTCCACACACAATGGTAGGCTTCGAGGGGACTCCTACGGTAGGTACACCTATAGCTCATCTCTTGGCAGTAGTACTGTAGACTACTTTATCACTGACCTCAACCCAGAGTCTCTCAGAGCGTTCACAGCCAGCCCACTGACCTCAACCCAGAGTCTCTCAGAGCGTTCACAGTCAGCCCACTGACACCCCTAACACACCACAGCAAAATCACAGTCTACTTGAACAGAGCAATACTCAATCATAAGGCATCAAGGCCAAAAGAACTGAATAATATTAAGACATGCTATAGATGGAAGGAAAGTAGTGTGGAAATCTACCAAAAAACAATTAGGCAACAACAAATTCAATCCCTTTTAGACAATTTCCTAGACAAAATGTTCCACTGTAATAGTGAAGGTGTAAACTTGGCAGTAGAAATCCTAAACAGTATTGTTGACCTCTCAGCTTCCCTATCAAATCAAAAAATGTCAAACAGACAACCAAAACAAAATGTAAACAATGACAAAATGTTTGATGAAGAATGCAAAAACCTAATTAAGAAATAAAGAAACCTGTCCAACCAAAAACACAAAGACCCGGAAAACCTGAGTCTACGCCTTCACTATGGTGAATCACTAAAACAATACAGAAATACACTACGGAAAAAGAAGGAACAGCACGTCAGAAATCAGCTCAATGTAATTGAAGAATCCATAGACTCCAACCACTTCTGGGAAAATTGGAAAACACTTAAAACAACAACACAAAGAGTTATCTATCCAAAACAGAGATGTCTGGGTAAACCACTTCTCCAATCTTTTTGACTCTTTAACAAAGAACAAACAGCAAAAAACATATACATGATCAAATACAAATCTTAGAATCAGCTATTACAGACTACCAGAACCCACTGGATTCTCCAATTACATTAAATGATCTACAGGACAAAACAGACTCGTACATTTCCTCAGCGAAATCAATGTACTGAGCAAATGTCAAATTGTCTTTTTACCAAATTACCGTACGACAGACCACGTATTTACCCTGCACACCCTAATTGACAACCAAACAAACCAAAACAAAGGCAAAGTCTTCTCATGCTTTGTTGATTTCAAAAAAGCCTTCGACATCAATTTGGCATGAGGGTCTGCTATACAAATTGATGGAAAGTGGTGTTGGGGGTAAAACATACGACATTATAAAATCCATGTACACAAACAACAAGTGTGCAGTTAAAATAGGCAAAAAACACACATTTCTTCACACAGGGTCGTGGGGTGAGACAGGGATGCAGCTTAAGCCCCACCCTCTTCAACATATATATTAACAAAATTGGCAAGGGCACAAGAACAGTCTACAGCACCCGGCCTCACCTTACTAGTATCTGAACTCAAATGTCTACTGTTTGCTGATGATCTGGTGCTTCTGTCACCAACCAAGGAGGGCCTACAGCAGCACCTAGATCTTCTGCACAGATTCTGTCAGACCTGGGCCCTGACAGACCTGGGCCCTGACAGACCTGGGCCCTGACAGTGAATCTCAGTAAGACAAAAATAACAGTGTTCCAAAAAGGGACCACGAATACAAATTCCATTTAGACACTGTTGCCCTAGAGCACAGAAAAAACAACACATTCCTCAGCCTCAAGAAGGGCCTCTATGCCATCAGAAGGATCATAAAATTTGACATACCAACTATAATCTGGCTAACAATACTTACTAACAATACTTGAATCAGTTATAGAACCCATTGCCCTTTATGGTTGTGAGGTCTGGGGTCCGCTCACCAACCAAGAATTCACCAAAGGGACAAACACCGTATTGAGACTCTGCATGCAGAACTCTGCAAAAATATTCTCTGTATACAACGTAAAACACCAAATAATTAATTCAGAGCAGAATTAGGCCGATACCCGCTAATGATCAAAATGCAGAAAAGAGCTGTTAAATTCTACAACCACCCAAAAGGAAGCGATTCCCAAACCTTCCACAACAAAGCCATCACCTACAGAGAGATGAACCTGGAGAAGAGTCCCCTAAGCAAGCTGGTCCTGAGGCTCTGTTCACAAACACATACAGACCCCACAGAGCCCCAGGACAGCAACACAATTAGACCTCAACCAAATCATGAGAAAACAAAAAGATAATTACTTGACACATTGGAAAGAATTAACAAAAAAACAGAGCAAGCTAGAATGCTATTTGGCCCTAAACAGAGTACACAGTGGCAGAATACCTGCCCACTGTGACTGACTCAAACTTAAGGAAAGCTATGACTATGTACAGACTCAGTGAGCATAGCCTTGCTATTGAGAAAGGTCGCCATAGGCAGACCTGGCTCTCAAGAGAAGACAGGCTATGTGCTCACTGCCCACAGAATGAGGTGGAAACTGAGCTGCATTTCCTAACCTCCTGCCCAATGTACGACCATATTAGAGAGACATATTTCCCTCAGATTACACAGATCCACAAAGAATTAGAAAACAAACCCAATTTTGTTAAACTCCCATATCTACTGGGTGAAATTCCACAGTGTGCCATCACAGCAGCAGGATTTGTGACCTGTTGCCATAAGAAAAGGTCAACCAGTGAAGAACAAACACCATTGTAAATACAACCCATATTTATGTTTATTTATTTTCCCTTTTGTACTTTAACTATTTTCACATCGTTACAACACTGTTTATGGACATATGACATCATATAACATTTGTAATGTCTTTATTCTTTTGGAAATTTTGTGAGTGTAATGTTTACTGTTAATTTTTGTGTGTTTATTTCACTTTTGTTTGTTATCTATTTCACTTCACACAGAGACAGAGAGACAGAGAGACAGAGAGAGAGAGAGAGAGACAGAGAGACAGAGAGAGAGAGAGACAGAGAGACAGAGAGAGAGAGAGAGAGAGAGAGAGAGAGAGAGAGACAGAGAGACAGAGAGAGAGAGAGACAGAGAGACAGAGAGAGAGAGAGAGAGACAGAGAGAGAGAGAGACAGAGAGACAGAGACAGAGAGAGAGAGAGAGAGAGAGAGACAGAGAGACAGAGAGAGAGAGAGAGAGAGAGACAGAGAGAGAGAGAGAGAGAGAGAGAGAGAGAGAGAGACAGAGAGACAGAGACAGAGAGAGAGAGAGAGAGAGAGAGACAGAGAGACAGAGAGAGAGAGAGACAGAGAGACAGAGAGAGAGAGAGAGAGACAGAGAGAGAGAGAGACAGAGAGACAGAGACAGAGAGAGAGAGAGAGACAGAGAGACAGAGAGAGAGAGAGAGAGACAGAGAGACAGAGAGAGAGAGAGAGAGACAGAGAGAGAGAGAGACAGAGAGACAGAGAGAGAGAGAGAGAGACAGAGAGAGAGAGAGAGAGAGAGAGAGAGAGAGAGAGAGAGAGAGAGAGAGAGAGAGAGAGAGAGAGACAGAGAGACAGAGAGAGAGACACATAGAGACAGAGAGAGAGAGAGAGAGAGAGAGAGAGAGAGAGAGAGAGAGAGACAGAGAGACAGAGAGAGAGACAGAGAGAGACACATAGAGACAGAGAGAGAGAGAGAGAGAGAGAGAGACAGAGAGACAGAGAGAGAGACAGAGAGAGACACATAGAGACAGAGAGAGAGAGAGAGAGAGAGAGAGAGAGAGAGAGACAGAGAGACAGAGAGACAGAGAGAGAGAGAGAGAGACAGAGAGAGAGAGAGACAGAGAGAGAGAGAGAGAGAGAGAGAGAGAGACAGAGAGAGAGACACAGAGAGACACATAGAGACAGAGAGAGAGAGAGAGAGAGAGAGACAGAGAGAGAGAGAGAGACAGAGAGACAGAGAGACAGAGAGACAGAGAGAGAGACATAGAGACAGAGAGAGAGAGAGAGAGAGAGAGAGAGAGAGAGACACAGAGAGAGAGACAGAGAGAGACACATAGAGACAGAGAGACACAGAGAGAGAGAGAGACAGAGAGAGAGAGAGAGAGAGACAGAGAGACAGAGAGAGAGACACAGAGAGACACATAGAGACAGAGAGAGAGAGAGAGAGAGAGAGAGAGAGAGAGAGAGACAGAGAGACAGAGAGAGAGACACAGAGAGAGAGACACAGAGAAACACATAGAGACAGAGAGACACAGAGAGAGAGAGAGACAGAGAGAGAGAGAGAGAGAGACAGAGAGAGAGACAGAGAGACAGAGAGAGAGACACAGAGAGAGAGACACAGAGAGACACATAGAGACAGAGAGACACAGAGAGAGAGAGAGACAGAGAGACAGAGAGAGAGACACAGAGAGAGAGACACAGAGAGACACATAGAGACAGAGAGACACAGAGAGAGAGAGAGAGACAGAGAGACAGAGACAGAGAGAGAGAGCGACAGAGAGCGAAAGATGAATAACCTTCCCTGACAGAAAGAAAGGATTTCCTCGTGTGCGTTAGATGAGCGTTACCACAGCAACTCAGCTGTTTGGTCGGCTTTCTGTGTCAGAGAAAAGGTTGTGGATACCGTACATGAACACACGTCTCTCTCTCCTCTCCTCTCCCCTCTAGTCTCCTCTCATCCCCCCTCTAGTCTCCTCTCCTCCCCCCTCTAGTCTCCTCTCCTCCCCCCTCTAGTCTCCTCTCATCCCCCCTCTAGTCTCCTCTCATCCCCCCTCTAGTCTCCTCTCATCCCCTCAGACTGTGGTATAAAGGGCCAATGGAAGCTTGGCACCAGTGATGTACTGGGATCTACACACTATCCTCTGCAGCACCTTACGGTCAGATGCCGAGCAGGTGCCATACCAGGCGGTGATGCAACCGGTCAGGATGCTCTCGACGGTGCAGCTGTAGACATTTTTGAGGATGTTGAGGCCCCCCCCCCTCCCCTACGACAGTGGTACAGCACCTCCCCTCCCCTACGACAGTGGTACCTCCCCTCCCCTCCCTACGACAGTGGTACCTCCCCTCCCCTCCCTACGACAGTGGTACCTCCCCTCCCCTCC
Source organism: Oncorhynchus clarkii lewisi (assembly GCF_045791955.1). Lineage (NCBI taxonomy): Eukaryota > Metazoa > Chordata > Actinopteri > Salmoniformes > Salmonidae > Oncorhynchus > Oncorhynchus clarkii. The sequence continues at coordinate 6,142,480 of NC_092162.1, read as the reverse complement.
CTACGACAGTGGAACCTCCCCTCCCCTCCCTACGACAGTGGTACCTCCCCTCCCCTCCCTACGACAGTGGTACCCCATCTCCCCTCCCCTACGACAGTGGTACCCCACCTCCCCTCCCTACGACAGTGGAACCTCCCCTCCCCTCCCTACGACAGTGGTACCCCATCTCCCCTCCCCTACGACAGTGGTACCCCACCTCCCCTACGACAGTGGTACCCCACCTCCCCTCCCCTACGACAGTGGTACCCCACCTCCCCTCCCCTACGACGGTAGTACCCCACCTCCCCTCCCCTACGACAGTGGTACCCCACCTCCCCTACGACAGTGGTACCCCACCTCCCCTCCCCTACGACAGTGGTACCCCACCTCCCCTCCCCTACGACAGTAGTACCCCACCTCCCCTCCCCTACGACAGTGGTACCCCACCTCCCCTCCCCTACGACAGTGGTACCCCATCTCCCCTCCCCTACGACAATGGTACCCCACCTCACATACAACAGTGGTACCACCCCTCCCCTACGACAGTGGTACCCCACCTCCCCTACGACAGTGGTACCCCACCTCCCCTCCCCTACGACAGTGGTACCCCATCTCCCCTCCCCTACGACAGTGGTACCCCACCTCACTTACGACAGTGGTACCACCCCTCCCCTACGACAGTGGTACCCCACCTCCCCTACGACAGTGGTACCCCACCTCCCCTGCCCTACGACAGTGGTACCCCACCTCCCCTGCGACAGTGGTACCACCCCTCCCCTGCGACAGTGGTACCACCCCTCCCCTGCGACAGTGGTACCCCACCTCCCTTGCGACAGTGGTACCCCACCTCCCCTGCGACAGTGGTACCCCACCTCCCCTGCGACAGTGGTACCCCACCTCCCCTCCGACAGTGGTACCCCACCTCCCCTCCGACAGTGGTACCCCACCTCCCCTGCGACAGTGGTACCCCACCTCCCCTGCGACAGTGGTACCCCACCTCCCCTACGACAGTGGTACCCCACCTCCCCTACGACAGTGGTACCCCACCTCCCCTACGACAGTGGAACCCCACCTCCCCTACGACAGTGGAACCCCACCTCCCCTACGACAGTGGTACCCCACCTCCCCTACGACAGTGGTACCCCACCTCCCCTACGACAGTGGTACCCCACCTCCCCTACGACAGTGGAACCCCACCTCCCTTGCGACAGTGGAACCCCACCTCCCCTACGACAGTGGAACCCCACCTCCCTTGCGACAGTGGTACCCCACCTCCCCTGCGACAGTGGTACCCCACCTCCCCAGCGACGGTGGTACCCCACCTCCCCTGCGACAGTGGTACCCCACCTCCCCTGCGACAGTGGTACCCCACCTCCCCTGCGACAGTGGTACCCCACCTCCCCTGCGACAGTGGTACCCCACCTCCCCTACGACAGTGGTACCCCACCTCCCCTACGACAGTGGTACCCCACCTCCCCTACGACAGTGGAACCCCACCTCCCCTACGACAGTGGAACCCCACCTCCCCTACGACAGTGGAACCCCACCTCCCCTACGACAGTGGAACCCCACCTCCCCTACGACAGTGGAACCCCACCTCCCCTACGACAGTGGTACCCCACCTCCCCTACGACAGTGGAACCCCACCTCCCCTACGACAGTGGAACCCCACCTCCCCTACGACAGTGGAACCCCACCTCCCCTACGACAGTGGAACCCCACCTCCCCTACGACAGTGGAACCCCACCTCCCCTACGACAGTGGAACCCCACCTCCCCTAC
>NC_092162.1:6112932-6140620 GCF_045791955.1 Oncorhynchus clarkii lewisi | reverse complement strand
GTGTGTAAATCCCTATATAGTGTATAAATCCCTATATAGTGTTTAAATCCATATATAGTGTATAAATCCCTATAGAGTGTATACATCCCTATATAGTGTATAAATCCCTATATAGTGTATAAATCCCTATATAGTGTATAAATCCCTATATAGTGTATAAATCCCTATAGAGTGTATAAATCCCTATATAGTGTATAAATCCCTATATAGTGTATAAATCCCTATATAGTGTGTAAATCCCTATAGAGTGTGTAAATTCCTATATAGTTTGTAAATTCCTATATAGCGTGTAAATCCCTATAGAGTGTATAAATCCCTATAGAGTGTATAAATCCCTATATAGTGTATAAATCCCTATATAGTGTGTAAATCCCTATATAGTGTATAAATCCCTATAGAGTGTATACATCCCTATATAGTGTATACATCCCTATATAGTGTATAAATCCCTATACAGTGTATAAATCCCTATAGAGTGTATAAATCCCTATATAGTGTATAAATCCCTATATAGTGTATACATCCCTATATAGTGTGTAAATCCCTATATAGTGTGTAAATCCCTATATAGTGTATAAATCCCTATATAGTGTATACATCCCTATATAGTGTGTAAATCCCTATATAGTGTGTAAATCCCTATATAGTGTGTAAATCCCTATATAGTGTATAAATCCCTATATAGTGTATAAATCCCTATATAGTGTATAAATCCCTATATAGTGTGTAAATCCCTATAGAGTGTGTAAATTCCTATATAGTTTGTAAATTCCTATATAGCGTGTAAATCCCTATAGAGTGTATAAATCCCTATAGAGTGTATAAATCCCTATATAGTGTATAAATCCCTATATAGTGTGTAAATCCCTATATAGTGTATAAATCCCTATAGAGTGTATACATCCCTATATAGTGTATACATCCCTATATAGTGTATAAATCCCTATACAGTGTATAAATCCCTATAGAGTGTATAAATCCCTATATAGTGTATAAATCCCTATATAGTGTATACATCCCTATATAGTGTGTAAATCCCTATATAGTGTGTAAATCCCTATATAGTGTGTAAATCCCTATATAGTGTATAAATCCCTATATAGTGTATAAATCCCTATATAGTGTGCAAATCCCTATATAGTGTATAAATCCCTATATAGTGTATAAATCGCTATATAGTGTATGATTCCCTATATAGTGTATGAATCCCTATATAGAGTATGCATCCCTATATAGTGTATAAATCCCTATATAGTGTATAAATCCCTATATAGTGTGTAAATCCCTATATAGTATATAAATCCCTATATAGTGTATAAATCCCTATATAGTGTGTAAATTCCTATATAGTGTGTAAATTCCTATATAGCGTGTAAATCCCTATAGCGTGTATAAATCCCTATAGAGTATATAAATCCCTATATAGTGTATAAATCCCTATATAGTGTGTAAATCCCTATATAGTGTATAAATCCCTATATAGTGTGTAAATCCATATATAGTGTATAAATCCCTATTGAGTGTATACATCCCTATATAGTGTATAAATCCCTATATAGTGTATAAATCCCTATATAGTGTGTAAATCCCTATATAGTGTATAAATCCCTATAGAGTGTATACATCCCTATATAGTGTATACATCCCTATATAGTGTATAAATCCCTATACAGTGTATAAATCCCTATAGAGTGTATAAATCCCTATATAGTGTATAAATCCCTATATAGTGTATACATCCCTATATAGTGTGTAAATCCCTATATAGTGTGTAAATCCCTATATAGTGTGTAAATCCCTATATAGTGTATAAATCCCTATAGAGTGTATAAATCCCTATATAGTGTATAAATCCCTATATAGTGTGTAAATCCCTATATAGTGTATAAATCCCTATATAGTGTGCAAATCCCTATATAGTGTATAAATCCCTATATAGTGTATAAATCGCTATATAGTGTATGATTCCCTATATAGTGTATGAATCCCTATATAGAGTATGCATCCCTATATAGTGTATAAATCCCTATATAGTGTATAAATCCCTATATAGTGTGTAAATCCCTATATAGTATATAAATCCCTATATAGTGTATAAATCCCTATATAGTGTGTAAATTCCTATATAGTGTGTAAATTCCTATATAGCGTGTAAATCCCTATAGCGTGTATAAATCCCTATAGAGTATATAAATCCCTATATAGTGTATAAATCCCTATATAGTGTGTAAATCCCTATATAGTGTATAAATCCCTATATAGTGTGTAAATCCATATATAGTGTATAAATCCCTATAGAGTGTATACATCCCTATATAGTGTATAAATCCCTATATAGTGTATAAATCCCTATATAGTGTATAAATCCCTATATAGTGTATAAATCCCTATAGAGTGTATAAATCCCTATATAGTGTATAAATCCCTATATAGTGTATAAATCCCTATATAGTGTATAAATCCCTATATCGTGTGTAAATCCCTATAGAGTGTGTAAATTCCTATATAGTGTGTAAATTCCTATATAGCGTGTAAATCCCTATAGAGTGTATAAATCCCTATAGAGTGTATAAATCCCTATATAGTGTATAAATCCCTATATAGTGTGTAAATCCCTATATAGTGTATAAATCCCTATAGAGTGTATACATCCCTATATAGTGTATACATCCCTATATAGTGTATAAATCCCTATACAGTGTATAAATCCCTATAGAGTGTATAAATCCCTATATAGTGTATAAATCCCTATATAGTGTATAAATCCCTATATAGTGTGTAAATCCCTATATAGTGTGTAAATCCCTATATAGTGTATAAATCCCTATATAGTGTGCAAATCCCTATATAGTGTATAAATCGCTATATAGTGTATGATTCCCTATATAGTGTATGAATCCCTATATAGAGTATGCATCCCTATATAGTGTATAAATCCCTATATAGTGTGTAAATCCCTATATAGTATATAAATCCCTATATAGTGTATAAATCCCTATATAGTGTGTAAATTCCTATATAGTGTGTAAATTCCTATATAGCATGTAAATCCCTATAGCGTGTATAAATCCCTATAGAGTATATAAATCCCTATATAGTGTATAAATCCCTATATAGTGTGTAAATCCCTATATAGTGTATAAATCCCTATGTAGTGTGTAAATCCATATATAGTGTATAAATCCCTATAGAGTGTATACATCCCTATATAGTGTATAAATCCCTATATAGTGTATAAATCCCTATATAGTGTATAAATCCCTATAGAGTGTATAAATCCCTATATAGTGTATAAATCCCTATATAGTGTATAAATCCCTATATAGTGTGTAAATCCCTATAGAGTGTGTAAATTCCTATATAGTGTGTAAATTCCTATATAGCGTGTAAATCCCTATAGAGTGTATAAATCCCTATAGAGTGTATAAATCCCTATATAGTGTATAAATCCCTATATAGTGTGTAAATCCCTCTATAGTGTATAAATCCCTATAGAGTGTATACATCCCTATATAGTGTATAAATCCCTATACAGTGTATAAATCCCTATAGAGTGTATAAATCCCTATATAGTGTATAAATCCCTATATAGTGTGTAAATCCCTATATAGTGTGTAAATCCCTATATAGTGTGTAAATCCCTATATAGTGTATAAATCCCTATAGAGTTTATAAATCCCTATATAGTGTATAAATCCCTATATAGTGTGTAAATCCCTATATAGTGTATAAATCCCTATATAGTGTGCAAATCCCTATATAGTGTATAAATCCCTATATAGTGTAAAAATCCCTATATAGTGTATAAATCCTTATAGAGTGTATAAATCCCTATAGAGTGTATAAATCCCTATAGAGTGTATAAATCCCTATATAGTGTATAAATCCCTATATAGTGTATAAATCCCTATATAGTGTGTAAATCCCTAACCACCTCCGTCTTACAGAGACTGTTTATCATGCAGCCTCCTCTGTCTGACAGAGACTGGACTCTGTTTATCATGCAGCCTCCTCTGTCTTACAGAGACTGGACTCTGTTTATCATGCATCCTTGCGCTTTATTACAAATGCCAAGTCCCTCACCCACCATTGCACATTGTACCAAGTGGTAGGTTGGACGTCAATTTATACATGTAGAAAGATACATTTGTATGTGTTCATCAAGAAAGCCCTGTTGGGTAAACTCCCTCTTTACCTCTGTAGTCTGGTCTCCTTCACCACCAGCAGTTACCATACCAGGTCTGCTAGGTGGTTGCTACTTAAAGTCCCCAGGACATTCACAGTATTAGGCAAGACTGCCTTCTCTTGTGCACCAGAGGCATGGAATAGTCAATAATCCCTGCTTCATCTAGATATGTTAGTGCCCCTGAATGAATTTAAAATATTGACGTGAGACTCTGTTACAGAGGAGTGTTGATGCTTTATTTAGGCTGGATCATGTATTGATTGTTGTATGTTTTAATTCTGTCATGTATTGATTGTTGTATGTTTTAATTCTGTCATGTATTGATTGTTGTATGTTTTAATTCTGTCATGTATTGATTGTTGTATGTTTTAATTCTGTCATGTATTGATTGTTGTATGTTTTAATTCTGTCATGTATTGATTGTTGTATGTTTTAATTCTGTCATGTATTGATTGTTGTATGTTTTAATTCTGTCATGTATTGATTGTTGTATGTTTTAATTCTGTCATGTATTGATTGTTGTATGTTTTAATTCTGTCATGTATTGATTGTTGTATGTTTTAATTCTGTCATGTATTGATTGTTGTATGTTTTAATTCTGTCATGTATTGATTGTTGTATATTTTAATTCTGTCATGTATTGATTGTTGTATGTTTTAATTCTGTCATGTATTGATTGTTGTATGTTTTAATTCTGTCATGTATTGATTGTTACTGCCTTCTTGGCCAGGTCTCACTTGAAAAAGAGACTCTTTTCCAGGTTAAATAAAGTATAGAATGTATAAATCCCTATATATAGAATGTATAAATCCCTATATAGAATGTATAAATCCCTATATAGAATGTATAAATCCCTATATAGAATGTATAAATCCCTATATATAGAATGTATAAATCCCTATATATAGAATGTATAAATCCCTATATAGAATGTATAAATCCCTATATAGAATGTATAAATCCCTATATAGAATGTATAAATCCCTATATATAGAATGTATAAATCCCTATATAGAGAATGTATAAATCCCTATATAGAATGTATAAATCCCTATATATAGAATTTATAAATCCCTATATAGAATGTATAAATCCCTATATAGAATGTATAAATCCCTATATAGAATGTATAAATCCCTATATAGTGTATAAATCCCTATATAGTGTGTAAATCCATATATAGTGTATAAATCCCTATAGAGTGTATACATCCCTATATAGTGTATAAATCCCTATATAGTGTATAAATCCCTATATAGTGTATAAATCCCTATATAGTGTATAAATCCCTATAGAGTGTATAAATCCCTATATAGTGTATAAATCCCTATATAGTGTATAAATCCCTATATAGTGTATAAATCCCTATATCGTGTGTAAATCCCTATAGAGTGTGTAAATTCCTATATAGTGTGTAAATTCCTATATAGCGTGTAAATCCCTATAGAGTGTATAAATCCCTATAGAGTGTATAAATCCCTATATAGTGTATAAATCCCTATATAGTGTGTAAATCCCTATATAGTGTATAAATCCCTATAGAGTGTATACATCCCTATATAGTGTATACATCCCTATATAGTGTATAAATCCCTATACAGTGTATAAATCCCTATAGAGTGTATAAATCCCTATATAGTGTATAAATCCCTATATAGTGTATAAATCCCTATATAGTGTGTAAATCCCTATATAGTGTGTAAATCCCTATATAGTGTATAAATCCCTATATAGTGTGCAAATCCCTATATAGTGTATAAATCGCTATATAGTGTATGATTCCCTATATAGTGTATGAATCCCTATATAGAGTATGCATCCCTATATAGTGTATAAATCCCTATATAGTGTGTAAATCCCTATATAGTATATAAATCCCTATATAGTGTATAAATCCCTATATAGTGTGTAAATTCCTATATAGTGTGTAAATTCCTATATAGCGTGTAAATCCCTATAGCGTGTATAAATCCCTATAGAGTATATAAATCCCTATATAGTGTATAAATCCCTATATAGTGTGTAAATCCCTATATAGTGTATAAATCCCTATGTAGTGTGTAAATCCATATATAGTGTATAAATCCCTATAGAGTGTATACATCCCTATATAGTGTATAAATCCCTATATAGTGTGCAAATCCCTATATAGTGTATAAATCGCTATATAGTGTATGATTCCCTATATAGTGTATGAATCCCTATATAGAGTATGCATCCCTATATAGTGTATAAATCCCTATATAGTGTGTAAATCCCTATATAGTATATAAATCCCTATATAGTGTATAAATCCCTATATAGTGTGTAAATTCCTATATAGTGTGTAAATTCCTATATAGCGTGTAAATCCCTATAGCGTGTATAAATCCCTATAGAGTATATAAATCCCTATATAGTGTATAAATCCCTATATAGTGTGTAAATCCCTATATAGTGTATAAATCCCTATGTAGTGTGTAAATCCATATATAGTGTATAAATCCCTATAGAGTGTATACATCCCTATATAGTGTATAAATCCCTATATAGTGTATAAATCCCTATATAGTGTATAAATCCCTATAGAGTGTATAAATCCCTATATAGTGTATAAATCCCTATATAGTGTATAAATCCCTATATAGTGTGTAAATCCCTATAGAGTGTGTAAATTCCTATATAGTGTGTAAATTCCTATATAGCGTGTAAATCCCTATAGAGTGTATAAATCCCTATAGAGTGTATAAATCCCTATATAGTGTATAAATCCCTATATAGTGTGTAAATCCCTCTATAGTGTATAAATCCCTATAGAGTGTATACATCCCTATATAGTGTATAAATCCCTATACAGTGTATAAATCCCTATAGAGTGTATAAATCCCTATATAGTGTATAAATCCCTATATAGTGTGTAAATCCCTATATAGTGTGTAAATCCCTATATAGTGTGTAAATCCCTATATAGTGTATAAATCCCTATAGAGTTTATAAATCCCTATATAGTGTATAAATCCCTATATAGTGTGTAAATCCCTATATAGTGTATAAATCCCTATATAGTGTGCAAATCCCTATATAGTGTATAAATCCCTATATAGTGTAAAAATCCCTATATAGTGTATAAATCCTTATAGAGTGTATAAATCCCTATAGAGTGTATAAATCCCTATAGAGTGTATAAATCCCTATATAGTGTATAAATCCCTATATAGTGTATAAATCCCTATATAGTGTGTAAATCCCTAACCACCTCCGTCTTACAGAGACTGTTTATCATGCAGCCTCCTCTGTCTGACAGAGACTGGACTCTGTTTATCATGCAGCCTCCTCTGTCTTACAGAGACTGGACTCTGTTTATCATGCATCCTTGCGCTTTATTACAAATGCCAAGTCCCTCACCCACCATTGCACATTGTACCAAGTGGTAGGTTGGACGTCAATTTATACATGTAGAAAGATACATTTGTATGTGTTCATCAAGAAAGCCCTGTTGGGTAAACTCCCTCTTTACCTCTGTAGTCTGGTCTCCTTCACCACCAGCAGTTACCATACCAGGTCTGCTAGGTGGTTGCTACTTAAAGTCCCCAGGACATTCACAGTATTAGGCAAGACTGCCTTCTCTTGTGCACCAGAGGCATGGAATAGTCAATAATCCCTGCTTCATCTAGATATGTTAGTGCCCCTGAATGAATTTAAAATATTGACGTGAGACTCTGTTACAGAGGAGTGTTGATGCTTTATTTAGGCTGGATCATGTATTGATTGTTGTATGTTTTAATTCTGTCATGTATTGATTGTTGTATGTTTTAATTCTGTCATGTATTGATTGTTGTATGTTTTAATTCTGTCATGTATTGATTGTTGTATGTTTTAATTCTGTCATGTATTGATTGTTGTATGTTTTAATTCTGTCATGTATTGATTGTTGTATGTTTTAATTCTGTCATGTATTGATTGTTGTATGTTTTAATTCTGTCATGTATTGATTGTTGTATGTTTTAATTCTGTCATGTATTGATTGTTGTATGTTTTAATTCTGTCATGTATTGATTGTTGTATGTTTTAATTCTGTCATGTATTGATTGTTGTATGTTTTAATTCTGTCATGTATTGATTGTTGTATGTTTTAATTCTGTCATGTATTGATTGTTGTATGTTTTAATTCTGTCATGTATTGATTGTTGTATGTTTTAATTCTGTCATGTATTGATTGTTGTATGTTTTAATTCTGTCATGTATTGATTGTTGTATGTTTTAATTCTGTCATGTATTGATTGTTGTATGTTTTAATTCTGTCATGTATTGATTGTTGTATGTTTTAATTCTGTCATGTATTGATTGTTGTATATTTTAATTCTGTCATGTATTGATTGTTGTATGTTTTAATTCTGTCATGTATTGATTGTTGTATGTTTTAATTCTGTCATGTATTGATTGTTACTGCCTTCTTGGCCAGGTCTCACTTGAAAAAGAGACTCTTTTCCAGGTTAAATAAAGTATAGAATGTATAAATCCCTATATATAGAATGTATAAATCCCTATATAGAATGTATAAATCCCTATATAGAATGTATAAATCCCTATATAGAATGTATAAATCCCTATATATAGAATGTATAAATCCCTATATATAGAATGTATAAATCCCTATATATAGAATGTATAAATCCCTATATAGAATGTATAAATCCCTATATAGAATGTATAAATCCCTATATAGAATGTATAAATCCCTATATAGAATGTATAAATCCCTATATAGAATGTATAAATCCCTATATAGAATGTATAAATCCCTATATAGAATGTATAAATCCCTATATAGAATGTATAAATCCCTATATAGAATGTATAAATCCCTATATAGAATGTATAAATCCCTATATAGAATGTATAAATCCCTATATAGAATGTATAAATCCCTATATAGAATGTATAAATCCCTATATATAGAATGTATAAATCCCTATATAGAATGTATAAATCCCTATATAGAATGTATAAATCCCTATATAGAATGTATAAATCCCTATATAGAATGTATAAATCCCTATATATAGAATGTATAAATCCCTATATAGAATGTATAAATCCCTATATAGAATGTATAAATCCCTATATATAGAATGTATAAATCCCTATATAGAGAATGTATAAATCCCTATATAGAATGTATAAATCCCTATATATAGAATGTATAATTATACACAGGCAGTTAGAAAAGCCAAGGCTAGCTTTTTCAAGCAGAAATTTGCTTCTTGCAACACTAACTCAAAAAAGTTCTGGGACACTGTAAAGTCCATGGAGAATAAGAACACCTCCTCCCAGCTGCCCACTACACTGAAGATAGGAAACACTGTCACCACTGATAAATCCACCATAATTGAACATTTCAATAAGCATTTTTCTACTGCTGGCCATGCTTTCCACCTGGCTACTCCTACCCCTGTCAACAGCACTGCACCCCCAACAGCAACTCGCCCAAGCCTTCCCCATTTCTCCTTCTCCCAAATCCATTCAGCTGATGTTCTGAAAGAGCTGCAAAATCTGGACCCCTACAAATCAGCCGGGCTAGACAATCTGGACCCTTTCTTTCTAAAATTATCTGCCGAAATTGTTGCCACCCCTATTACTAGCCTGTTCAACCTCTCTTTCGTGTCGTCTGAGATTCCCAAAGATTGGAAAGCAGCTGTGGTCATCCCCCTCTTCAAAGGGGGGGACACTCTTGACCCAAACTGCTACAGACCTATATCTATCCTACCATGCCTTTCTAAGGTCTTCGAAAGCCAAGTCAACAAACAGATTACCGACCATTTCGAATCTCACCATACCTTCTCTGCTATGCAATCTGGTTTCAGAGCTGGTCATGGGTGCACCTCAGCCACGCTCAAGGTCCTAAACGATATCTTAACCGCCATCGATAAGAAACATTACTGTGCAGCCGTATTCATTGATCTGGCCAAGGCTTTCGACTCTGTCAATCACCACATCCTCATCGGCAGACTCAACAGCCTTGGTTTCTCAAATGATTGCCTCGCCTGGTTCACCAACTACTTCTCTGATAGAGTTCAGTGTGTCAAATCGGAGGGTCTGTTGTCCGGACCTCTGGCAGTCTCTATGGGGGTGCCACAGGGTTCAATTCTTGGACCGACTCTCTTCTCTGTATACATCAATGAGGTCGCTCTTGCTGCTGGTGAGTCTCTGATCCACCTCTACGCAGACGACACCATTCTGTATACTTCCGGCCCTTCTTTGGACACTGTGTTTACAACCCTCCAGGCAAGCTTCAATGCCATACAACTCTCCTTCCGTGGCCTCCAATTGCTCTTAAATACAAGTAAAACTAAATGCATGCTCTTCAACCGATCGCTACCTGCACCTACCCGCCTGTCCAACATCACTACTCTGGACGGCTCTGACTTAGAATACGTGGACAACTACAAATACTTAGGTGTCTGGTTAGGCTGTAAACTCTCCTTCCAGACCCATATCAAACATCTCCAATCCAAAGTTAAATCTAGAATTGGCTTCCTATTTCGCAACAAAGCATCCTTCACTCATGCTGCCAAACATACCCTTGTAAAACTGACCATCCTACCAATCCTCGACTTTGGCGATGTCATTTACAAAATAGCCTCCAATACCCTACTCAACAAATTGGATGCAGTCTATCACAGTGCAATCCGTTTTGTCACCAAAGCCCCATATACTACCCACCATTGCGACCTGTACGCTCTCGTTGGCTGGCCCTCGCTTCATACTCGTCGCCAAACCCACTGGCTCCATGTCATCTACAAGACCCTGCTAGGTAAAGTCCCCCCTTATCTCAGCTCGCTGGTCACCATAGCATCTCCCACCTGTAGCACACGCTCCAGCAGGTATATCTCTCTAGTCACCCCCAAAACCAATTCTTTCTTTGGCCGCCTCTCTTTCCAGTTCTCTGCTGCCAATGACTGGAACGAACTACAAAAATCTCTGAAACTGGAAACACTTATCTCCCTCACTAGCTTTAAGCACCAACTGTCAGAGCAGCTCACAGATTACTGCACCTGTACATAGCCCACCTATAATTTAGCCCAAACAACTACCTCTTTCCCAACTGTATTTAATTTATTTATTTATTTTGCTCCTTTGCACCCCATTATTTTTATTTCTACTTTGCACATTCTTCCATTGCAAAACTACCATTCCAGTGTTTTACTTGCTATATTGTATTTACCTTGCCACCATGGCCTTTTTTTGCCTTTACCTCCCTTATCTCACCTCATTTGCTCACATCGTATATAGACTTGTTTATACTGTATTATTGACTGTATGTTTGTTTTACTCCATGTGTAACTCTGTGTCGTTGTATCTGTCGAACTGCTTTGCTTTATCTTGGCCAGGTCGCAATTGTAAATGAGAACTTGTTCTCAACTTGCCTACCTGGTTAAATAAAGGTAAAATAAATAAAATAAATAAATATATAGAATGTATAAATCCCTATAAATAGAATGTATAAATCCCTATATAGAATGTATACATTCCTATATATAGAATGTATAAATCCCTATATAGAATGTATACATTCCTATATATAGAATGTATAAATCCCTATATAGAATGTATAAATCCCTATATAGAATGTATAAATCCCTATATAGAATGTATAAATCCCTATATAGAATGTATAAATCCCTATATAGAATGTATAAATCCCTATATATAGAATGTATAAATCCCTATATATAGAATGTACAAATCCCTATATAGAATGTATAAATCCCTATATAGAATGTATAAATCCCTATATATAGAATGTATAAATCCCTATATAGAATGTATAAATCCCTATATACAGAATGTATAAATCCCTATATAGAATGTATAAATCCCTATATAGAATGTATAAATCCCTATATTGAATGTATAAATCCCTATATAGAATGTATAAATCCCTATATAGAATGTATACATCGCTATATATAGAATGTATAAATCCCTATATATAGAATGTATAAATCCCTATATATAGAATGTATAAATCCCTATATATAGAATGTATAAATCCCTATATAGAATGTAGAAATCCCTATATATAGAATGTATAAATCCCTATATATAGAATGTATAAATCCCTATATAGAATGTATAAATCCCTATATATAGAATGTATAAATCCCTATATAGAATGTATAAATCCCTATATAGAATGTATAAATCCCTATATAGAATGTATAAATCCCTATATAGAATATTTAAATCCTATGTATTATCCCAACACAGTTTGACATTGGCATCCCAGCCATGACTCAGTGCTGTAACCAGCTGGACAGTTGCTACGACACCTGTGGCTCCAACAAGTACCGCTGTGACTCCAAGTACCGCTGGTGTCTCCACGCTATCTGCTCTGACCTGAAGAAAAGCTTGGGGTTCGTGTCAAAGGTCAAAGGTGAGTTACTGTAGCCACGGGAGTATATACTCTCCTCCGCTCACTGACGTAGGCACTCACTCTCTTGAGCCAGCATGTTGGAAAAATCTGCCGTTCTGCCCTTGAGCAAGGCAGTTGACCCCCGACAACAATTGCTACCCGGCAGCCGATGACGTGGACGTCGATTAAGGCAGCCCCCCCCCACCACACACCTCTCTGATTCAGACACATTTCAGTTGAATTCATTCAGTTATACAACTGACTAGGTTTCCCCACGTCAGAAATCAGCTCAATGTAACGGATGATTCCATAGACTCTAACCACTTCTGGGAAAATTGGAAAACGCTAAACAAACAAACAACATGAATAGTTATCTATCCAAAATGGAGATGTATGGATAAACCACTTCTCCAATCTTTTTGGCTCTATAACAAAGAACAAACAGCAAAAACCTGAACATGATCAAATACAGATCTCTCTCTCATCATAGCCCCTCTCACTCACTCTCAATTCAATTCAAACGTATGTTAACATTGCCAAAGCAAGTGAAGTAGATAATATACAAAAGTTAAATCAACAATAAAAATGAACAGTAAACATTACACTCCAAAAGAATAAAGACATTTCAAATGTCATATTATGTCTATATACAGTGTTGTAACAATGTGCAAATAGCTATTAAAAGTACAAAAGGGAAAATAATCTCTCTCAACCTTCTGTATCTCTCCCCCCCTCCGCTCAGCTTGTGAGACCGTAGCAGATGCTCTGTACAACACTGTGTGGACGCTGGGCTGCAGATCCTTCATGAACAGCCAGAGGGAAGCATGTTACTGTGAGGGAGAGGAGAGGGACGAGCTGTAGAGGACCAGGCTGGGACACAACACAACACTACTCAACACGAGAGAAAGCTGGGAGGAGAGGGACGAGCTATAGAGGACCAGGCTGGGACACAACACAACACTACTCAACACGAGAGAAAGCTGGGAGGAGAGGGACGAGCTATAGAGGACCAGGCTGGGACACAACACAACACTACTCAACACGAGAGAAAGCTGGGAGGAGAGGGACGCGCTATAGAGGACATGCAGGACAATATCCTCTTGTGAGAATCATCAATGGAAAGGGTGCTTGGAACTCAACATGGATTCATACAGTGGGACTTCACACCGCACAAATTAGAATATTACTTTATTATTAACTTAGAAAATATAACCATTTTTCTATTACCACATGAAAACACGACAGAGGCTTTACGCTTGATGAGGAAAGCCCTAACAAGACTTTACCAATGAGTTAATAGTGGTTATTATGTAGAATAAAAAATACTAACCCGAATGTAGCGTCGTGTCACACTGTCTTTATCTAACTTCTACCTATTTCTATTTTCTGAAACTTGACAGCGGATATTTATATTCCAAGTATATTTTCAGGAAAAGACTATGACTCCATTTAACATATTATTGTGTTATTATTTTATTAACATTACCTCAAACCCCCAAAAACAAAATCCTGATAGAGAACAGACCTTTCAGGCAGCATCATATCCCACATAAGAATACAAACTGTACCTGCTAACTGGGGCAATTTGATGTGCACTTTGTATGAAAACAAGCCCATGTCCCAAACGGCAACCTATTCCCTACAAAGTGCACTACTTTTGACCACGGCATCATGAGGCTCTGGTCGAAAGTAGTGCACTTTGTAGGGAATAGGGTGTCATTAGGGACGCACTCCCGAAATAACCTAGTCTAACACAACACAAACACCAGTTAGTTGGACCTGTGCTGTTACTGACAGGCTACTTCCACAGCGCACAAATAAGTGTTATGTTGCACTGTATGTTATTATGTGTGTTGAGGTCCATTGACTGATGGGGAATATCAGGCTTTTTTGGTGTTATTTTTCTATGAATAAATGAATAACTAATTATACAATGTTGATGTGATAAGTTCACTTAAGGTACTGTAGGTACAGTAGTGGTATACAGTAGTGGTATACTGTAGTGGTATACAGTGGAGGTATAGAGTAGGGGTATACAGTAGTGGTATAGAGTGGTGGTATACAGTAGTGGTATACTGTAGAGGTATAGAGTGGTGGTATACTGTAGTGGTATACAGTAGTGGTATACTGTAGTGGTATACAGTGGTGGTATACAGTAGTGGTATAGAGTGGTGGTATACAGTAGTGGTATACTGTAGTGGTATAGAGTAGGCGTATACAGTAGTGGTAAAGAGTGGTGGTATACTGTAGTGGTGTACAGAGTGGTGGTATACAGTAGTGGTATAGAGTGGTGGTATAGAGTGGTGGTATACAGTAGTGGTATAGAGTGGTGGTATACTGTAGTGGTATAGAGTGGTGGTATACTGTAGTGGTATACTGTAGTGGTATAGAGTGGTGGTATACTGTAGTGGTATACAGTAGTGGTATACTGTAGTGGTATAGAGTAGTGGTATGTAGTGGTATGCAGTAGTGGTATACAGTGGTGGTATACTGTAGTGGTATACAGTAGTGGTATAGAGTAGTGGGTATAGAGTAGTGGTATAGAGTAGTGGTATAGAGTGGTGGTATACAGTGGTGATTTCTAGTCATGATACACCACATGTTTTCAGTTAATACTCATCAGGGTTTTTCAATGAGCTCCTCCTGGTGTCAGTCGTTCTGCTCTCTTTATCAACCTGGGGTGTCAGTCGTTCTGCTCTCTTTATCAACCTGGGGTGTCAGTCGTTCTGCTCTCTTTATTAACCCGGGGTGTCAGTCGTTCTGCTCTCTATCAACCTGGGGTGTCAGTCGTTCTGCTCTCTTTATTAACCCGGGGTGTCAGTCGTTCTGCTCTCTTTATTAACCTGGGGTGTCAGTCGTTCTGCTCTCTTGTCAAGCCAAACACGACAACTCTATAAGAAGTTGGCAAGAGAGCATAAACAGACTGGCAGTCAGGCTAGCTCTCCATACATCGGTTATATACTGTAAATTACACTGTTTGTCTATGGATATTACATATGTTCTTACTACACTTACACTGCATTCTGAAAGTATTCAGACCCCTTGACTTTTTTCACATTTTGTTATGTTACAGCATTATTCTAACATGTATTAAATTGTTTATTTCCCCTCATCAATTCACACACAATAATGACATCACAATACCCCATAATGACATCACAATACCCCATAATGACATCACAATACCCCATAAAAAAAAGCAAAAACAGGTTTAGAATGTATTTTTATTTATTTTTATACACAGAAATATCAGATTTACAAATTCAGACCCTTTCCTCAGTACTTTCTTGAAGCACCTTTGGCACCTTTGTCTTCTTGGGTATGATGCTACGAGCTTGGCACACCTTTTTTGGGGGAGTTTATCCCATTCTTCTTCACAGATCCTCTCAAGCTCTGTCAGGTTGGATGGGGAGTGTCGCTGCACAGCTATTTTCAGATTTCTCCAGAGATGTTCGATCTGGTTCAAGTCCGGGCTCTGGCTGGGCCACTCAAGGACATTCAGAGACTTGTCCCGAAGCCACTCCTGCGTTGTCTAGGCTGTGTGCTTAGGGTCGTTGTCCTGTTGGAAGGTGAACCTTCACCCCAATCTGAGGTCCTGAGCAAGTTTTCATTAAGGATATCTCTGTACTTTGCTCCGTTCATCTTTCCCTCGATCCTGACTAGTCTCCCATTCCCTGCCACTGAAAAGCATCCCCACAGCATGATGCTGTCACCACCATGCTTCACCGTAGGGATGGTGCCAGGTTTCCTCCAGACGTCACACTTGGCATTCAGGCCAAAGAGTCTAATCTTGGTTTCATCAGATCAGAGAATCTTGTTTCTCATCTCATCTGAGACCTTTAGGTGCCTTTAGGCAAACTTCAAGTGGGCTGTTATGTGCCTTTTACTGAGGAGTGGATTCCATTTGGCCACTATCATAAAGGCCTGATTGGTGGAGTACTGCAGTGGAAGATTCTCCCATCTCCACAGAGAAACTCTGGAGCTCTGTCAGAGTGACCATCAGGTTCTCGGTCACCTCCCTGACCAAGGCCCTTCTCCCCCGATTGCTCAGTTTGGCCGGGCGGCCAGCTCTAGGAAGAGTCTTGATGGTTCCAAACTTTTTACATTTAATAATAATGGAGGCCACTGTGTTCTTGGAGAACTTCAATTCTGCAGAAATGTTTTGGTACCCTTCCCCAGATCTGTGCCTCGACACAATCCTGTCTAGGAGTGCTACTGACAATTCCTCATCGCTTGGTTTTTGCACTATCAACTGTGGGACCTTATATAGACAGGTGTGTGCCTTTCCAAATAATTTACCACAGGTGGACTCCAAGTTGTAGAAAAATCTTAAGGATGATCAATGGAAACAGGATGCACCTGAGCTCAAAGTCGAGTCTCATAGCAAAGGGGCTGAATATTGATGTAAATAAGGTATTTCTGTTTTTATTATTAATACATTTGCAAAAAAATGTCTAAAAACCTGTTTTTGTTTTGTCATTATGAGGTATTGTGTGTAGATTGATGATGAAAAAAGGGATTTTAATACATTTTAGAATAAGGCTGCAACGTAACAAAATGTGGAAAAAGTGAAAGACACTGGTATAAACCAGTACATTGGCATGAAATAAATCTACATTTTCTAACCTTTATATTTAACTAGGCAAGTCAGGCATCTACGTACAGGCATGGCCTGTAAACAAGTCATCAGGCTTGAGAAACGCATCTTGCAAAACTCACTGACCTAGTTTAGGATCTGTCATCTTGTAGTACGACTGACAAATTGCAAACCCCAGCTCCTCAAGCCTTTCAAACGATTTCTAATAGAACTGCCAATCACTTTAATGTGTGAGGAGATTGTGCTCGAGGGCCAAGTGGCTAAGATATAGGAATGTGTTTCAATTGGCACCCTATTCCCCTATGGGCTCTGATCAAATACAGTGCACTATATAGGAAATAGAGTGCGATTTGGAACGTAAGCATATATATATATATATATTGATGTGCTGTATTTACTAGGGAGACTGACATAAGGGAGTTAGAGGATACAGTGCATTACTGAGGGATGTGTGGCCTGGCCTACATCAATGACTGAAAGTCAGGACTTGATTTGACTAATTGATTTGGTTTAACCAGGAGAGTCTCTGATGGTTCTCTTGACCTTCTGAGTCGTGTAAGTGGTCATGGTAAATTAGTGACAGGTGGATGTCATCATGTCCTTTCCGACTGAACCACGAGGCCCCTCAAACTCAACTCTGGACCTAGATGCCAGTTCCACTGCTTTCCCCCATAGTGCCCCTCTAATCGGGGACTGATTTAGAACTGGGACACCAAGTGGGTGATTCCCCTCTAATCGGGGACTGATTTAGAACTGGGACACCAGGTGGGTGATTCCCCTCTAATCGGGGACTGATTTAGAACTGGGACACCAGGTGGGTGATTCCCCTCTAATCGGGGACTGATTTAGAACTGGGACACCAAGTGGGGAAAATTAATGATCAGGTAGAACAGACAACCAGCAGACTCCGGAGCTGTGTGGGTCCTCACACAGAGCATTATTGATTCTGCAGCGCTTCACTCTATGGCCTGGTGGTGGTGGTTGTGGTGGTGGTGGTGGTGGGGGCCTGGTGGTGGTGGCCTGGGGGTGGTGGCCTGGTGGTGGTGGCCTGGGGGTGGTGGCCTGGTGGTGGTGGCCTGGGGGTGGTGGTGGTGGTGGTGGTGGTGGGGGCCTGGTGGTGGTGGCCTGGGGGTGGTGGCCTGGTGGTGGTGGCCTGGTGGTGGTGGCCTGGGGGTGGTGGTGGTGGTGGTGGCCTGGTGGTGGTGGCCTGGGGGTGGTGGTGGTGGTGGTGGCCTGGTGGTGGGGGCCTGGTGGTCGTGGCCTGGGGGTGGTGGTGGTGGCGGTGGCCTGGTGGTGGTGGTGGCCTGGGGGTGGTGGTGGTGGTAGTCTGGTGGTGGTGGTGGTGGTGGTGGTGGTGGTAGTCTGGTGGTGGTGGTGGTGGTGGTGGTAGTCTGGTGGTGGTGGTGGCCTGGTGGTGGTGGTGGTGGTGGTAGTCTGGTGGTGGTGGTGGTGGTGGTGGTAGTCTGGTGGTGGTGGTGGTAGTCTGGTGGTGGTGGTAGTCTGGTGGTGGTGGTGGTGGTGGTAGTCTGGTGGTGGTGGTGGTGGTGGTGGTAGTCTGGTGGTGGTGGTGGCCTGGTGGTGGTGGTGGTGGTGGTGGCCTGGTGGTGGTGGTGGTGGCCTGGTGGTGGTGGTGGTGGTGGTGGTGGTGGCCTGGTGGTGGTGGTGGTGGTGGTGGCCTGGTGGTGGTGGTGGCCTGGTGGTGGTGGTGGTAGTCTGGTAGTGGTGGTAGTCTGGTGGTGGTGGTGGTGGTAGTCTGGTGGTGGCCTGGTGGTGGTGGTGGTGGTGGTAGTCTGGTGGTGGTGGTGGTAGTCTGGTGGTGGTGGTGGTGGTGGTAGTCTGGTGGTGGTGGTGGTGGTGGTAGTCTGGTGGTGGTGGCCTGGTGGTGGTGGTGGTAGTCTGGTGGTGGTGGTGGTGGTGGTGGTGGTGGTGGTGGTAGTCTGGTGGTGGTGGTGGTGGTGGTGGTGGTGGTCTGGTGGTGGTGGCCTAGTGGTGGTGGTGGTGGTGGTAGTCTGGTGGTGGTGGTGGTAGTCTGGTGGTGGTGGTGGTAGTCTGGTGGTGGTGGTGGTGGTGGTGGTGGTGGCCTGGTGGTGGTGGTAGTCTGGTGGTGGTGGTGGTGGTGGTGGTGGTGGTGGTGGTGGTGGTAGTCTGGTGGTGGTGGTAGTCTGGTGGTGGTGGTGGTGGTGGTAGTCTGGTGGTGGTGGTGGTGGTGGTAGTCTGGTGGTGGTGGTGGTGGTAGTCTGGTGGTGGTGGTGGTGGTGGTGGTGGTGGTGGTCTGGTGGTCTGGTGGTGGTGGTGGTGGTAGTCTGGTGGTGGTGGTGGTGGTGGTGGTGGTGGTGGTGGTGGTCTGGTGGTGGTGGCCTGGTGGTGGCCTGGTGGTGGCCTGGTGGTGGTGGCCTGGTGGTGGCGGTGGCCTGGTGGTGGTGGTGGCCTGGTGGTGGCCTGGTGGTGGCCTGGTGGTGGTCTGGTGGTGGTTATGGTGGTGGCGGCGGTGGTCTGATGTCTCAGTCGGGCAGAATGTGTATGGGTCCTCCACTCAGGAGACAATGCTGGTCATGCTCCTACAATATCTATCTCTATATCTATTGTATCTATTTCTATGTTTGCAGTGGTGCAGTGGTGAGAGATGGCCTGAAGGTGGTATGGAGGTGCCACGGCGGTCTGATGTCTCAGTCTGGCAAGATGCGTATGGGTCCTCCACTCAGCACGTGATGCTGGTCCCAGTCCTCCTGTTCCTCCCCAGTCCTCCACAGTTCCCGACGAAGACGCCCTCTACAACCCTGAGAACAGCGGGAGTCTCCTGCCCCACACACCAACACACGACAGTGCAGGAACACCTCCTGTTGACACACACACAGATAGACACGTGGATACGCACGTAGATACAGAACATAGACACGTACACACATATACTGAACTGGCCAGCTGGCTCCCGGGGTGTCTGTTCTTACTGACCTTGTTGTCCTTGCCAACAAACTTGAAGACAGGAACCTGGTAGTGTTTGGATAGCTGGTCCTTAGCAGAGTACTGGCGCACCATTTCATCTGAGATACACCTAAACACACATTATAGGGTTAGAGAGGAGGAGAGAAGAGGAAATAGGGGAGAGAGGGGAGGAGGGAGAGAGGAGGGGAAGTGGGGAGAGAAGAGGAGAGGGGGAGGAGGGAAGGGAGAAGGGGAGGAGCGAGAGAGGAGGGGTAGGGGAGGCGGGAGAGAGGAGGGAAGTGGGGAGAGAAGAGGAGGAGGGAGAGGAGGAAGGGAGGAGAGGAAGGGGAGAAAGAAAAGAAGTGGAGGAGGGGGAGGGCAGGAGGGTAGGAGGGAGAGAGGCGGGGAGGAGGGAGAGAGGAGGGGAGGGGAGCAGGGGAAAAGGGAGAGAGGAGGGGAGAGAAGAGGAGGAGGGATAGGAGGGGGGTGAGGGGAGGTGAGGAGAGAAGATGAGGTGGTGAGGAGAGAGAGAGGAGGGGCAGTGTGGAGAGAAGAGGAGTAAGGAAGGAGGGAGAGAAGGGGAGTAAGGAAGGAGGGAGAGAAGGGGAGGAGGGAGAGGGAGAGACGAGTGGAAGTGGGGAGAGAAGAGGAGGGAGAGGAGGAAGGGAGGAGGGGAAGGGGAGAAAGAAGAGAAGTGGAGGAGGGGGAGGGGAGGAGGGTATGAGGGAGAGGGGAGGAGGGTAGGAGGGAGAGAGGCGGGGAAGGGGAGGAGGGAGAGTGGAGGGGAAGGGGAGGAGGGAGAGTGGAGGGGAGAGAAGAGGAGGAGGGATAGGAGGGGGAGGTGAGGGGAGGTGAGGAGAGAAGATGAGGTGGTGAGGAGAGCGAGAGGAGGGGCAGTGTGGAGAGAAGAGGAGTAAGGAAGGAGGGAGAGAAGGGGAGGAGGGAGAGGGAGAGAGGAGGGGAAGTGGGGAGAGAAGAGGAGTAGGGGAGGAGGGAGAGAGCAGGGGAAGTGGGGATAGAAGAGGAGAAGGGAATGAGGGGAGGTGGGGAGAGAAGAAGAGAAGGGGAGGAGGAGAGGGGCACAATGAGGGCAGGATATTATAGGAGGAGATGATAGTTATGCTGACAACCCATACCCTGTTTTAACAAGCTACTCCGTCTTAACACAATACCCACTGACCCATACCCTGTATTAACAAGCTACTCCATCTTAACACAATACCCACTGACCCATACCCTGTTTTAACAAGCTACTCCGTCTTAACACAATACCCACTGACCCATACCCTGTCTTAACAAGCTACTCCATCACTGTTAGCTATAGCTGCCTTTATAAATGGCACCCTATTCCCTATGGGCCCTGGTCAATAGTAGTGCACTATATAGGGAATAGGGTGCCATTTGGGATGCAGGGGACTGTTTGTAAAGACATAGCTAGTGAGTGACCTCACTTTGTCAGCCAATCATGATCTTCTCTTAACAGCCCAAATGGCACCCTATTCCCTACGGGCCCTGGTCTAAAGTAGTGCACTATATAGGGAATAGGGCCCTGGTCTAAAGTAGTGCACTATATAGGGAATAGGGCCCTGGTCTAAAGTAGTGCACTATATAGGGAATAGGGCTATGGTCTAAAGTAGTGCACTATATAGGGAATAGGGCCCTGGTCTAAAGTAGTGCACTATATAGGGAATATGGCTCTGGTCTAAAGTAGTGCACTATATAGGGAATAGGGCCCTGGTCTAAAGTAGTGCACTATATAGGGAATAGGGCCCTGGTCTAAAGTAGTGCACTATATAGGGAATAGGGTGCCATTTGGGACGCAATCTCTGTGAAGTATGGAGGTGTTTTGTTGGAAACATTTTATAGATAGTCCTGATAGAGCAGTGTGTGTGTGTGTGTGTCTCTGTCTGTCTGTCTGTCTGTCTGTCTGTCTGTACCAGTTGTATTTTTGTTGGCATTGTCGGATCCATTGACTTTGGAGTAAACACCACTGTCCCCACTCTCGTCCTCCCGTCATGCTGATACAGTATATAATGTACATGGTAGTATAGTACCCACCCGTCTTTGATGAGGTAGTATTTGAGAGCCTGGTCTGCCTTGGCGCTGGGGGTGGCAAAGCAGCTCTCCACCAGAGCTGACAAACCCTCCACCTATAGTAAGTCAAGCACAAGTCAAATTTGTAAAGTGAGTAAACTTAAAGTAAAGTACAACATACCAAAATTTGACACATAAAAAGAGCTTATTAAAAGCCTCACCCGAACGGAAATCTTAAATTGTCCAATAAATGTATCAGTCAACAAAGTATGATCCACGAGCGAACAAAAACAGAAGATCTTTATTGATCCGTGATATGGAGACAACAGAGATGTGGTCACACTGGTTGAGTCCCAAATGACACCCTATTCCCTATATAGTGCACTACTTTAGACCAGGGCCCTATGGCACCCTATTCCCTATATAGTGCACTATATACACTCTTAGAAAAAAGAATATTTCCAAAAGGGGTTCTAAAGGGTTCTTGAAAGGGTTTTCCTATGGGGACAGCCGATGAACCCTTTTAGTTTCTAGATATAACCTATTTTTTCCTAAGAGTGTAGGGCTTTGGTTAACAGTAGTGCACTACATAGGGTGCCATTTGGGATTCAGTACAGTACCTTCTCCCTGGGTTCCACCCCGAAGAACAGTGAGTCGTGGAGGCGTAGTTGGGGTGGAGCCCGGTAGGGCTCAGAGAACTCAGCACTCTTAAACAGCTCCAGAGAGAAGGGGAACAGGCCCTGGGAGTGGCCTGCTAGCTCTAAGGCGGAGCTACGGAGACTGGCCTGGGATGAGAGAGAGAGAAATTAAATTTCAACTTATTTTAAAAATGCAATTTAAAGTCGCTCAAGCAACCTTTATAAAAAAAAACAGAACGAAATAGATAAAATCAAACAAATAAAATAAATAAAACAATGAAAAAGGGATAATGATAATAAAATTGATGAATAAAATAGCAAGCTAAAAGGTGGGTTTCCAAACATAATTTAAAGGAAAACCAATAGTTTTATTCCATATTTTGTTTGTTGGACTTTTATTTTGAATGTTGGACTTTTATTTTGAATGTTGGACTTTTATTTTGAATGTTGGACTTTTATTTTGAATGTTGGACTTTTATTTTGAAATAACTGAGTTTAAGAGGAAGTACTAAAAAGAAGCATTCAATCACCCTCTTACCTGGTAACCGTCGGAGACCTCGTAGTGTCGTGGGAATTCACAGGTGACAGGTAACAGCAGTTTGGAGGTCCTGACAATCATATCCCGGTTACTACCGGACCACGGTCC
Source organism: Oncorhynchus clarkii lewisi (assembly GCF_045791955.1). Lineage (NCBI taxonomy): Eukaryota > Metazoa > Chordata > Actinopteri > Salmoniformes > Salmonidae > Oncorhynchus > Oncorhynchus clarkii. The sequence goes on along the minus strand of NC_092162.1, from coordinate 6,117,202 downwards.
TGGGCTGGACTTCGGAAGACCCGTCACTAAATTGGTACCCACTATCTTGTCGTCTGTCACCTGGGATGGGAATCAATCAATCATTTACTCCTGAGGAGGTGAACTATTGCACCCAAAACATGTATAACCACTGTGATTACTAGTTTGACCCTGCTGGTCATCTATGAACGGTTGAACATTTTGAAGAACGATCTGGCCTAAATGCCTGTACTCTTAATTTCCACCGGCACAGCCAGAAGAGGACTGGCCCACCCCTCAGAGCCTGGCTCCTCTCCAAGTTTCTTCCTAGGTTCCCTGCCTTTCTAGGGAGTTTTTCCTAGCCACCGTGCTTCTACATCTGCATTGCTTGCTGTTTGGGGGTTTTAGGCTGGCTTTCTGTGCAGCACTTTGTGACAACTGTTGATGTAAAAAGGGCTTTATAAAATACATTTGATGGAATCAATGGGATGGAATCAACATCCAACATTTTAAGGCCGTAAATCAAATCCGAGTTTACCCCTCTTACTGCTTGTCTTTCACTTCAGTAGTGTTGTTTCCCAATTACACTACGTGATGTCATGAAAACAATACAAGTAACTCTGTCTGTGGTCCATTGGTTCCGGTCCCCTGTCAGCTCTGAAATTTGACTGACAACCTCCGGGTACTGGCCTGTAGAATCAGTCAAGACCAATTCATCCAGAGTGGCAGGCGACACATAGAAGGTAGGTCCTCAACTAGAGGGCCGCAGGTCCTGAAGCTGAACCTAGGGTCTAGGATGTAGGGGCTAGGGTCTAGGATGTAGGGGCTAGGGTCTAGGATGTAGGGGCTAGGGTCTAGGATATAGGGTCTAGGATGTAGGGGCTAGGGGCTAGGGTCTAGGATGTAGGGGCTAGGGTCTAGGATGTAGGGGCTAGCGTCTAGGATGTAGGGGCTAGCGTCTAGGATGTAGGGGCTAGGGTCTAGGATGTAGGGGCTAGGGTCTAGGATGTAGGGGCTAGGGGCTAGGGGCTAGGATGTAGGGGCTAGGGGCTAGGATGTAGGGGCTAGGGTCTAGGATGTAGGGGCTAGGGTCTAGGATGTAGGGGCTAGGGTCTAGGATGTAGGGGCTAGGGTGTAGGATGTAGGGGCTAAGGTGTAGGATGTAGGGGCTAGGGTGTAGGATGTAGGGGCTAGGGTCTAGGGTCTAGGATGTAGGGGCTAGGATGTAGGGGCTAGGGTGTAGGATGTAAGAGCTAGGGTCTGGTCTAGTGTGTAAGGGCTAGGGTGTAGGATGTAGGGGCTAGGGTGTAAGGGCTAGGGTGTAGGATGTAGGATGTAGGATGTAGGGTCTAGGGTCTAGGCATGGGGCTAGTGTCTAAGCTAGGGTGAAGGGGCTAGGGTATAAGGGATAGGGGCTAGGCTAGGGTGTAGGGGCTAGGGTATAAGGGATAGGGGCTAGGCTAGGGTGCATAGGCTAGGGGCTAGGGTGTAAGCTAGTGGTGTAAGGGCTAGGGTCTAAGCTAGGATGTAGGGGCTAGGGTCTAAGCTAGAGTGTAAAGGCTAGGGGCTAGGGGCTAGGCTGGGGTCTAAGGGCTAGAGACTAGGGTCTAAGCTAGAGTGTAAGGGCTAGGGGCTAAGCTAGGGTGTAAGGGCTAGGGGCTAAGATAGGGTGAAGGGGCTAGGGTGTAGGGTCTAGGCTACGGTGTAGTGCTAGTATCTAAGGTGTAGGGGCTAGGGTGTAGGGGATAGGGTGTAGGGAGGCTAGGGTTAGGGCCTAGGGTGTAGAGGCTATGGAGTAGAGGCTAGGGTGTAAGGGTTAGGGGCTAGAGGCTAGGGTGTAAGGGTTAGGGGCTAGGGTGTAAGGGTTAGGGGCTAGGGTGTAGAGGCTAGGGTTAGGGGCTAGGGTGTAGGGGCTAGGGTGTAGGGGCTAGCGTGTAGAGGCTAGCGTGTAGGGACCAGAGGCTAGGGTGTAGGGGCAAGGATCTAGGCTAGGGTGAAGGCGCTATGGTGTAAAGGCTAAGGTGTAGATGCTTGGGTTTAAAGGCTACGGTGTAGGGGATAGGGTGTATGCATTTCTCTATGGCTGGCCATGCTTTCCTCCTGGCTACCCCAACCCCGGCCAACAGCTCTGCACCCCTCTCAGCTACTTGCCCGAGCTTCCCCAGCTTCTCCTTCACCCAAATCCAGATCGCAGATGTTCTGAAAGAGCTGAAAAACCTGGACCAGTACAAATCAGCTGGGCTAGACAATCTGGACCCTCTTTCTGAAACTATCTGCCGCCATTGTTACAACTCCTATTACTAGTCTGTTTAATCTCTCTTTTGTATCGTCTGAGATCCCCAAAGATTGGAAAGCTGCCGCGGTCATCCCCCTCTTCAAAGGGGGTGACACTCTAGACCCAAACTGTTACAGACCTCTACCCTGCCCTGCCCTGCCCTGCCTCTAGACCCAAACTGTTACAGACCTCTATCCATCCTGCCCTGCCTATCTAAAGTCTTCGAAAACAAAGTTAATAAACAGATCACTGAGCATTTCGAGTCCCACCGTACCTTCTCCGCTGTGCAATCCGGCTTCCGAGCTGGTCAAAGGGTGCACCTCAGCCACGCTCAAGGTACTAAACAATATCATAACCGCCATCGATAAAAGACAGTACTGTACAGCCGTATTCATCGACCTGGCCAAGGCTTTCGACTCTGTCAATCACCTTATTCTTATCGGCAGAATCAATAGCCTTGGTTTCTCATATGACTGCCTCACTTGGTTCACCAACAATTTCTCAGAGTTCAGTGTGTAAAATCGGAGGGCCTGTTGTCCGGACCTCTGGCAGTCTCTATGGGGGTGTCACAGGGTTCAATTCTCGGGCCGACTCTTTTCTTTATATACATCAATGATGTCGCTCTTGCTGCAGGTGATTCCCTGATCCACTTCTACGCAGACAACACCATTCTGTATACATCTGGCCCTTCTGTGGACACTGTGTTAACTAACCTCCAAACGAGCTTCAATGCCATATAACACTCCTTCTGTGGCCTCCAACTGCTCTTAAACGCTAGCAAAACCAAAAGCATGCTTTTCAATCATTCGCTGCCCGCACCAGCCCACCCATCCAGCATCACTACTCTGGACGGTTCTGACGTAGAATACGTGGACAACTACAAATACCTAGGTGTCTGGTTAGACTGTAAACTCTCCTTTCAGACTCATATCAAACATCTCCAATCCAAAATCAAATCTAGAATCGGCTTTCTATTTCGCAACAAAGCCTCCTTCACTCATGCCGCCAAACATACCCTAGTAAAACTGACCGATCCTCGACTTCGGCAATGTCATCTACAAAATAGCTTCTAATACTCTACTCAGCAAATTGGATGCAGTCTATCACAGTGCCATCCGTTTAGTTACCAAAGCACCTTATACCACCCACCACTGCGACCTGTATGCTGTAGTCGGCTGGCCCTCGCTACATATTCGCCGCTAGACCCACTGGCTCCAGGTCATCTGTAAGTCTATGCTGGGTAAAGCAGCTCCGCCTTATCTCAGCTCACTGGTCACCATAGCAACACCCACCCATAGCACGCGCTCCAGCCGGTATATCTCACTGGTCATTCCCAAAGCCAACACCTCCTTTGGTCACCTTACCTTCCAGTTCTCTGCTGCCAGTGACTGGAACGAATTGAAAAAAATCGCTGAAGCTGGAGACTTACATTTCCCTCACTAACTTTAAGCATCAGCTGTCAGAGCAGCTAACAGATCGCTGCAGCTGTACATAGTCCATCTGTAAATAGCACACTCAATCTACCTACCTCATCCCCATATTGTTATTATTTACTTCGCTGCTCTTTTGCACACCAGTATCACTACTTACACATCATCATCATCTGCTCATCTATCACTCCAGTGTTAATCTGCTAAATTGTAATTACTTTGCTACTATGGCCTATTTTTTGCCTTACCTCCTCACGCCATTTGCACACACTGTATATAGACTTTCTTTTTTTCTATTGTGTTATTGACTGTACGCTTGTTTATTCCATGTGTAACTCTGTGTTGTTGTTGTTTCTGTCGCACTGCTTTGCTTTATCTTGGCCAGGTCGCAGTTGTAAATGAGAACTTGTCCTCAACCGACCTACCTGGTTAAATAAAGGTGAAATAAATTAAAAAATAAATATGGACTAGGGGCTAAGGTATAGGGGCTCGGGGCTAGTGTCAAGGCTAGATTCTAGGGGCTAGGGTAGGGGCTAGATTCTAGGGGCTAGGGTAGGGGCTAGATTCTAGGGGATAGGGTAGGGGCTAGATTCTAGGGGATAGGGTA
>NC_092162.1:6047932-6107932 GCF_045791955.1 Oncorhynchus clarkii lewisi | reverse complement strand
ATACATTTCATACCACATTCATAAACCATACATTTCATACCACATTCATAAACCATACATTTCATACCACATTCATACCACATTCATAAACCATTCGTATCATACCACATTCATAAACCATACATTTCATACCACATTCATAACCCATACATTTCATACCACATTCATAAACCATACATTTCATACCACATTCATAAACCATACATTTCATACCACATTCATAAACCATACATGTCATACCACATTCATAAACCATACATGTCATACCACATTCATAAACCATACATTTCATACCACATTCATAAACCATACATATCATACCACATTCATAAACCATACATATCATACCACATTCATAAACCATACATGTCATACCACATTCATAAACCATACATTTCATACCACATTCATAAACCATACATATCATACCACATTCATAAACCATACATTTCATACCACATTCATAAACCATACATTTCATACCACATTCATAAACCATACATGTCATACCACATTCATAAACCATACATTTCATACCACATTCATAAACCATACATTTCATACCACATTCATAAACCATACATATCATACCACATTCATACCACATTCATAAACCATACATATCATACCACATTCATAAACCATACATTTCATACCACAGACAGAAACAGACAGACAGAGACACAGACAGACAGACAGACAGAAACAGACAGACAGAAACAGACAGACAGAAACAGACAGACAGACAGACAGACAGACGTACGGCCACAGTAGACATGGAAGCAGACAGACGGTCTGGGCAGACGGTAGACGTAGTATCCTCCTGTACAGGCCTTCACATCAACACTGGCATTCCACTGGCAACAGTTACTATTGAAGCTGGCACACACAGGAAGGGTCATGATACCATCCTGGGGCTAGGGGAGAGGGGGAGAGGGGAAGAGGGGGAGAGGGGGAGAGGGGAGAGGAGGAGACAGGGAGATGGGGAGAGAGGAGGAGACGGGGAGAGGGGAGAGGAGGAGAGGGGGAGAGGGGAGAGAGGAGGAGAGGAGGAGACAGGGAGACGGGGAAGAGGGGTAGAGGGGAAGGGGGGAGAGGGGGAGAGGGGAGAGGAGGAGAGGGGGGAGAGGGGGAGAGGGGAAGGGGGGAGAGGGGGAGAGGGGGGAGGGGAGAGGAGGAGAGGGGGGAGAGGGGAAGGGGGGAGAGGGGGAGAGGGGAAGGGGGGGAGACGGGGAGAGGAGGAGAGGGGAGGGGGAGAGGGGAAGGGGGGAGAGGGGGAGAGGGGAAGGGGGGAGAGGGGGGGGAGGGGAGAGGAGGAGAGGGGGGAGAGGGGGAGAGGGGAAGGGGGGAGAGGGGGAGAGGGGAAGGGGGGGAGACGGGGAGAGGAGGAGAGGGGAGGGGGAGAGGGGAAGAGGGGGAGAGGGGAGAGGAGGAGAGGGGGGAGAGGGGAAAGGGGGGAGAGGGGGAGAGGGGAAGGGGGGAGGGGGGAGACGGGGAGAGGAGGAGAGGGGAGAGGGGAAGATGGGGAGAGGGGAAGATGGGGAGAGGAGGAGAGGGGAGGGGGAGAGGGGGAGAGGGGAAGGGGGGGAGAGGGGGAGAGGGGAGAGGAGGAGAGGGGGGAGAGGGGAAAGGGGGGAGGGGGGGAGACGGGGAGAGGAGGAGAGGGGAGAGGGGAAGATGGGGAGAGGAGGAGAGGGGAGAGGAGGAGAGGTGGAGATGGGGAGAGGAGGAGAGGGGAGAGGAGGAGAGGGGAGAGGAGGAGAGGGGAGAGGAGGAGATGGGGAGAGGAGGAGAGGAGAGGGGGAGAGGGGGAGAGGGGAAGGGGGGGAGAGGTGGAGAGGGGAGAGGAGGAGACGGGGAGAGGGGAGAGGAGGAGACAGGGAGATGGGGAGAGAGGAGGAGACGGGGAGAGGGGAGAGGAGGAGACGGGGAGAGGGGAGAGGAGGAGACAGGGAGATGGGGAGAGAGGAGGAGACGGGGAGAGGGGAGAGGAGGAGACGGGGAGAGGGGAGAGGAGGAGACAGGGAGATGGGGAGAGAGGAGGAGACGGGGAGAGGAGGAGATGGGGAGAGGAGGAGAGGAGGAGAGGAGGAGAGGAGGAGAGGAGGAGAGGAGGAGAGGGGAATACGTTACTGTTCATTTGGTTGGAAGTTGACGTGGAGCCACTAGAACAAGAGAACATAAAGTGCCACAACAACAGGTCGGCTGGCAGCTTAGTTTCACATTTCTTTTGTATCATCCGGCACACAGGGTTTGAACCAGCAACCTTCTGTCTGCTGGTCCGCCTCTCTAACCTCTAGTCTACTAACCTGTGGGTGGCTCCCATTGAGCCAGATGGGGGCGTGGGTTCCACAGTGGTTCTCTTCGATGCAGAAAGTAGGCATGGCGTCTCCGGCCATCCCTGTGAAGCGGTACCACTCCCCTGACACACGGCTGTCACACAGGGGCACACTGCCAGATGAGTGGTTGACATGGTACTCTGTATTACGCCAAGGCTCATTCAGAGAGATGTAGGCAGAACACGGGTCCAGAGCTGGGGAGGGGGGAGAGGAGAGAGGTAGGGGGGGGGGGGGGTAGAGGAGAGAGGAGAGGAGAGGAAATGAGGAGAGGAGAGGAGAGGAGAGGAGAGGAGAGAGGTGGAGGGAGGGGGAGAGGAGAGGAGAGGAGAGGAGAGAGGTGGAGGGAGAGGAGAGAGGTGGGGAGGGGGGAGGAGATAGGTGGGGGGAGAGGAGAGGGGTGGGGGGAGAGGAGAGAAGAGAGGTGGAGGGAGAGGAGAGAAGAGAGGTGGGGGGAGAGGAGAGGAGAGAGGTGGGGGAGAGGAGAGAGGTGGAGGGAGAGGAGAGAGGTGGGGGGAGAGCAGAGAAGAGAGGTGGGGGGAGAGGAGAGAAGAGAGGTGGGGGGAGAAGAGAGGAGAGGAGAGAGGTGGGAGGATAAGAGAGGAGAGAGGTGGGGGGAGAGGAGAAAAGAGAGGTGGGGGAGAGGAGAGAAGAGAGGTGGGGGGAGAGGAGAGGAGAAAGGTGGAGGGAGAGGAGAGAAGAGAGGTGGGGGAGAGGAGAGGAGAGAAGAGAGGTGGGGGAGAGGAGAGAGTTGAGGTGGGTGGAGAGGAGAGAAGAGAGGTGGGGGGAGAGGAGAGAAGAGAGGTGGGAGGAGAGGAGAGAAGAGAGGTGGGGGGAGAGGAGAGGAGAGAGGTGAGAAGAGAGATGGGGGGAGAGGAGAGAAGTGAGGTGGGGGGAGAGGAGAGAAGAGAGGTGGGGGGAGAGGAGAGGGGTGGGGGGAGAGGAGAGGAGAGGAGAGAGGTGGGGGAGAGGGGAGAAGAGAGGTGGGGGAGAGGGGAGAAGAGAGGTGGGAGGAGAGGAGAGAAGAGAGGTGAGAAGAGAGATGGGGGGAGAGGAGAGAAGTGAGGTGGGGGGAGAGGAGAGAAGAGAGGTGGGGGGAGAGGAGAGAAGAGAGGTGGGGGGAGAGGAGAGGGGTGGGGGGAGAGGAGAGGAGAGAGGTGGGGGAGAGGGGAGAAGAGAGGTGGAGGGAGAGAAGAGAAGAGAGGTGGGGGGAGAGGAGAGAAGAGAGGTGGGGGGAGAGGAGAGAAGTGAGGAGAGGAGAAAGGTGGGGGGAGAGGAGAGAAATGAGGTGGGGGAGAGGAGAGGAGAAAGGTGGAGGGAGAGGAGAGAAGAGAGGTGGGGGAGAGGAGAGGAGAGAAGAGAGGTGGGGGAGAGGAGAGAAGTGAAGAGAAGAGGCGAGAGGAGAGGGGAGGGGGAGAGAAGGGGAGAGAGGAGAGGTGGGGAGAGGGGAGAGAAGAGAAGAGGAGAGAGGAGAGGAGAGGGGGAGAGAAGAGAGGAGAGGAGAGGGGAGAGAAGAGAAGAGGAGAGAGGAGAGGAGAGGGGGAGAGAAGAGAGGAGAGGAGAGCAGTTTAGATAGAGGAGTGTTTCAGATGGTACTCTGTAGTACACCAGGGTTCATTCAGAGAGATGTAGGCAGAACACGGGTCCAGAGCTGGGGAGGGGGGAGAGGAGAGAGGTGGGGGGGGGGGAGAGAGAGGGAGCAAGACTCATCTCTTCAGTGGGTCATATGATTGAGTGTAGTCTGGCCCAGGAGTGGGAAGGTGAACGGAAAGGCTCTGGAGCAACGAACCGCCCTTGCTGTCTCTGCCTGGCCGGTTCCCCTCTTTCCACTGGGATTCTCTGCCTCTAACCCTATTACAGGGGCTGAATCACTGGCTTACTGGGGCTCTCTCATGCCGTCCCTGGAAGGGGTGCGTCACCTGAGTGGGTTGATTCACTGATGTGGTCATCCTGTCTGGGTTGGCGCCCCCCCCCCCCTTGGGTTGTGCCGTGGCGGAGATCTTTGTGGGCTACAGCATGAACATTTGAACAACTTGGCCATGTTCTGTTATAATCTCCACCCGGCACAGCCAGAAGAGGACTGGCCACCCCACATAGCCTGGTTCCTCTCTAGGTTTCTTCCTAGGTTTTGGCCTTTCTAGGGAGTTCTTCCTAGCCACCGTGCTTCTACACCCTGCATTGCTTGCTGTTTGGGGTTTTAGGCTCGGTTTCTGTACAGCACTTTGAGATATCAGCTGATGTACGAAGGGCTATATAAATAAATGTGATTTGATTTGATTTGATAAATATACAAAAAGGGTTCTGGTCAAGAGTAGTCAAGATCTAGGAGTTAGGATGTATAGGAGATAGGAGATAGGTTGTATAAGAGCTAGGAGTTAGGAGATATACAGTGCCTTGCGAAAGTATTCGGCCCCCTTGAACTTTGCGACCTTTTGCCACATTTCAGGCTTCAAACGTAAAGATATAAAACTGTATTTTTTTGTGAAGAATCAACAACAAGTGGGACACAATCATGAAGTGGAACGACATTTATTGGATATTTCAAACTTTTTTAACAAATCAAAAACTGAAAAATTGGGCGTGCAAAATTATTCAGCCCCTTTACTTTCAGTGCAGCAAACTCTCTCCAGACGTTCAGTGAGGATCTCTGAATGATCCAATGTTGACCTAAATGACTAATGATGATAAATACAATCCACCTGTGTGTAATCAAGTCTCCGTATAAATGCACCTGCACTGTGATAGTCTCAGAGGTCCGTTAAAAGCGCAGAGAGCATCATGAAGAACAAGGAACACACCAGGCAGGTCCGAGATACTGTTGTGAAGAAGTTTAAAGCCGGATTTGGATACAAAAATATTTCCCAAGCTTTAAACATCCCAAGGAGCACTGTGCAAGCGATAATATTGAAATGGAAGGAGTATCAGACCACTGCAAATCTACCAAGACCTGGCCGTCCCACTAAACTTTCAGCTCATACAAGGAGAAGACTGATCAGAGATGCAGCCAAGAGGCCCATGATCACTCTGGATGAACTGCAGAGATCTACAGCTGAGGTGGGAGACTCTGTCCATAGGACAACAATCAGTCGTATATTGCACAAATCTGGCCTTTATGGAAGAGTGGCAAGAAGAAAGCCATTTCTTAAAGATATCCATAAAAAGTGTAGTTTAAAGTTTGCCACAAGCCACCTGGGAGACACACCAAACATGTGGAAGAAGGTGCTCTGCTCAGATGAAACCAAAATTGAACTTTTTGGCAACAACGCAAAACGTTATGTTTGGCGTAAAAGCAACACAGCTGAACACACCATCCCCACTGTCAAACATGGTGGTGGCAGCATCATGGTTTGGGCCTGCTTTTCTTCAGCAGGGACAGGGAAGATGGTTAAAATTGATGGGAAGATGGATGGAGCCAAATACAGGACCATTCTGGAAGAAAACCTGATGGAGTCTGCAAAAGACCTGAGACTGGGACGGAGATTTGTCTTCCAACAAGACAATGATCCAAAACATAAAGCAAAATCTAGAATGGAATGGTTCAAAAATAAACATATCCAGGTGTTAGAATGGCCAAGTCAAAGTCCAGACCTGAATCCAATCGAGAATCTGTGGAAAGAACTGAAAACTGCTGTTCACAAATGCTCTCCATCCAACCTCACTGAGCTCGAGCTGTTTTGCAAGGAGGAATGGGAAAAAATTTCAGTCTCTCGATGTGCAAAACTGATAAAGACATACCCCAAGCGACTTACAGCTGTAATCGCAGCAAAAGGTGGCGCTACAAAGTATTAACTTAAGGGGGCTGAATAATTTTGCACGCCCAATTTTTCAGTTTTTGATTTGTTAAAAAAGTTTGAAATATGCAATAAATGTCGTTCCACTTCATGATTGTGTCCCACTTGTTGTTGATTCTTCACAAAACAATACAGTTTTATATCTTTATGTTTGAAGCCTGAAATGTGGCAAAAGGTCGCAAAGTTCAAGGGGGCCGAATACTTTCGCAAGGCACTGTATATATAAAGGGTTCTATATATATATATGTCTGCCTGTATATATATATACACAGGTGTGTGTGTGTGTGTGTGTGTGTGTGTGTGTGTGTGTGTGTGTGTGTGTGTGTGTGTGTGTGTGTGTGGAGAGAGAGAGACAGAGAGACAACAAGTTAATCAATGGTTGTCCACAGGGGAACAAACGACTGTAGAGTAATTCCCTTCGGCTGTAAACCATCTCTATTGACAGCATAGAGAGACAGAGAGAAACAACACGACCAGGAGCCAGCTGGGATGTAGAAGAGTTAGGAGATAGGATGTATAAGAGCTAGGAGATAGGATGTAGAAGAGCTAGGAGTTAGGATGTAGAAGAGCTTGGAGTTAGGATGTATAAGAGCTAGGAGTTAGGATGTAGAAGAGCTAGGAGTTAGGATGTATAGGAGATAGGAGATAGGATGTATAGGAGATAGGAGATAGGTTGTATAAGAGATAGGAGATAGGTTGTATAAGAGCTAGGAGTTAGGATGTATAAGAGCTGGGAGTTAGGATGTATAAGAGCTAGGAGTTAGGAGATAAGATGTATAAGAGCTAGGAGTTAGGATGTAGAAGAGCTAGGAGTTAGGATGTATAAGAGCTAGGAGTTAGGATGTAGAAAAGCTAGGAGTTAGGATGTAGAAAAGCTAGGAGTTAGGATGTATAAGAGTTTGGATGTATAAGAGCTAGGAGTTAGGAGATAGGAGCTAGGAGTTAGGAAATAGGATGTATAAGAGCTAGGAGTTAGGATGTATAAGAGCTAGGAGTTAGGATGTATAAGAGCTAGAAGTTAGAATGTATGAGAGCTAGGAGTTAGGATGTATAAGAGCTAGGAGTTAGGAGATAGGATGTATAAGAGCTAGGAGTTAGGAGATAGGAAATAGGATGTATAAGAGCTAGGAGTTAGGATGTATAAGAGCTTGGAGTTAGGATGTATAAGAGCTAGGAGTTAGGATGTAGAAGAGCTAGGAGTTAGGATGTATAGGAGATAGGAGATAGGTTGTATAAGAGATAGGAGATAGGTTGTATAAGAGCTAGGAGTTAGGATGTATAAGAGCTGGGAGTTAGGATGTATAAGAGCTAGGAGTTAGGAGATAAGATGTATAAGAGCTAGGAGTTAGGATGTAGAAGAGCTAGGAGTTAGGATGTATAAGAGCTAGGAGTTAGGATGTAGAAAAGCTAGGAGTTAGGATGTAGAAAAGCTAGGAGTTAGGATGTATAAGAGTTTGGATGTATAAGAGCTAGGAGTTAGGAGATAGGAGCTAGGAGTTAGGAAATAGGATGTATAAGAGCTAGGAGTTAGGATGTATAAGAGCTAGGAGTTAGGATGTATAAGAGCTAGAAGTTAGAATGTATGAGAGCTAGGAGTTAGGATGTATAAGAGCTAGGAGTTAGGAGATAGGATGTATAAGAGCTAGGAGTTAGGAGATAGGAAATAGGATGTATAAGAGCTAGGAGTTAGGATGTATAAGAGCTAGGAGTTAGGATGTATAAGAGCTAGGAGTTAGGATGTATAAGAGCTAGGATGTATAAGAGTTAGGAGATAGGATGTATCAGAGCTAGGAGTTAGGAGATAGGAGATTGAGAGTTAGGGGCTACAGTGATTCTTCCTTTAAAAGTGTTGAGCTCTGGCAACACTGGTTGGCAGTTAAATAACGTGCCAATAGAATTCTGCAGCACCCTACAAGCTGTGCTGCAGTACGGCACACCTTTTAACGGAAGACCCACTGTAGGAGTTAGGAGCTAGGAACTAGGGGATAGGAGCTAGGAACTATGGGATAGGAGCTAGGAACTAGGGGATAGGAGCTAGGAACTATGGGATAGGAGCTAGGAACTAGGGGATAGGAGCTAGGAACTATGGGATAGGAGCTAGGAACTAGGGGATAGGAGCTAGGAACTAGGGGATAGGAGCTAGGAACTAGGGGATAGGAGCTAGGAACTAGGGGATAGGAGCTAGGAACTAGGGGATAGGAGCTAGGAACTATGAGCAAGAGAATAGGAGCTAGGGGATAGGATATAGGATATAAAGGAGATAGGAGCTCAGGGATAGGAGCTAGGAACTCTGAGCTAGGGATTAGGAGCTAGGGGATAGGATATAGGATACAAAGGAGCTAGGGGATAGAAGCTAGGAACTAGGAGCTAGAAAACAGGATCTAGGAACTAGAAACTATGAGCAAGGGGATAGGAGCTAGTAACTATGAGCTAGAGAATCGGAGCTAGGGGATAGGAGACAGGATATAAAGGAGCTAGGGGATAGGAGCTTGAAACTATGAACTTGGGAATAGGACCTAGGGGATAGGAGATAGGATATAAAGGAGATAGGGGAGCTAGGGGATAGGAACAAGAAGCTAGAGAATAGGATATAGGAAAAACAGAAAACCAGCAGACTCCGGACCTTGTAGGTTCAGGTCCCTGGTTCAAACCCAGTGAGGGATAGGGATGGAAGCAATGAGGAGATAGGAGCTAAGGGCTAGGAGCTAAGGGCTAGGAACTAAGAGCTAGAAACTAAGGGCTAGGAGCTAAGGGCTAGGAGCTAAGGGCTAGGAGCTAAGGGCTAGGAGCTAAGGGCTAGGAGCTAAGGGCTAGGAGCTAAGGGCTAGGAACTAAGGGCTAGGAACTAAGGGCTAGGAGATAGAAGAGCAGTCAACTCCTTCACACAGGAACGATTGATGTCAAAACAGACAAACAGGAAGAATTGGAGGCCACAGCTGGCTGGAAGTAGAGGACCAAGTCAAGGATACCAACATGAAAACACACACACACACACACAACCCCCCACTCCACACACACACACACACCCACTCCACACAAACACAGCCCCCCACTCCACACACACACACAACCCCCGACCACACACACACACAACCCCCCACTCCACACACACACACAACCCCCCACTCCACACACACACACACACAACCCCACACTCCACACACACAACCCCCCACTCCACACACACACACAACCCCCCACTCCACACACACACACACACACACACACACACACACACACACACACACACACACACACACACACACACACACACACAACCCCCCACTCCACACACACACACAACCCCCCACTCCACACACACACACAACCCCCCACTCCACACACACACACAACCCCCCACTCCACACACACACAGCCCCCCACTCCAAACTGTTTTGAGTTAACTTCCTGAATTAACTGCCCTCAATTCAATTTGACTCCAGACAATGAGGACTCTGAGTCAGCTAATATAAATCTCTATAAGTCTGGAACAGTAATGGTACAGGGCAACAACCCCAAACAGTCTCAGCTGGACTTTCACCTGATCAAAGAATTAGCCCAGCAGGAGAAGCTCTCCCTTGAGAAAGATGCCCCCCACTCCGAGAGGGTCAGACCAGACCTCTTCATTATATAACCTCACAGACGAGCCACCCCAAGCGGAAAGTCAACCTCGCAGCAGAGTACTACCCCCTCATTGAAATTAAGAATACATTTACCCAGCTGGAGGTAAGGCAGGTAGAGGTGGAACAGCAGGTGATTACACTCCAGTCAGCACAGACCCAGACAACATTCCAGCACAACAACACCCCCTTAACCAGACCCAGGGAGCTGGAGGTGGAGAGACATATCTGCACTCTGGACAGTGGTGAGACAACTTCAACAGGAGAAAGAGCAGGAGAAGAACAGAGCACTAGAGGAGAGGATCAGACTGCTGGAGGAGAGGGTGAGGGGGATGGAGGAGAGCGTGAGGGGGACGGAGGAGAGGTTGAGGGGGATGGCGTGTGACAGAGAACAACCTACTAGAGAGGTGGCCACCCCCACAGAGAAGCCAGCAGAACAGCCAACCTCAGCTCCCGACAAAAGTCTTGACACCATAGCAGAACAGTCCACCCCTGACCATAGCGTCGAAATCACAGCGGGACAGACAAATGAAGAATCCCAAGCAGAATCCCCCCCCAATCAGCCAACCTGATAGCCCTCCTGACAATCCCCCTACACACACACACACACACACACAAGAGGGCAAACAGACAAACACAAGACACAGATTGTACTCCTTATGGACTCAAACAGAAAATATATACAAGAAGAAAAACTAGTTCCCAAACACATAGTGTCTAAACACCCAGCATACACTAGACCTTCTGTCTGAGGACCAACTAGGCTCACCCGGCCACATAATAAAACACACAGGCACAAATGACCTGAGGGCACAGCAGGAAAATGGTGGCCACAGCACTGAAGGGAGTGATTGAAAAAGCTTAATTCTACTATCCCCAACGCACAAGGGGTTATCTCCACCCTGCTACCACGAAAAGACGTCCACCCTGCCACAATACAGCGGGTAAACGCAATTGTTTCCCGTGACTGTGCCTCAAAACCAAATGTTTTCCTGGCCCACCACTCCACCCTGGACTAGAACAGCCTCTATGACCAGGTCCACCACTCCACCCTGGACTTGAACAGCCTCTATGACCAGGTCCACCACTCCACCCTGGACTAGAACAGCCTCTATGACCAGGTCCACCACTCCACCCTGGACTTGAACAGCCTCTATGACCAGGTCCACCACTCCACCCTGGACTAGAACAGCCTCTATGACCAGGTCCACCACTCCACCCTGGACTTGAACAGCCTCTATGACCAGGTCCACCACTCCACCCTGGACTTGAACAGCCTCTATGACCAGGTCCACCTCTCCACCCTGGACTTGAACAGCCTCTATGACCAGGTCCACCACTCCACCCTGGACTTGAACAGCCTCTATGACCAGGTCCACCGCTCCACCCTGGACTTGAACAGCCTCTATGACCAGGTCCACCACTCCACCCTGGACCTGAACAGCCTCTATGACCAGGCCCACCACTCCACCCTGGACCTGAACAGCCTCTATGACCAGGTCCACCACTCCACCCTGGACTTGAACAGCCTCTATGACCAGGTCCACCACTCCACCCTGGACTTGAACAGCCTCTATGACCAGGTCCACCACTCCACCCTGGACTTGAACAGCCTCTATGACCAGGTCCACCACTCCACCCTGGACTTGAACAGCCTCTATGACCAGGTCCACCACTCCACCCTGGACTTGAACAGCCTCTATGACCAGGTCCACCACTCCACCCTGGACTTGAACAGCCTCTATGACCAGGTCCACCTCTACAAGGCAGCAGTGCACACCACTCCACCCTGGACTAGAACAGCCTCTATGACCAGGTCCACCACTCCACCCTGGACTAGAACAGCCTCTATGACCAGGTCCACCTCTACAAGGCAGCAGTGCACACCACTCCACCCTGGACTAGAACAGCCTCTATGACCAGGTCCACCTCTCCACCCTGGACTTGAACAGCCTCTATGACCAGGTCCACCACTCCACCCTGGACTTGAACAGCCTCTATGACCAGGTCCACCACTCCACCCTGGACTTGAACAGCCTCTATGACCAGGTCCACCACTCCACCCTGGACTTGAACAGCCTCTATGACCAGGTCCACCACTCCACCCTGGACTAGAACAGCCTCTATGACCAGGTCCACCTCTACAAGGCAGCAGTGCACACCACTCCACCCTGGACTAGAACAGCCTCTATGACCAGGTCCACCTCTACAAGGCAACAGGGCCCACCACTCCACCCTGGACTAGAACAGCCTCTATGACCAGGTCCACCTCTACAAGGCAGCAGTGCACACCACTCCACCCTGGACTTGAACAGCCTCTATGACCAGGTCCACCACTCCACCCTGGACTAGAACAGCCTCTATGACCAGGTCCACCTCTACAAGGCAGCAGTGCACACCACTCCACCCTGGACTTGAACAGCCTCTATGACCAGGTCCACCTCTACAAGGCAGCAGTGCACACCACTCCACCCTGGACTAGAACAGCCTCTATGACCAGGTCCATCTCTACAAGGCAGCAGGGCCCATCTTCACCTGGACCCTAAAGGACATCACTCTCAAACGCAGCTCCAACACTTCACACAGGAGCAACAGATCAATAGACACCCCGCCCAGACCATCGAGATACTCTCCCAGACTTGCGGGACCCCCGGACCTACACATAGAGGACCCACACCGAGAGGACCTACATCCAGACCACAACACCACCAGCCACTTCCACACCCCCACCCCAACCATGCCCACACCCCATTTAGGCCCCCCTCAGATTAGACCTATGCCCCTCCTGCCCACCCCATCCCCCCAAAGAGGGCCTCATCATGGAAGTCACACATACGCCCAGGTAGTGAGCGGGCAAACAGGCCCAACCCGCACTCTTACACTAGCCCAAACCAATGGCATGTACCAGATGCTCAGCAGGCTCTGCTCACACTTACTGGCCTGAGGTCAAACCATACAACCAACAACATTGGACACTTTATGGAACACAACGCCTTCACTATCTCATCCTGGAATATCCAAGGCCTGACGTCATCTGCCTTTGGCCTAAAGAGCAGGAACCTGGAAATACAGAAATTGTCATCCTACAAGAAACATGGTATAGAGGAGACGGACCCACTGGTTGCCCTCTAGGTTACAGAGAGCTGGTAGTCCCGTCCACCAAACTACCAGGTGTGAAACATCGTATAGAGGAGATGGACCCACTGGTTGCCCTCTAGGTTACAGAGAGCTGATAGTCCCATCCACCACACTACCAGGTGGGTGGTATAGAGGAGACGGACCCACTGGTTGTCCTCTAGGTTACAGAGAGCTGGTAGTCCCGTCCACCAAACTACCAGGTGTGAAACATGGTATAGAGGAGACGGACCCACTGGTTGCCCTCTAGGTTACAGAGAGCAGGTAGACCCATCCACCACACTACCAGGTGGGTGGTATAGAGGAGACGGACCCACTGGTTGCCCTCTAGGTTACAGAGAGCTGGTAGTCCCATCCACCAAACTACCAGGTGTGAAACATGGTATAGAGGAGACGGACCCACTGGTTGCCCTCTAGGTTACAGAGAGCTGGTAGTCCCATCTACCACACTACCAGGTGTGAAAAGGGGAAGGGACTCAGGGGGTTTGCTACTTTGGTGTAGAGCAGACCTAACTCACTCCATTAAATTAATCAAAACAGGAACATTTTATATTTGGCTAGAAATTCAAAAGGAAATTATCCTAACAGAGAAAAATGTCCTCCTTTGTGCTACCTATATCCCCCCACTAGAATCCCCATACTTTAATGAAGACAGCTTCTCCATACTGGAGGGGGAAATCAAACATTTGCAGGCCCAGGGACATGTACTAGTCTGTGGTGACCTAAATGCCAGAACCGGACAAGAACCTGACACCCTCAGCACACAGGGGGACAAACACCTACCTGGAGGTGACAGCATTCCCTCCCCCATATGCCCCCCTAGGTACAACTATGACAACATAACCAACAAAAACAGGTCACAACTCCTGCAGCTCTGTCACACGCTGGGTATGTACATAGTCAACGGTAGGCTTCGAGGGGACTCCTATGGTAGGTACACCTATAGCTCATCTCTTGGCAGTAGTACTGTAGACTACTTTATCACTGACCTCAACCCAGAGTCTCTCAGAGCGTTCACAGTTAGCCCACTGACACCCCTATCACAGATCACAGTCTACTTGAACAGAGCAATACTCAATCATGAGGCATCAAGGCCAAAAGAACTGAATAATATTAAGAAATGCTATAGATGGAAGGAAAGTAGTGTGGAAACCTACCAAAAAACAATTAGACAACAACAAATTCAATCCCTTTTAGACAACTTCCTGTACAAAATG
This sequence comes from Oncorhynchus clarkii lewisi, assembly GCF_045791955.1. Classification (NCBI taxonomy): domain Eukaryota; kingdom Metazoa; phylum Chordata; class Actinopteri; order Salmoniformes; family Salmonidae; genus Oncorhynchus; species Oncorhynchus clarkii. The sequence goes on along the minus strand of NC_092162.1, from coordinate 6,093,833 downwards.
TTCCACTGTAATAGTGAAGGTGTAAACTTGGCAGTAGAAATTAAGAGCAGAGTTAATGACTATGGCCATTAGAGGACTGTGGGCCCTGGCTACAGAGCAGAGTTAATGACTATGGCCATTAGAGGACTGTGGGTCATGGCTACAGAGCAGAGTTAATGACTATGGCCATTAGAGGACTGTGGGTCATGGCTACAGAGCAGAGTTAATGACTATGGCCATTAGAGGACTGTGGGCCCTGGCTACAGAGCAGAGTTAATGACTATGGCCATTAGAGGACTGTGGGTCATGGCTACAGAGCAGAGTTAATGACTATGGCCATTAGAGAACTGTGGGTCATGGCTACAGAGCAGAGTTAATGACTATGGCCATTAGAGGACTGTGGGTCCTGGCTACAGAACAGAGTTAATGACTATGGCCATTAGAGGACCGTGGGTCCTGGCTACAGAACAGAGTTAATGACTATGACCATCAGAGGACCGTGGGTCCTGGCTACAGAGAAGTCATGCAGAAGCGTACTAAAGCTGAACAGTATCAATCTCTCACAGCCTAATGGTCTGTGGACTAGGGGCCCTGGTCTAAAGCAGTGCACTATCTAGGGAATAGGCTGCCATTTGTGACATAGCCTTGATTACCTGCACTCATCCAAACATGCTCACGGAGAGAGACAGGGAGAAAGTGTTTTAGACCGAAGATCCATCGTCAGCAGAAACAAATGAAACGACTGTCAAGACAATTTAGTCTGTTGTTTAAACAACAAGTTGTAATATGCAAAAGTTTTTTCGTGTGAGTCATGCACACATTTAAAAAAAAAAATTAAAAACCCACACACACAGTCTACACATCCTCAGGCTTACTATACGCTACACACGACATCTATGTTACACAGGAAGATCAACGGAGGACCGACTAGATTCCCGTACACAACCATATGTCCACTGTTGTTGCCATTATTCTACTTTATGGATCGGGAGGAAACATAAGTATTTTTTTACAATGGCACCATAGTATGCTGTAACAGTGACACATTGATTCCCCCCTGCTGTCTGTGTTATGGGCGCGTAAAGGACACCTAGAGACGGGTACTCACCGATGGCTTCCGCAGTGGGTGTGTGCTGTAGGAGCACGGTTAACAGGAACGATATCATTACCACGAACACTTCAACTTTCCCCTGGTTACCAACTCCTCGGGTCATCTCAGCACCTGGAATCAGACTGTTAAACGAGACTATGCCGGTAGACAATAGGAATCCGAGCTCAGTCTGTGTCCGAGTATGTCGGTCTGGTGTGTCGGCCTGTGTATCTGTCTCTGAGTGTCCGTCAACGTGTCTCTGAGTGTGTGAGGTTTCTTGAAAAACGTTAACAGGGTCTTTAATAGACAGCTTATCTGTGTATCTACGTACAGAAATGAGGGCTTGGCCAGAGGGTAGGAGTTTGGTGTGTGTCAGAGTACATTAGTCTCACCTTGACCTGATGGGTTCAGTGACAGCACCATCCTCCCATTGTTCCGCAGGCCGATCTTATCCACAGAACCAGCCCAGCCCTAGATTACACACACACACACACACACACACACACACACACACACACACACACACACACACACACACACACACTCTCTTCTCCATCACTCATCCTCCCTCCACCTCACCTCTCAACCCTTCTTCATTCTCTCTCTCCCTGTCCTCAGGACTTGTCCTCGCTCCTCCTCCATTCTCTCTCTCTGTCCTCAGGACTTGTCCTCGCTCCTCCTCCATTCTCTCTCTCTCCTTCCTCAGAACTTGTCCTCGCTCCTCCTCCATTCTCTCTGTCCTCAGGACTTGTCCTCGCTCCTCCTCCATTCTCTCTCTCTCTGTCCTCAGGACATCTTGTCCTCGCTCCTCCTCCATTCTTTCTCTCTGTCCTGAGGACTTGTCCTCGCTCATCCTCCATTCTCTCTCTCTCTGTCCTCAGGACATCTTCTTGTCCTCACTCCTCCTCCCTTCTTTCTCTCTGTCCTCAGGACTTGTCCTCACTCCTCCTCCATTCTTTCTCTCTGTCCTGAGGACTTGTCCTCGCTCCTCCTCCATTCTCTCTCTCTCTGTCCTCAGGACATCTTCTTGTCCTCACTCCTCCTCCCTTCTTTCTCTCTGTCCTCAGGACTTGTCCTCACTCCTCCTCCATTCTTTCTCTCTGTCCTCAGGACTTGTCCTCGCTCCTCCTCCATTCTCTCTCTCTCTGTCCTCAGGACATCTTCTTGTCCTCACTCCTCCTCCATTCTTTCTCTCTGTCCTCAGGACTTGTCCTCGCTCCTCCTCCATTCTCTCTCTCTCTGTCCTCAGGACATCTTCTTGTCCTCACTCCTCCTCCATTCTTTCTCTCTGTCCTCAGGACTTGTCCTCACTCCTCCTGCATTCTCTCTCTCTCTGTCCTCAGGACATCTTCTTGTCCTCACTCCTCCTCCATTCTTTCTCTCTCTGTCCTCAGGACTTGTCCTCGCTCCTCCTCCATTCTCTCTCCCTCTGTCCTCAGGACATCTTCTTGTCCTCACTCCTCCTCCATTCTTTCTCTCTGTCCTCAGGACTTGTCCTCGCTCCTCCTCCATTCTCTCTCTCTCTGTCCTCAGGACATCTTCTTGTCCTCACTCTTCCTCCATTCTTTCTCTCTGTCCTCAGGACTTGTCCTCGCTCCTCCTGCATTCTCTCTCTCTCTGTCCTCAGGACATCTTCTTGTCCTCGCTCCTCCTCCATTCTCTCTCCCTCTGTCCTCAGGACATCTTCTTGTCCTCACTCCTCCTCCATTCTTTCTGTCTCTCCACAAGAAATACAGTTCATGTGCTGTTGAAATACTCTGTCTATCTCTGACCACAGAGAACATTAGCTGATTGAGTTCTGGCTGACCAGTTTACTGTCTATCTGCCTTTATAATGTGGAATTATCAATGATTATACTCTCTCTCTATCATTCTCCTAGCAGTAATTTCTGTTCCTTGAAGTGCTTCCATTCTTATCCTTCCATTTTTAAGAAAGGTCCGGAAAGACAGAACAATGACGTAATCAGTCATGGCAACACGTGAGACAGTGTGATGTATCTGTCTCTGAACCATGTCTTTCTCTTCCCATTGGGCAAACAGACAGACAAACCAGAGCAGCTTGATCCTACATATTAGATTAGGCCTTTTAAAGGGTCCCTATCCTCTACCCTGCTACCCTAGAAGTGTGCACTTGACTCCTGGCATGGAATGGACAGGTATAAGAAACATGGGGAGTGAGCAAGTGCACACTTGAAGGAGAAAGGTAGGGAGTACCTCTACCCCCAGTCCATTGTCCTTACCCCCAGTCCATTGTCCTTACCCCCAGTCCATTGTCCTTACCCCCAGTCCATTGTCCTTTACCCCCAGTCCATTGTCCTTTACCCCCAGTCCATTGTCCTTTACCCCCAGTCCATTGTCCTCTACCCCCAGTCCATTGTCCTCTACCCCCAGTCCATTGTCCTTACCCACAGACCATTGTCCTTTACCTCCAGTCCATTGTCCTTACCCCCAGTCCATTGTCCTTTACCCCCAGTCCAATGTCCTTACCCCCAGTCCAACGTCCCTAACCCCAGTCCATTGTCCTTACCCTAAGGCCATTGTCCTTACCCCCAGTCCAATGTCCTCTACCCCCAGTCCATTGTCCTTACCCTAAGGCCATTGTCCTTACCCCCAGTCCAATGTCCTCTACCCCCAGTCCATTGTCCTCTACCCCCAGTCCATTGTCCTTTACCCCCAGTCCATTGTCCTTTACCCCCAGTCCAATGTCCTTACCCCCAGTCCAATGTCCTCTACCCCCAGTCCAACGTCCTTACCAGTCCAATGTCCTCTACCCCCAGTCCATTGTCCTCTACCCCCAGGCCATTGTCCTCTACCCCCAGGCCATTGTCCTCTACCCCCAGTCGAATGTCCTTACCCCCAGTCGAATGTCCTTTACCTCCAGTCCAATGTCCTTACCCCCAGTCCATTGTCCTCACCCCCAGTCCATTGTCCTTACCCCCAGTCCATTGTCCTCTACCCCCAGTCCATTGTCCTCTACCCCCAGTCCATTGTCCTCTACCCCCAGTCCATTGTCCTCTACCCCCAGTCCATTGTCCTTACCCCCAGTCCAATGTCCTTACATCCAGGCAAATGTCCTTACCCCCAGTCCATTGTCCTCTACCCCCAGTCCATTGTCCTTACCCCCAGTCCAATGTCCTTACCTCCAGTCCATTGTCCTTACCCCAGTCCATTGTCCTCTACCCCCAGTCCATTGTCCTCTACCCCCAGTCCATTGTCCTCTACCCCAGTCCATTGTCCTTACCCCCAGTCCAATGTCCTCTACCCCCAGTCCAATGTCCTTACCCCCAGTCCATTGTCCTCTACCCCCAGTCCATTGTCCTCTACCCCCAGTCCAATGTCCTTACCTCCAGTCCATTGTCCTTACCCCCAGTCCATTGTCCTCTACCCCCAGTCCATTGTCCTCTACCCCCAGTCCATTGTCCTCTACCCCCAGTCCAATGTCCTTACCTCCAGTCCAATGTCCTTACCTCCAGTCCAATGTCCTTACCTCCAGTCCATTGTCCTTACCCCCAGTCCATTGTCCTTACCCCCAGTCCATTGTCCTCTACCCCCAGTCCATTGTCCTTTACCCCCAGTCCATTGTCCTTTACCCCCAGTCCATTGTACTCTACCCCCAGTCCATTGTCCTTTACCCCCAGTCCATTGTCCTTTACCCCCAGTCCATTGTCCTCTACCCCCAGTCCATTGTCCTCTACCCCCAGTCCATTGTCCTCTACCCCCAGTCCATTGTCCTCTACACCCAGTCCATTGTCCTCTACACCCAGTCCATTGTCCTCTACCCCCAGTCCATTGTTCTTACCCCCAGTCCAATGTCCTTACCTCCAGTCCAATGTCCTCTACCCCCAGTCCATTCCCTTAAATCCATGAGGGGGAGTGTAAAATCGATACAGAGGGTTGAGAATAAGACCCCAGGTTACAGGGTATTAACTAAAGTGAGCATGTCTTCCTCTGAATATATGTTTGGGCACAAATCTCTGACTGCTCTCACCTATAAAACCTAATGGTCTTTGCAGTGTCAGAGGAGAAGGTGGTCCAAGCTGTCCTGACTCAGGGAGAGTCTGCTTTTTCTCTAATTAAATTACTGGGTTCTTGAATCAATGAGCTGTTAGGAGAAATTAAATGGAACGTTACCAAATGTGTCTGTCAGCCTTCTGATGTCATTACTTTTTTTGTGGATGGACACACCTCCGTCCTCCATCTATCCTTCTCTCTTTCTATCCCCTCTCTGTCCTGCTCTCTCTGGAGTGGTCAATGAAACCCCCCATTACAATAGGTATGGAACCCAGGCTGCCATCAGAGTACAGTATTCTACAGAGGCGCACAACTTTCGTTGACACATACAGAGGTCGACAGAGGGATCAAACCCAGAACGGGTAACTGGGAGTGTAAATGGTCTTTTCCAGGAGGCATGCCGTGACATGTCAGGCCTATCTGAGAAGGATACAGGAAGAACTAGGGGTGAGAGAGAACCGGAGGAACGTGTCAAGGACTTGTTGTAAACATGCATGAGAGACCTAGATCACATCCATCACTACACGACATAAACTATCACTACCAACATTACACTACACAACAAACCATCACTACAAACCATCACTACACGACATAAACTATCACTACCAATATTACACTACACAACAAACCGTCCCCTACAAATCATCACTACAGAACAAACCATCACTACAAACCATCACTACCAACATTAAACTACACAACAAACCATCACTACAAACCATCACTACACAACAAACCATCACTACCAACATTACACTACACAACAAACCATCACTACACGACATAAACTATCACTACCAACGTTACACTACACAACAAACCATCACTACACGACATAAACTATCACTACCAATATTACACTACACAACAAACCATCACTACAAACCATCACTACACAACAAACCATCACTACCAACATTAAACTACACAACAAACCGTCCCCTACAAACCATCACTACCAACATTAAACTACACAACAAACCATCACTACAAACCATCACTACACAACAAACCATCACTACAAACCATCACTACCAACATTAAACTACACAACAAACCATCACTACACAACAAACCATCACTACCAACATTACACTACACAACAAACCATCACTACACGACATAAACTATCACTACCAACGTTACACTACACAACAAACCATCACTACACGACATAAACTATCACTACCAATATTAAACTACACAACAAACCATCACTACACTACAAACCATCACTACACAACAAACCATCACAACCAGCATCATTCTACACAACAAACCATTACTACCAACACTGCACAACAAACCATAACTACCATCACTACACTACAAACCATCACTACACTACAAACCATCACTACCATCACTACAAACCATAACTACACTACAAACCATCACAACCATCACTACACTACAAACCAGCACAACCATCACTACACTAAAAAGCATCACTACACAACAAACCCTCACAACCATCACTACACTACAAAACATCACTACCATCACTACACTACAAACCATAACTACACCACAAACCATCACTATCACTACACTACAAACCAGCACAACCATCACTACACTACAAACCATCACTACACTACAAACCATCACTACACAACAAACCCTCACTACCATCACTACACTACAAGCCATCACTACACAACAAACCATCACTACCAACATCCCTACCAACATCACTCTACACAACAAACCATCACTACACAACAAACCATCACTACCATCATTGCACAACCAACCATTACTACACTACAAACCATCACTACACAACAAACCATCACTACCATCACTACACTACAAACCATCACTACACTACAAACCATCACTACCATCACTGCACAACAAACCATCACTATACAACAAACCATCACTACACTACAAACCATCACTACACACCATCACAACCATCACTACACTACAAACCATCACTATACAACAAACCATCACAACCATCACTACACAATAAACCATCACTACACAACAAACCATCACTACCAACATTACACTACACAACAAACCATCACTACACTACAAACATCACTACCATCATTACACAACAAACCATCACTACACTACGTAACAAACAATCACTTCTATCACTACCATTTATTGAATTTGTTATTTTATTTAACTAGGCAAGTCAGTTAAGAACAAATTCTTATTTACAATGACGTATTACCAAAAGTCAAAAGTCCTCCTGCGGGGGCGGGGGCTTGGGATTAAAATAAAAATAAATTAAATTAAAATATTGGACAAAACACACAACACTAAATAAAGAGAGACCTAAGACAACAACATAGCATGGCAGCAACACAAAATGACAACAACATGGTAGCAACACAAAATGACAACAACATGGTAGCAGTACAAAACAGGGTACAAACATTATTGGACACAGACAACAGCACAAAGGGCAAGAAGGTAGAGACAACAATACATCACACAAAGCAGCCACAACTGTCAGTAAGAGTGTCCACGATGGAGACTTTGAATGAAGAGATTGAGATAAAACTGTCCAGTTTGAGTGTTTGTTGCAGCTCGTTCCAGTCGCTAGCTGCAGGGAACTGAAAAGAGGAGAGACCCAGGGATGTGTGTGCTTTGGGGACCTGAATGTGACTGGCAGAACAGGTGTTGAATGTGATTGATGACGGCTGCAGTAGATATCTCAGATAGGGGGGAGTGAGGCCTAAGGGTTTTATAAATAAGCATCAACCAGTGGGTCTTGCGACGGGTATACAGAGATGACCAGTTTACAGCGTATAGAGTGCAGTGATGTGTCCTATAAGGAGCATTGGTGGCAAATCTGATGGCCGAATGGTAAACATCTAGCCCCTCGAGAGCACCCTTACCTTACGATCTATAAATTATGTCTCCGTAAACTAGCATGGATAGGATGGTCATCTGAATCAGGGTTAGTTTGGCAGCTGGGGTGAAAGAGGAGTGATTACGATAGAGGAAACCAAGTCCAGATTTAACTTTAGCCTGCAGCTTTGATATGTGCTGAGAGAAGGACAGTGTATTGTCTAGTCATACTCCCAAGTACTTGTATGAGGTGACTACCTCAAGCTCTAAACCCTCAGAGGTAGTAATCACACCGGTGGGGAGAGGGACATTCTTCTTACCAAACCACATGACCTTTGTTTCGGAGGTGTTCAAGGTTAAGGGCAGAGAAAGCTTGATGGACACTAAGAAAGCTTTGTTATAGAGCGTTTAACACAAAATCCTGGGAGGGGCCAGCTGAGTATAAGACTGCTTCTTTTGCATATAAATGGATGAGAGAGCTTCCTACTGCCTGAGCTATGTTGTTGATGTAAATTGAGAAGAGCATGGGGCCTAGGATCGAGCCTTGGGGTACTCCTTTGGTGACAGACAGTGGCTGATACAGCAGATGTTCTGACTTTGTACACTGCACTCTTTGAGAGAGGTAGTTAGCAAACCAGGCCGAAGAACCCTCAGAGACACCAATACTCCTTAGCCGGCCCACAAGAATGGAAGGGTCTACCGTATCAAAAGCTTTGGCCAAGTCAATAACAATAGCAGCACAACATTGCTTAGAATCAAGAACAATGGTGACATTATTGAGGACCTTTAAAGTTGCGGTGATATATCCATACCCTGAGCGGAAACCAGATTGCATACCAGAGAGAATACTATAGACATCAAGAAAGCCAGTCAGTTTTTCCAACACTTTTGATAAACAGGGCAAAATAGAAATACACCTATTGCCAGTTAGGATCAGCTTGATCTCCCCCTTTTAATAAAGGACAAACCGTGGCGGCCTTCCAAGCAATGGGAACCTCCCCAGAGAGGAGAGACAGGTTATAAAGGTCAGAGGTGAGAGATAGGATTGGTGATGATAGTGGATAAAACCTTAAAGAAGGATCTAAACCATCTGACCCAGATGTTTGTTTTTTTTTGGGGGGGGGGGGGGGGGGGTCAAGTTTAAGGAGCTCCTTTAGCACCTCACTCAGTGACCGCCTGCAGGGAGAAACTCTGTAGCAGGGCAGGGGAAAAAGAGGCAGGAGCATCAGGGCTAGTCACATTAGAAGGGGTGGGAGATGAGGAAGTGTTGGACGAGCAAGGAGACATGGCTGAGTCAAATAGGAATCCTGACTTAATGAAGTGGTGATTAAAGAGCTCAGCCATGCGCTTCTTGTCAGTAACAACCACATCATCAACATTAAGGGACATGGGCAGCTGTGAGGAGGAGGGTTTATTCTCCAGGTCTTTAACCGTTTTCCAGAAGTTCTTGGGGCTAGACTCACAGAGAGAGAACTGCTGATTAAAGTAACTAACTTTGGCCTTCCGGATAGCCTGAGTGCACTTATTTCTCATTTGCCTGAATGTGAGCCAGCCAGCCTGAGTATGGATGTGTCGAGCCTTTTGCCAAATGCAATTCTTCAGGTGGAGTAACTCTGCCAGATCACAGTCGAACCAGGGGCTGAACCTGTTTTTAATTCTCATTTTCTTTATGGGAGCATGTTTGTTAACAATACCACTGATAATATCCAAAAAAGAAGGTCCAAGCGTCTTCGGCAGAGCGTATCAAGCTGATTCTATACCATTTTACAGAGGCCAGGTCATGAAGGAAGGCTTGCTCATTACAGTTTTTTAGCAAGCGTCTATGACAAATCAGGACCGGACGTTTCACTGAGCAGCCATTACGAACACAGGCTGTAAAACAGTGACCACTGAGGTCATTACAGGAAACAGCAGATGGATACCTATCAGGAATATTTGAGAGGAAAACAGGAGAGGAGAGCAGCATTTCCTTGGTGTTTGGAGTCATACAGTACCTTGTGGGATTGGTCATAATCTGAGAAAAAGATTTAGGGAGTCCCATTGCTTTAGGACTTGGTCAGGTGGTTTAAGCATGTCCAAGTTTAGGTCACTGTCGTAGCGATGACTATCATTAAATGGGAAGACTGTATGTTATCGAAAAGATTCTCGATGTGTAATTATTCCGTAATTCAACAAATCACGGAATAGTAATAAACTAGGAAGTCGGGGCACCACGGAAACATGTTGTTTACACAGTGTCAATTTCCCGAATATAACTCTTCAGATATTTTCGTATCTTATTGATTACCGTCAGTCAATAATTAATGTATTATTCAGTCATACATACCAGTCATATTCTGAATGTCGCAAACCCTTGGATATCTGCACGAACCTGAGCCTAGATCATGAATCAGGAATATACAAATTGGTTTAATTATTTATTTACTAACTTAATCAATCACATAATTACATAAACACACACACAAATAGGTCAAACATTGGTTACTGACATGATAGGAAAGTCCCTAGAGGGCTAAGCCAATGACGGCTTGGTAGACAAAGGAAAGGGGCGGGGCCAGGAAAAGAGCGGGAAACTCAGAGAGGATTCACTGTAATACATTTGATAACTACACTCATGAAATGCTAATACTATTAACAGGAACAGCAGCTCATTCGAAAAGAATCTCTGGTTTCTTTCCCCAGAAGCCCAGAAGTCCAACTTCCCCAGAAGTTCTTTCATGGTGGTAGTTCTTATATTGGATACTTCAGAGTACCATTCGGGAAATGTTCTTAGATCGGATGTGTTTATCAGACTAAAGTATTTAAACAGCTGCAGCTGGAATAATTGTTCTTTAGTTTGTAGATGTCTCAGTAATTTCAACATGGGGACCCTGTCCCTGTGTTTTTGACTCTTGTAGAGTTGCCAACCATTTCAACATGGGGACCCTGTCCCTGTGTTTTTGACTCTTGTAGAGTTGCCAACCATTTCAACATGTGGCTACCGCTTCATGTTTTCTGATCTAATGTCAAGTTTGTCAGGAGTCCTTTATAAGCACTCGCCTTGGAGGGCGACTCCATGACGCCTGGCGTAACGTCTGGGCTCACGGAGGGGCGTGGCCACTGACTAGCGGGGGGGAGGGGCGTGGCCACTGACTAGTTCAAACTTTATATCTAAACAAGTATCTCGTTTAGAAGGCCAACGTCACATTACATCTTCTCACAAATACTTTCATATTTAATCATATACATTCCACAACATGTAGATGCACATCTGATAATTACATTGTGAAAAGCCCTTAAAGTTACAATGTTTCCGTTATACTGTCCTTAATGATAAACGCCACACTGTAAATGATGGACATAAGTATTGTTTAAATACCAGCGGACCATTCCAACTGGTTGGAATACAGAAATATTGTTACATTAGAAAAACCTTGTGAGGTTACCGTCAAGTTACCATTATCGTGTCTTTCTTTGTGGTAACAACGGGATTCTCAACGTTCACTTTGGCAGAGTGGGGAAAGGAGTTTCGGTATTTAAGGACCGTCATAAAACAGCCGACCCCCCCCACAACTTTGACAGGGTTGTTCCCACGGACAATTCCCACATTCTCAAAAGACGTTGTGTAATTATTCAAACGTTTGATTGTCCAAGTGTGTCTCTTTGTTCCACAGTTTACATTCCAGTCTGGAACACCACAGAGAACAGAGGCAGCGTATTTTACGACCGTCATAAAACAGCCGACCTCCGACCTCCCGACCCCCCCCACCCCACCCCTATGAGAGAGAGAACACGCTGTAGAGACGGACCCACTGTCACCTGATCCTTCAGATCGTCACAGAGAGTCATGACATCACCTAGCAGGACAAATTCAGACTTAGTGTAACAGGCCAGGAGAGAGCTTAGGGTACAGGCCGATGCTGATGGAGGACAATAACACTCAGCAACAGTCAACAAAAATATATGTTTAATGCTTAAAACCAGCAAATCAAATTGTTTGGGGACAGACTTGGTGGAGACAACCGAGCACTGAAGGTGATCCTTGGTAAAGATTGCCACTCCACCACCTTTGGAAGATCTGTCTTGCAGAAAAAGGTTACAACCAGAAAGGTCAACATCAGTATTCAAAACACTCTTCCTTAACCACATCTCAGTAATGACCAACACATCTGGATTGGAACTGGGAACCCACACTTTCATTAACCACATCTCAGTAATGACCAACACATCTGGATTGGAGCTGTGAACCCACACTTTCAATTGATCCATTTTAGGTAATAAGATTCTAGTGTTAACGTGCAGAAAGTCCAGGCTTTTGCGAGAGCAGAAATCAGTGAACCAGATATTCGAACACAAGTCAGAATTGGGACAAGCAACAGTAGCCAGGGTGTACATGCACATTTCCAGATATCATCAGCAGTAATACAATCAGGGCACGGCAGAGGACAGGGAAAGCTCTGCAGTGTTGATTTATGACATCGGAATGTGCATTAGATGGCAACAAGATCATTAATACAGCAATTTCATCAGGTAACATGAATACAAAGCAGGCGAGAGGTGGTTAGAATAGGATGGGAGGCTAAGAGTCTGTGTAACCTATAGAGAGTCAGAGTCCCGAGTGTGGGAACAAACATAGTCCTGTGCCACGGTTTGGGTAAAGAAAGTTTGTAGTCAACAAAGCATGCAGGAGGTCATGAGGCAAATAGTAAAATGCACAATAAAAAAAATATAACAACAACTTGGGGCTAGACTCTGAACTCTGAACTCTGTTTAGTCACACGAGTCACACGCCCCCTTACAGTGCATTTGTGCTGCAGGCGAGAGAAAACTAACGAGAGAGGGGGGAGTGTCGGGGGGACAAGCCAGGGCAGATGGTAAACAGCAGTGCAGCAGGTAACAGGAGTAGGTGTCAGACCCACTTGGGAGAAGCTCTGATTTCTGGAGGCAGATTTCTTGTAGAAAATGCCAGTGGATGGTCTCTGAACAGTGGGAGAGGGCTTGTGAGACTCCTGCCATTTGTTGGGCTCAAAGGCTTCGACACCTCTCACTTCACACCTCTGTTAGGTTGTTGGTCAGTTTCTTTATTGGTACTTTGTAGCCTTATTCACGAAGCTTTATATAACTAAATTCCCTAGAGATCTTTAACGTTTTGCATCACTACACAAGAAATCATCACTACCATCACGACACAACAAACCATCACTAGGCTACATAACAAACCATCCCTAAACAACAAACCATCACTACACTACATAAAACCATCACTACACTACATAAAACCATCACTACACTACATTACAAACCATCACTACACTACATAAAACTATCACTACCATCACTACACTACATAAAACCATCACTACACTACATAAAACCATCACTACACTACATAAAACCATCACTACACTACATTACAAACCATCACTACACTACATAAAACCATCACTACACTACATAAAACCATCACTACACTACATAAAACCATCACTACACTACATAAAACCATCACTACACTACATTACAAACCATCACTACACTACATTACAAACCATCACTACACTACATAAAACTATCACTACCATCACTACACTACATAACAAACCATCACTACACTACATAAAACCATCCCTACACTACACTACATAACAAACCATCACTACACAACAAACCATCACTACATTACAAACCATCACTAAACAACAAACAATCACTACAAACCAAGTTAAGTTTTAATGTCACGAGCACCAGCACAGTGAAATGCCATTCTTCCACCTCTAATCCCAGCAATGCAGAGATCAATAACAATGTATTAGTGAAATAACAAGGTAGAACAAAATCACAAGATGTAAAAACAAGAAATATATACAGGGACAGATCCAGGATCAGTAGTTATATACAGGTACAGATCCAGGATCAGTAGTTATATACAGGGACAGATCCAGGATCAGTAGTTATATACAGGGACAGATCCAGGATCAGTAGTTATATACAGGGACAGATCCAGGGTCAGTAGTTATATACAGGGACAGATCCAGGGTCAGTAGTTATATACAGGGACAGATCCAGGATCAGTAGTTATATACAGGGACAGATCCAGGATCAGTAGTTATATACAGGGACAGATCCAGGATCAGTAGTTAAATACAGGGACAGTTCCAGGATCAGTAGTTATATACAGGGACAGATCCAGGGTCAGTAGTTATATACAGGGACCGTTCCAGGGTCAGTAGTTATATACAGCGACAGATCCAGGATCAGTAGTTATATACAGGGACAGATCCAGGATCAGTAGTTATATACAGGGACAGTTCCAGGGTCAGTAGTTATATACAGGGACAGTTCCAGGGTCAGTAGTTATATACAGGGACAGTTCCAGGGTCAGTAGCTATATCCAGGGTCAGTAGTTATATACAGGGTCAGTAGCTATATACAGTGACAGTTCCAGGGTCAGTAGCTATATACAGGGTCAGTAGCTATATACAGGGTCAGTAGCTATATACAGGGTCAGTTCCAGGGTCAGTAGCTACAGTGCCTTGCGAAAGTATTCGGCCCCCTTGAACTTTGCGACCCTTTGCCACATTTCAGGCTTCAAACATAAAGATATAAAACTGTATTTTTTTGTGAAGAATCAACAACAAGTGGGACACAATCATGAAGTGGAACAACATTTATTGGATATTTCAAACTTTTTTAACAAATCAAAAACTGAAAAATTGGGTGTGCAAAAGTATTCAGCCCATTTACTTTCAGTGCAGCAAACTCTCTCCAGAAGTTCAGTGAGGATCTCTGAATGATCCAATGTTGACCTAAATGACTAATGATGATAAATACAATCCACCTGTGTGTAATCAAGTCTCCGTATAAATGCACCTGCACTGTGATAGTCTCAGAGGTCCGTTAAAAGCGCAGAGAGCATCATGAAGAACAAGGAACACACCAGGCAGGTCCGAGATACTGTTGTGAAGAAGTTTAAAGCCGGATTTGGATACAAAAATATTTCCCAAGCTTTAAACATCCCAAGGAGCACTGTGCAAGCGATAATATTGAAATGGAAGGAGTATCAGACCACTGCAAATCTAGCAAGACCTGGCCGTCCCTCTAAACTTTCAGCTCATACAAGGAGAAGACTGATCAGAGATGCACTCTGGATGAACTGCATAGATCTACAGCTGAGGTGGGAGACTCTGTCCATAGGACAACAATCAGTCGTATATTGCACAAATCTGGCCTTTATGGAAGAGTGGCAAGAAGAAAGCCATTTCTTAAAGATATCCATAAAAAGTGTCGTTTAAAGTTTGCCACAAGCCACCTGGGAGACACACCAAACATGTGGAAGAAGGTGCTCTGGTCAGATGAAACCAAAATTGAACTTTTTGGCAACAATGCATAACGTTATGTTTGGCGTAAAAGCAACACAGCTGAACACACCATCCCCACTGTCAAACATGGTGGTGGCAGCATCATGGTTTGGGCCTGCTTTTCTTCAGCAGGGACAGGGAAGATGGTTAAAATTGATGGGAAGATGGATGGAGCCAAATACAGGACCATTCTGGAAGAAAACCTGATGGAGTCTGCTAAAGACCTGAGACTGGGACGGAGATTTGTCTTCCAACAAGACAATGATCCAAAACATAAAGCAAAATCTACAATGGAATGGTTCAAAAATAAACATATCCAGGTGTTAGAATGGCCAAGTCAAAGTCCAGACCTGAATCCAATCGAGAATCTGTGGAAAGAACTGAAAACTGCTGTTCACAAATGCTCTCCATCCAACCTCACTGAGCTCGAGCTGTTTTGCAAGGAGGAATGGGAAAAAATGTCAGTCTCTCGATGTGCAAAACTGATAGAGACATACCCCAAGCGACTTACAGCTGTAATCGCAGCAAAAGGTGGCGCTACAAAGTATTAACTTAAGGGGGCTGAATAATTTTGCACGCCCAATTTTTCAGTTTTTAATTTGTTAAAAAAGTTTGAAATATCCAATAAATGTCATTCCACTTCATGATTGTGTCCCACTTGTTGTTGATTCTTCACAAAAAAATACAGTTTTATATCTTTATGTTTGAAGCCTGAAATGTGGCAAAAGGTCACAAAGTTCAAGGGGGCCAAATACTTTCGCAAGGCACTGTATATACAGGGTCAGTTCCAGGGTCAGTAGTTATATACAGGGTCAGTTCCAGGGTCAGTAGCTATATACAGGGTCAGTCTCCATACCATATTAACAATGTGCAGGGATACTGGAGTGATGGAGGTAGATGTATAGGGGGAAGGTGACTATGCGTCAGGATATATGAAAAACAGTATGAGCAGCGTATATGATGATTGTATGTGAGTGTATGTGAGTGTGTAGAGTCAGTATAAATGTATGTGCGAGTGAGCAGATGATGGAGTGGGTGTTTGTGAGTGTGTTGGAGTGTCAGTGTGTTGGAGTGACAGTGTGTAGGAGTGACAGTGTGTAGGGCCATGTGAGTGTGTTGGAGTGACAGTGTGTAGGGCCATGTGAGTGTGTTGGAGTGACAGTGTGTAGGGCCATGTGAGTGTGCAGAGAGAATACAAGGGTCAACTCAGATAGTCTGTGTAGCCATTTTGTTAGGTATTTATCAGTTTTATGGCATGGGGGATAGAAGCTGTCCAGGAGCCTGCTGGTGTCAGACTTGATGCTCCGGTACCGTTTGCCGTGCGGAAGCAGAGAGAACAGTCTATGACTAGGGTGATAATGTAGTAGCAGAGAGAACAGTCTACGACTCGGGTGATAATGTAGTAGCAGAGAGAACAGTCTATGACTAGGGTGATAATGTAGTAGCAGAGAGAACAGTCTATGACTTGGGTGATAATGTAGTAGCAGAGAGAACAGTCTACGACTCGGGTGATAATGTAGTAGCAGAAAGAACAGTCTATGACTCGGGTGATAATGTAGTAGCAGAGAGAACAGTCTATGACTAGGGTGATAATGTAGTAGCAGAGAGAACAGTATGACTAGGGTGATCATGCAGTAGCAGAGAGAACAGTCTATGACTAGGGCGATAATGTAGTAGAAGAGAGAACAGTCTGACTCGGGTGATAATGTAGTAGCAGAGAGAACAGTCTATGACTCGGGTGATAATGTAGTAGCAGAGAGAACAGTCTATGACTCGGGTGATAATGTAGTAGCAGAGAGAACAGTCTGACTCGGGTGATAATGCAGTAGCAGAGAGAACAGTCTATGACTAGGGCGATAATGTAGTAGAAGAGAGAACAGTCTATGACTCGGGTGATAATGTAGTAGCAGAGAGAACAGTCTATGACTCGGGTGATAATGTAGTAGCAGAGAGAACAGTCCATGACTTGGGTGGTTGGAGACTTTGACAAACCAACCAGCGCTGGACGTGGAATGAAAAATGTGCCTTTAATCTATTCTTATTTTTTCCCCCTGGGCGCCAGTGTTCCAACCTGGGCGCCAGTGTTCCAACCTGGGCGCCAGGGTTCCAACCTGGGCGCCAGGGTTCCAACCTGGGCGTCAGGGTTCCAACCTGGGCGCCAGGGTTCCAACCTGGGCGCCAGGGTTCCAACCTGGGCGCCAGTGTTCCAACCTGGGCGCCAGTGTTCCAACCTGGGCGCCAGGGTTCCAACCTGGGCGCCAGGGTTCCAACCTGGGCGCCAGGGTTCCAACCTGGGCGCCAGGGTTCCAACCTGGGCGCCAGGGTTCCAACCTGGGCGCCAGTGTTCCAACCTGGGCGCCAGTGTTCCAACCTGGGCGCCAGTGTTACAACCTGGGCGCCAGGGTTCCAACCTGGGCGCCAGGGTTCCAACCTGGGCGCCAGTGTTCCAACCTGGGCGCCAGTGTTCCAACCTGGGCGCCAGGGTTCCAACCTGGGCGCCAGGGTTCCAACCTGGGCGCCAGGGTTCCAACCTGGGCGCCAGGGTTCCAACCTGGGCGCCAGGGTTCCAACCTGGGCGCCAGGGTTCCAACCTGGGCGCCAGTGTTCCAACCTGGGCGCCAGTGTTCCAACCTGGGCGCCAGTGTTCCAACCTGGGCGCCAGTGTTCCAACCTGGGCGTCAGTGTTCCAACCTGGGCGCCAGTGTTACAACCTGGGCGCCAGTGTTACAACCTGGGCGCCAGTGTTACAACCTGGGCGCCAGTGTTCCAACCTGGGCGCCAGGGTTCCAACCTGGGCGCCAGGGTTCCAACCTGGGCGCCAGGGTTCCAACCTGGGCGCCAGTGTTCCAACCTGGGCGCCAGTGTTCCATCCTGGGCGCCAGTGTTCCAACCTGGGCGCCAGTGTTACAACCTGGGCGCCAGTGTTACAACCTGGGCGCCAGTGTTACAACCTGGGCGCCAGGGTTCCAACCTGGGCGCCAAGGTTCCAACCTGGGCGCCAGTGTTCCAACCTGGGCGCCAGGGTTCCAACCTGGGCGTCACCTGTTCCAACCTGGGCGCCAGTGTTCCAACCTGGGCGCCAGTGTTCCAACCTGGGCGCCAGTGTTCCAACCTGGGCGCCAGGCTATTTCTGCTCATGGAATTGTCACGGGAAACATGTTTGAAATGACAATGAAATCCAGAAACAAACAGATCTGGGACCAGTGTTCATATTCTACATTGAACGTTGTACAAGGTGAAATTAGCCTGGACTACAACAGTTTAATACTGCACACACAAATCAGCAGTGAACAATTGGTTTCCAAAAACTGGATAAGGATTTTATTGATAACTGAATTACATTTCTCTTTTATACATATTTCATAAATGATACAGGATTTTACATTTTCATTTTTTTTTTTTTTGCCAACAGAGCATCCGATGTGAATGAAAAAAAAGACAAGACAAAGACAATAAGAGGTTTGAATGAAGAAACAAAAATAGATCATTTCAATCCTAATTGTCTTCTTTAGGCATTTTTAAACATATTTTTTTAGTTTTTTTCCCAAATAGTTTTTTTTAAGTGCACACAAAATAGGATGAAGATTCAAAAACAACAACGCACACGTCTTCAAAAACGGAATAAATGTGACTGGGGAGAGAACGAAAAGAAGGATAAGACACGATGAACAGAGTGGGAAAACAGATGAGTAAGGGGACTGAGAGGGAAAGTGGGGAGTGTGCCAACATTTTGTCTCTGATCTAGGACGGGAGTGAGTGATGTTGGGGCTACAGGAAGCAGGTCAAGGATTGCTCACAAGATGGCGGACAACTTTGACATTTCCTTAGATGGACCAACGATGGCAGGGAGGTGGCATGGTGGTGGTGGCGGCATGGTGGTGGCATAGCGCCAGGGGGATGGCGGCATGGTGGTATAGCGCCAGGGGGATGGCGGCATGGTGGTGGCATAGCGCCAGGTGGATGGCGGCATGGGAATTGCAGTCCACCTGCCCTGGGTCATGTTCATTAGGCACCAAACGGAGGAAAACGGACTGAAACAGGGAGGGAATACCTTGGACTTGACCAATAAGAAAAAGTTCATTTTTGATTTCCGTTGCACAACGTTTTCAGTTTCAGTTTCCTAATGAACACGACCCTCAATTGTTATTAGATCTCAGAACACTAGGTGCAGATCTATACTGGGGGAGAGGAGAGGGACAGACAGGGAGAGGAGGAGGAATGGGAGAGGAGAGGGGCAGACAGGGAGAGGAGGAGGAATGGGGGAGGAGAGGGACAGACAGGGAGAGAAGGAGGAATGGGGGAGGAGAGGGACAGACAGGGAGAGAAGGAGGAATGGGGGAGGAGAGGGGCAGACAGGGAGAGAAGGAGGAATGGGAGAGGAGAGAGACAGACAGGGAGAGAAGGAGGAATGGGGGAGGAGAGGGGCAGACAGGGAGAGAAGGAGGGATGGGGGAGGAGAGAGGGACAGACAGGGAGAGAAGGAGGAATGGGGGAGGAGAGGGGCAGACAGGCAGAGAAGGAGGGATGGGGGAGGAGAGGGGCAGACAGGGAGAGAAGGAGGGATGGGGGAGGAGAGGGACAGACAGGGAGAGAAGGAGGGATGGGGGAGGAGAGGGACAGACAGGGAGAGAAGGAGGGATGGGGGAGGAGAGGGACAGACAGGCAGAGAAGGAGGGATGGGGGAGGAGAGAGACAGACAGGGAGAGAAGGAGGAATGGGAGAGGAGAGGGACAGACAGGCAGAGAAGGAGGGATGGGGGAGGAGAGAGACAGACAGGGAGAGAAGGAGGGATGGGGGAGGAGAGGGACAGACAGGGAGAGAAGGAGGGATGAGGAAGGGGAGGGAGGTGCAGAGGCTGGGTTGGAGCCAGATTTGGCAGGGCAGATTCTAACGACAGAGAGATAGCCCTGTCCCATGCCCATTACTAGGAATCTCTACAAACAACATTCTTTTAAACTACCTTTGCGATATTCATGTTAATTAAATCATCTTTTAGTTTTCTTTATTTTCAACATAATTTCCCGTGTAAACATTACATTCATGCAACACCCGCTTTATAATAAAGTTCCTATATTTGATATATTTAGGTTTTTAAAAGAATAAGGAAGTTAAAGGTGGATGGATGGTATTATGATGAAAAAGAGGAGGAGTCTCTGATATGTATGTAGAGGTGTGTGTAACCAGCTCGTCTGTGTGTGTGTGTGTGTGTGTGTGTGTGTGTGTGTGTGTGTGTGTGTGTGTGTGTAACCAGCTCGTCTGTGTGTGTGTGTGTGTGTGTGTGTGTGTGTGTGTGTGTGTAACCAGCTCGTCTGTGTGTGTGTGTGTGTGTGTGTGTAACCAGCTCGTCTGTGTGTGTGTGTGTGTGTGTGTGTAACCAGCTCGTCTGTGTGTGCGTGTGTGTGTAACCAGCTCGTCTGTGTGTGTGTGTGTGTGTGTAACCAGCTCGTCTGTGTATGTGTGTGTGTGTGTGTGTGTGTGTGTGTGTGTGTGTGTGTGTGTGTGTGTGTGTGTCTCTCTTACTCTATCTCTGCTAGTGTGTGCAGTTGTGGAAAGTAAAGATTTTGAGCTAGGTGATCGAGGTCAGGTGGGTTGAGAGGAGAGTTGATTTATCGATCGGAGCGATTGAGGAGGAGACGATTCATAGATGTGTTGCTCTGCTCTTGGCCTCCTGTACGTATAAACACACACACACCTCACACCCTCTCACACACACACACACACCTCACTCCCTCTCACACACACACACCTCACACCCTCTCACACACACACACACACCTCACTCCCTCTCACACACACACACCTCACACCCTCTCACACACACACACCTCACACCCTCTCCCTCACACACACACACACTTCACTCCCTCTCACACACACACACACACACACACACGGACACACACCTCGCTCTCTCACACACACACACACACACACACATTTTGCTTACCTCATCCCCATTCTCAGAGTCTATCTCTGTTCATTAAATTGTAGAGTACCAGTTTGCTGAACATAGCTTACTCAGCATGAATAGACCTATACTGATGGTACAGATGGTTCGGTCATAGACATTTGACGATGAAGGTCTCTTCCAATATGATGATTCCAATCCTCTGAGACTAGAAATATCTGTCTATGTATGTTTCCCTTACTGCTCTAAACAGTCTGTCCCACAAAGGCACCACGTTCCGTGGAGATCCCACGCGCGCACACACACACAGACATTATTATTACAATATTAATATGTCTCTTTCTTTATATCCTCACAATTAGGTTGGTGTAAAGAGGTGAGCATATTCAGAAATGGTACACAGTCGGGCCACAGCTGTTTGTGAGGGTTCTACAGGGGTACATCGTCGCTGTTTGTGAGGGTTCTACGGGGGTACATCACAGCTGTTTGTGAGGGTTCTACGGGGGTACATCGTCGCTGTTTGTGAGGGTTCTACGGGGGTACATCACAGCTGTTTGTGAGGGTTCTACAGGGGTACATCGTCGCTGTTTGTGAGGGTTCTACGGGGGTACATCACAGCTGTTTGTGAGGGTTCTACAGGGGTACATCACAGCTGTTTGTGAGGGTTCTACAGGGGTACATCACAGCTGTTTGTGAGGGTTCTACGGGGGTACATCACAGCTGTTTGTGAGGGTTCTACAGGGGTACATCACAGCTGTTTGTGAGGGTTCTACGGGGGTACATCACAGCTGTTTGTGAGGGTTCTACAGGGGTACATCACAGCTGTTTGTGAGGGTTCTACAATGTTCTCTTGGCTGATATGAGTTATAGTGTAGTTGGAAGGAATTGTAGGATATGTGAGTGGCACGTGGAATCTCTGGGCCAGAAATCCTTCTCAGAACTCTGTTTGTGGATGATGGGTGTTTGTCTATGAAGCCTTGGTGGGCTATATTGCTGGTAGTACAATGAGAACAGTGTGTGAGAGAAGAAGTGGGGAGAACCTATTGATACGGGGGTCCTGTATGGTTGAGACATTACTGAAGAGATACAGATATGGTATATCAACTATATTACTGATATAGGATGTTAAAGAGAGAGCTCCTCCCCCCACTGAATGATCTAAACCTCCTCTATCTTCATTGGGATTGATTGTATATTATTAGTATATTGTTTCTCATAACAAATATAGCTTCTAAAGTAAAACATCTGGGAATACTGGAACACACAGTGATGTTGTTATCGGAAGTACTATCCTCCAATCCCGGCGCAGCATGTTACAGGAAACAGGAAGTCGATAGAAAGTCAACAACAGGAATAGGAAGTGAGGTGTGGTCACCTGACCTCAACTCCGTCTATCCACTTCCTGTAAAGGCTGTGACAATCTGAAAGGCGCCTGATAAAAGGTCCTTGTCATCATTAGCAATATGCTCTGTGGGTAGCTGTCCGTCAGGCAGAGAGGGCGGGAACTGGTTACAGGCGGGGCAGGGTTGGCCACAGCCAATCAGACGAGACAAAAGGGGTCGGCCAAGGTCAACGTTCACGGTCACCTAGAGGGTCACAGGAACCCTTGTCCAATCACAGCCATGTCCTCCGTGCATGCAGAGGTCAGAGGGCTGAGGTTAAAAGTCAGGGGGTGGAGCAAGAGGTTCCCAGGTAGAGGATATTCATAGGACACAGACGTCCCGAGGCCCCACAGGAGTGGTGTGTGTGTGTGTTTGAATGCTGCACTGTGGGCCTAGCTAACACATAGATATAGCAACTGTTAAGTGGCTTGGGGTTGGAGTCCCGGGATATCACCACACACACTTATAGACGTGTCCATTTGTCTGCCCCCCTCCACCTCCGCTGTAACTCCTCACACTGCAGCGTGTCACTTCCTGTACGTCCCCTAGAGCTTCCTGCAGGCTGTGCTGAAGTCCTGTTGCATATCCATAGCACCCAGTTTCATCTTAATCTCCACCCCCAGACACAATTTGATTCAGTTTCTGTTCTTTCTAAACCTCCTCTACAGATGGGTTTACTTTATAATTTGAGTTTTCAAGTCAGAGAAATTTAAGAAAGGAGAAAATGTAAAAAAAAAAGAAGAAAAACTTCCACGGTCGGTCGCTAAAGGGAAGGGTTTTAACAAAGAGGAGTAAAGGTGGACGGATGGAGAGAGAGGAGGGGGGTAAGGAAAGGAGGGATGAAGGAGAGGAAGAGGGTAAGGAAAGGAGGGATGGAGGAGGATAAGGAAAGAAGGGATGAAGGAGAGGAAGAGGGTAAGGAAAGGAGGGATGGAGGAGGATAAGGAAAGGAGGGATGGAGGAGGAGGATAAGGAAAGGAGGGATGGAGGAGAATAAGGAAAGGAGGGATGGAGGAGAAGAAGAGGGTAAGGAAAGGAGGGATGGAGGAGGGGAGGAGGGTAAGGAAAGGAGGGATGGAGGAGGATAAGGAAAGGAGGGATGGAGGAGAGGAAGAGGGTAAGGAAAGGAGGGATGGAGGAGAAGAAGAGGGTAAGGAAAGAAGGGATGGAAGAGGATAAGGAAAGGAAGGATGGAGGAGGGGAGGAGGGTAAGGAAAGGAGGGATGGAGAAGGGTAAGGAAAGGAGGGAGGGAGGAGGGTAAGGAAAGGAGGGATGGAGAAGGGTAAGGAAAGGAGGGAGGGAGGAGGGTAAGGAAAGGAGGGATGGAGAAGGGTAAGGAAAGGAGGGAGGGAGGAGGGTAAGGAAATAGGGATGGAGAAGGGTAAGGAAAGGAGGGAGGGAGGAGGGTAAGGAAAGGAAGGATGGAGAAGGGTAAGGAAAGGAAGGATGGAGGAGTGGAGGGATAGTTGAAGAAAGCAGAGGAGGACATCACTCTTCCCATCAATCTTTGCTGGCGGCGGTGAGTTGCTGGACAGGGAGTTGGAGCTGGAGGGGGTCCCTCAGGCGTTTCAGATCTAACTCCACCTGGGGGGGGGGGGAGAATAGTATGAGAAATGTGTGAATTCCTTCTACAATTGCAAATTTTTTGTCATAACATTTCAATCCAGATTATAAAACCATGACAGGGTACATTTTGTGAAAGCATGTTAATGTGTGTTAATGTGTGCATGCCTGTGTTTGTCTGTGTGCTAGCATGCCAGCCTGCATCTGTTCCTGCCTACATAGGGTTGGTATCGGGGTTAGTGTCGGGGTTAATGTCGGGGATGGGGTTAGTGTCGGGGTTGGGGTCAGTGTCGGGGTTGGGGTCAGTGTCGGGGTCAGTGTCGGGTGGGGTTAGTGTCGGGGTTGGGGTTAATGTTGGGGTTGGGGTTAATGTTGGGGTTAGTGTCGGGGTTGGGGTTAGTGTCGGGGTTGGGGTTAGTGTCGGGGTTAGTGTCAGGGTTGGGGTTAGTGTCGGGGTTGGGGTTAGTGTCGGGGTTGGGGTTAGTATTGGGGTCAGTGTCGGGTGGGGTTAGTGTCGGGGATGGGGTTTATGTCGGGGGTGGGGTCAGTGTTGGGTGGGGTTAGTGTCGGGTCGGGGTCAGTGTCGGGGTTAGTGTCAAGGTTGGTGTCGGGGTTGGTGTCGTGGTCGGGGTCAGTGTCGGGGTTAGTGTCGGAGTTGGGGTCAATGTCGGGATCAGTGTCGGGGTTGGGGACAGTGTCGGGGTGGTGTCAGTGTTGGGGTTAGTGTCAGGGTAAATGTTGGGGTTAGTGTCGGGTTGGTGTTAGTGTCGGGGTTAGTGTCGGGGTCAGTGTCGGGGTTGGGGTAGTGTTTGGGTTAGTGTCGGGGTTGGGGTCAGTGTCGGGGTCAGTGTCGGGGTTAGTGTCGGGGTTAGTGTCAGTGTCGGGGTTAGTGTCGGGGTTGGGTTTAGTGTCGGGTTTGGTGTCAGTGTCGGGGTTAGTGTCGGGGATGGTGTCGGGGTCGGGGTTAGTGTCGGGGTTGTGGTCAGTGTCGGGGTCAGTGTCGGGGTTGGGGTCAGTGTCGGGGTCGGGGTTGGTGTCGGGGGGTTGGTGTCGGGGTTGGGGTCAGTGTCGGGGTTAGTGTCGGGGTTGGTGTCGTGGTTGGGGTTGGTGTCGTGGTTGGGGTTGGTGTCGTGGTCGGGGTTGGTGTCGGGGTTAGTGTCGGGGTTGGTGTCAGTGTCGGGGTTAGTGTCGGGGTTGGGGTTAGTGTCGGGGTTAGTGTCAATGTCGGGGTTAGTGTCGGGGTTGGTGTCAGTGTCGGGGTTGGTGTCGTGGTCGGGGTTAGTGTCGGGGTTGGTGTCAGTGTCGGGGTTAGTGTCGGGGTTGGGGTCAATGTCGGGGTTAGTGTCAGGGTAGTGTTTGGGTTAGTGTCGGGTGGGGTTAGTGTCGTGGTTGGGGTCAGTGTCGGGATTAGTGTCGGGGTTGGTGTCAGTGTCGGGGTTGGGTTTAGTGTCGGGTTTGGTGTCAGTGTCGGGGTTAGTGTCGGGGATGGTGTCGGGGTCGGGGTTAGTGTCGGGGTTGTGGTCAGTGTCGGGGTCAGTGTCGTGGTTGGGGTTAGTGTCGGGGTTGTGGTTAGTGTCGGAGTTAGTGTCGGGGTCAGTGTCGGGGTCGGGGTCAGTGTCGGGGTCGGGGTTAGTGTCGGGGTCAGTGTCGGGGTCGGGGTTAGTGTCTGGGTTAGTGTCGGGGTTGGTGTCAGTGTCGGGGTTCGTGTCGTGGTTGGGGTTGGTGTCGGGGTTAGTGTCGGGGTTGGTGTCAGTGTCGGGGTTAGTGTCGGGGTTGGGGTTAGTGTCGGGGTTAGTGTCAATGTCGGGGTTAGTGTCGGGGTTGGTGTCAGTGTCGGGGTTGGTGTCGTGGTCGGGGTTAGTGTCGGGGTTAGTGTCGTGGTCGGGGTCAGTGTCGGGGTTAGTGTCGGGGTTAGGGTCAATGTCGGGGTTAGTGTCAGGGTAGTGTTTGGGTTAGTGTCGGGTGGGGTTAGTGTCGTGGTTGGGGTCAGTGTCGGGGTTAGTGTCGGGGTTGGTGTCAGTGTCGGGGTTGGTGTCGTGGTCGGGGTTAGTGTCGGGGTTAGTGTCGGGGTTGGTGTCAGTGTCGGGGTTAGTGTCGGGGTTGGGGTCAATGTCGGGGTTAGTGTCGGGGTAGTGTTTGGGTTAGTGTCGGGTGGGGTTAGTGTCGTGGTTGGGGTCAGTGTCGGGGTTAGTGTCGGGTTTGGTGTCAGTGTCGGGGTTAGTGTCGGGGTTGGGGTCAATGTCGGGGTTAGTGTCGGGGTTGTGGTCAGTGTCGGGGTTAGTGTTTGAGTTGGTGTCGGGGTTGAGGTAGTGTTTGGGTTAGTGTCGGGTGGGGTTAGTGTCGGGGTTGGGGTCAGTGTCGGGGTCAGTGTCGGGGTTGGGGTCAGTGTCAGGGTCAGTGTCGGGGTCAGTGTCGGGGTCAGTGTAGGGGTTAGTGTCAGTAGCGAGGTTAGTGTTGGAGTTGGGAATAGTGTCGGGGTCAGTGTAGGGGTTAGTGTCAGTAGCGAGGTTAGTGTTGGAGTTGGGAATAGTGTAGGGGTTGGTGTCAGTAGCGAGGTTAGAGTTGGTGTTAGTGTCGCGGTCGTGGTTGGTGTCGGGTTCAGTGTCGGGGTTAGTTTTTGAGTTGGTGTCCGTGTCGGGGTTAGTGTTGGAGTTGGTGTCCGTGTCGGGGTTAGTGTTGGAGTTGGTGTCCGTGTCGGGGTTAGTGTCGGGGTTCGTGTTTGAGTTGGTGTCCGTGTCAGGGTTAGTGCCTACCTCAGCGATAGTGTCTTTCAGCTCGTTGTACTTGTAGATGTCAAAGCGTTGTCTCTTCACCCCCTTGTGGAAGAACAGCAGGTACTGTCTGTCCCTGGCGTCTGGGTAGATGTACTCCTACAGGACGGGGGATATTCTGTCACAATAACACAACACACAAATACACCTACTCCAGAATGCTACAACTTCTACTAAGGAATATACTGTATACATACTGTACACCAACAGGAAAACGAGGACACATCCGTGAATGAGCCAAACGCGAATGAGCCAAACGCGAATGAATCAAACGCGAATGAGCCAAACGCGAATGAACCAAACACGAATGAACCTGCTCCAAAAACGCTACTAGACTTTAAAAAAAGTGAAACTTGTTCTTTAAACACACAAACACAGTCTGGCCCTGTAAAATGCTTGGATTTGCTGTGTGCTATAGAGGGTGTGTGTGTGTGTGTGTGTGTGTGTGTGTTACCTGGCGTGTGAGTACGTAGTAGGAGTACATAGCCATGGCGGTAGCGTAGGTAATGAAGTAGGTGACAGGCTCCATGATGTCCCAGGAGTACTCCCACCAGGTGAGACGCGCCAGGATCCCAAACTGTGTTGCCATGTAGGCCATGCCCCCCCACAGCACCCAGGTGGTACGACGCTCCGCCTTACGACTCAGCTCCTCCCTCACCTGGGCAAACAGCCAATCAGAGACAGCCATCAGTCATAAAAAGGAACACCAACTCAGTTGTTAAGAATGTAGTGCTTGCAACACCAGGAAAGCGGGTTTGATTCCCGGGACCACACATTCCCCCCCCCCCGTGTCAAATCGCCAATTGGTAAACCTATCCATTATGGGATTAATTGACACAAACAAACATTACAATAATTCACTATGGTAATTAATGATCATTCTTCTTCCGGTGTTCTCTGCATTGCGCATTGCATAAAGAGTAAAAACAATAAAGTAGCGTTGGATAAAAGCATCAGCTAAGAGATAGATATAATATATAACTCACTCACTACCGTCACACTACCATCACTACCATCCATTGATTTGTGAATGAACTCTCCAAATGTGCTGGCTTGAGTCCATCCTTTCCTTGGGAGTAAACTGCTGAACACAGTTGTATTGAGCCTTTACTACCCCCCCCCCCCCCATGCTAAACATTAACCATGCAGTTCTCTATCCCCCCCCCTAAACATTAACCATGCAGTTCTCTACCCTCCCCCTAAACATTAACCATGCAGTTCTCTATCCCCCCCCCTAAACATTAACCATGCAGTTCTCTACCCCCCCCTATACATTAACCATGCAGTTCTCTACCCCCCCCTATACATTAACCATGCAGTTCTCTATCCCCCCCTTAACATTAACCATGCAGTTCTCTATCCCCCCCCATGCTAAACATTAACCATGCAGTTCTCTATCCCCCCCCCTAAACATTAACCATGCAGTTCTCTACCCCCCCTCTAAACATTAACCATGCAGTTCTCTACCCCCCCCTATACATTAACCATGCAGTTCTCTATCCCCCCCTTAACATTAACCATGCAGTTCTCTACCCCCCCCAAACATTAACCATGCAGTTCTCTACCCCCCCCCCTAAACATTAACCATGCAGTTCTCTACCCCCCCCCCCTAAACATTAACCATGCAGTTCTCTACCCCCCCCTCCTAAACATTAACCATGCAGTTCTCTATCCCCCCCCATGCTAAACATTAACCATGCAGTTCTCTACCCCCCCCCCCTAAACATTAACCATGCAGTTCTCTACCCCCCCCTAAACATTAACCATGCAGTTCTCTACCCCCCACCCCCTTAACATTAACCATGCAGTTCTCTACCCCCCCCCCCCCCCCCCCTAAACATTAACCATGCAGTTCTCTACCCCCCCCCCCCCCCCCCTAACATTAACCATAAAGTGAATGGAATTCTAAACACAGTAATTCATGTCCATCAGAAGACAGAAAAAAAGTGATATTTACAAATGTACTTAATGCCAATAAGTGACTGTGTGTGTTCCGTACCTTCTCTAGAGGACGTAGCTGTGAGTTGAGGTCCTCCAGTCTGACCACCAGTTCCTTCTCTTTACTAAGCTGATGCTCTTCTATACGCATGGTGGTGTAGAGCTGCTGAACCAGGAACTTAACGTCGTTCAGACGCTCTGCCTCGTCATTGGCTAGGAGATCTAAAGACACACACAGAGGGTTAGAAGGTAGAAACAGACAGGCTCTGCCTCGTCATTGGCTAGGAGATCTACAGACACACAGAGGGTTAGAAGGTAGAGACAGACAGACAGACAGACAGACAGACAGACAGACAAACAAATGCCTACTTTCACCTCTTAAAAGTATGAAGTACAAAATAAATGTGTTTTCATCTCCTGACCCCTGGTCAATCTCACCTCTCCGTGGCGGTCGAACCAGGTGTGTAACGTCGTTGATGACCAGGTTGAAGTCATCCAACAGCAGGATGTCTATCCCTGTAGAAGAGGCTACTCTCGCCCCATCTGGAGGGAGGGAGGGAGGGGAGAGGGGGAGGGGAGGAGGGAGGGAGGGGAGGAGGGAGGGGAGGGAGGGAGGGAGAGGGGAAACAGGGAGGGGAGAGGGGGAGGGAGGGAGAGGGGAGGGAGGGAGAGGGGAGGGAGGAGGGAGGGGAGAGGGAGAGGGAGGGGAGAGAGGGAGAGGGGGAGGGGAGGGAGAGAAGATGGAGAATGGAAAGAGACAAAGAGAGAGGGAGAGAGACAGAAACAAAGGGATATCAGTCATGAGACCACACTCTGCTACTTGAAACACACTTCACATCCTCATCATTTCATGGCAGTAACATTTAGCCTATTTCTCTGGCTTGTCTCCCAACTGGCACACTATTCCCTACATAGTGCACTACGTTTAACCAGGGACAATAGGGCTCTGGTCAGAGGTTGTGCACTATAAGGGTTGAAATAGGGAGCTATGTGAATGTAGAAAAGGCCTCTGAGACCTTCTAATGGAGATTGTGCCTGTGTCCCAAATTGATTCCTATTCCCTAGGCAGTGCACTACTTTTGATCAGACCCCTATCGGTAGTAGTGCACTAATTAGGGGAAAGGGTGCCATTTGGGAGGCAGGTCGGATATCACAGCCTCAGAGTGAAGACATCTGCACCACTTGTTAGAGGATAATGAGCACCATCGGTAATGGAGAATGGCTTCGTCCTGCACGGTACCCTATTCCATATAGAGTGCACTACTCCTGACCACTAAATAGGGAATAGGGTGCCATTTGGGAAGCACATAAATAATAATGAGCATCGGACTGAATGGGTATTGTGGCAATATGCCCGAATACTGATTGTACAGCGCGGGTAACTATTATCTACATAAGGGATAGGCAACTTTGATGGGGGGAGGGAGGGGGGGGAGGCACTCATCATGAGGGTTCGCAGTTAACTAGTGTCTTCAACAACCAGGATTACTACTGATTGTACAGCGCGGGTAACTATCATCTACATAAGGGATAGGCAACTTTGATGGGGGGAGGGAGGGGGGGAGGCACTCATCATGAGGGTTCGCAGTTAACTAGTGTCTTCAACAACCAGGATTACTACTGATTGTACAGCGCGGGTAACTATCATCTACATAAGGGATAGGCAACTTTGATGGGGGGAGGGAGGGGGGGGAGGCACTCATCATGAGGGTTCGCAGTTAACTAGTGTCTACAACAACCAGGATTACTACTGATTGTACAGCGCGGGTAACTATTATCTACATAAGGGATAGGCAACTTTGATGGGGGGAGGGAGGGGGGGGCACTCATCATGAGGGTTCGCAGTTAACTAGTGTCTACAACAACCAGGATTACTACTGATTGTACAGCGCGGGTAACTATTATCTACATAAGGGATAGGCAACTTTGATGGGGGGAGGGAGGGGGGGGGCACTCATTGTGAGGGTTCGCAGTTAACTAGTGTCTACAACAACCAGGATTACTACTGATAGAACAGAGTGGTTAACTAGTGTCTACAACAACCAGGATTACTACTGATAGAACAGAGTGGTTAACTAGTGTCAACAACAACCAGGATTACTACTGGTAGAACAGTGGTTAACTAGTGTCTACAACAACCAGGATTACTACTGATAGAGTGGTTAACTAGTGTCTACAACAACCAGGATTACTACTGATAGAGTGGTTAACTAGTGTCTACAACAACCAGGATTACTACTGGTAGAACAGAGTGGTTAACTAGTGTCTACAACAACCAGGGTTACTACTGATAGAGTGGTTAACTAGTGTCTACAACAACCAGGATTACTACTGATAGAGTGGTTAACTAGTGTCCACAACAACCAGGATTACTACTGATAGAACAGAGTGGTTAACTAGCGTCTACAACAACCAGGATTACTACTGGTAGAACAGAGTGGTTAACTAGTGTCTACAACAACCAGGATTACAACTGGTAGAACAGAGTGGTTAACTAGTGTCTACAACAACCAGGATTACTACTGGTAGAACAGAGTGGTTAACTAGTGTCTACAACAACCAGGATTACTACTGGTAGAACAGAGTGGTTAACTAGTGTCTACAACAACCAGGATTACAACTGGTAGAACAGAGTGGTTAACTAGTGTCTACAACAACCAGGATTACTACTGGTAGAACAGAGTGGTTAACTAGTGTCTACAACAACCAGGATTACAACTGGTAGAACAGAGTGGTTAACTAGTGTCTACAACAACCAGGATTACAACTGGTAGAACAGAGTGGTTAACTAGTGTCTACAACAACCAGGATTACTACTGGTAGAACAGAGTGGTTAACTAGTGTCTACAACAACCAGGATTACAACTGGTAGAACAGAGTGGTTAACTAGTGTCTACAACAACCAGGATTACTACTGGTAGAACAGAGTGGTTAACTAGTGTCTACAACAACCAGGATTACTACTGATAGAACAGAGTGGTTAACTAGTGTCTACAACAACCAGGATTACTACTGGTAGAACAGAGTGGTTAACTAGTGTCTACAACAACCAGGATTACTACTGGTAGAACAGAGTGGTTAACTAGTGTCTACAACAACCAGGATTACTACTGGTAGAACAGAGTGGTTAACTAGTGTCTACAACAACCAGGATTACTACTGATAGAGTGGTTAACTAGTGTCTACAACAACCAGGATTACTACTGATAGAGTGGTTAACTAGTGTCCACAACAACCAGGATTACTACTGATAGAACAGAGTGGTTAACTAGCGTCTACAACAACCAGGATTACTACTGGTAGAACAGAGTGGTTAACTAGTGTCTACAACAACCAGGATTACAACTGGTAGAACAGAGTGGTTAACTAGTGTCTACAACAACCAGGATTACTACTGATAGAACAGAGTGGTTAACTAGTGTCTACAACAACCAGGATTACTACTGATAGAACAGAGTAGTTAACTAGCGTCTACAACAACCAGGATTACAACTGGTAGAACAGAGTGGTTAACTAGTGTCTACAACAACCAGGATTACTACTGA
Organism: Oncorhynchus clarkii lewisi; assembly: GCF_045791955.1. Taxonomy (NCBI): domain Eukaryota; kingdom Metazoa; phylum Chordata; class Actinopteri; order Salmoniformes; family Salmonidae; genus Oncorhynchus; species Oncorhynchus clarkii. Next base: position 6,061,486 of record NC_092162.1, on the reverse strand, counting down.
TAGAGTGGTTAACTAGTGTCTACAATAACCAGGATTACTACTGATAGAGTGGTTAACTAGTGTCCACAACAACCAGGATTACTACTGATAGAACAGAGTGGTTAACTAGCGTCTACAACAACCAGGATTACTACTGGTAGAACAGAGTGGTTAACTAGTGTCTACAACAACCAGGATTACAACTGGTAGAACAGAGTGGTTAACTAGTGTCTACAACAACCAGGATTACTACTGATAGAACAGAGTGGTTAACTAGTGTCTACAACAACCAGGATTACTACTGATAGAACAGAGTAGTTAACTAGCGTCTACAACAACCAGGATTACAACTGGTAGAACAGAGTGGTTAACTAGTGTCTACAACAACCAGGATTACTACTGATAGAGTGGTTAACTAGTGTCTACAACAACCAGGATTACTACTGATAGAGTGGTTAACTAGTGTCCACAACAACCAGGATTACTACTGATAGAACAGAGTGGTTAACTAGCGTCTACAACAACCAGGATTACTACTGGTAGAACAGAGTGGTTAACTAGTGTCTACAACAACCAGGATTACAACTGGTAGAACAGAGTGGTTAACTAGTGTCTACAACAACCAGGATTACTACTGATAGAACAGAGTGGTTAACTAGTGTCTACAACAACCAGGATTACTACTGATAGAACAGAGTAGTTAACTAGCGTCTACAACAACCAGGATTACAACTGGTAGAACAGAGTGGTTAACTAGTGTCTACAACAACCAGGATTACTACTGATAGAGTGGTTAACTAGTGTCTACAACAACCAGGATTACTACTGATAGAGTGGTTAACTAGTGTCCACAACAACCAGGATTACTACTGATAGAACAGAGTGGTTAACTAGCGTCTACAACAACCAGGATTACTACTGGTAGAACAGAGTGGTTAACTAGTGTCTACAACAACCAGGATTACTACTGATAGAACAGAGTGGTTAACTAGTGTCTACAACAACCAGGATTAGTACTGATAGAACAGAGTGGTTAACTAGTGTCTACAACAACCAGGATTACTACTGATAGAACAGAGTGGTTAACTAGTGTCTACAACAACCAGGATTACTACTGATAGAACAGAGTGGTTAACTAGTGTCTACAACAACCAGGATTACTACTGGTAGAACAGAGTGGTTAACTAGTGTCTACAACAACCAGGATTACTACTGATAGAACAGAGTGGTTAACTAGTGTCTACAACAACCAGGATTACTACTGGTAGAACAGAGTGGTTAACTAGTGTCTACAACAACCAGGATTACTACTGGTAGAACAGAGTGGTTAACTAGTGTCTACAACAACCAGGATTACTACTGGTAGAACAGAGTGGTTAACTAGTGTCTACAACAACCAGGATTACTACTGATAGAGTGGTTAACTAGTGTCTACAACAACCAGGATTACTACTGATAGAGTGGTTAACTAGTGTCCACAACAACCAGGATTACTACTGATAGAACAGAGTGGTTAACTAGCGTCTACAACAACCAGGATTACTACTGGTAGAACAGAGTGGTTAACTAGTGTCTACAACAACCAGGATTACAACTGGTAGAACAGAGTGGTTAACTAATTTAAGGCCCTGTCTGTGCTGCATTTAAAAAAAATTTTAACCTTTATTTAACTAGGCAAGTCAGTTAAGAACAAATTCTTATTTACAATGACGGCCTACATGCTCTTCATGGTTGTGGTATAGCTGTGTGGTTGTGTGTGTTTATTTCATTTCACCTTTATTTAACCAGGTAGGCTAGTTGAGAACAAGTTCTCATTTACAACTGCGGCCTGGCCAAGATAAAGCATAGCAGTGCGACACAAACAACAACACAGAGTTACACATGGAATAAACAAACATACAATCAATAATACAATAGAAAAAGTCTATATACAGTGAGTGCAAATGAGGTAGGATAAGGGAGGTAAAGCAATAAATAGGCCATAGTGGTGAAATAATTACAATATAGCAATTAAACACTGGAATGGTAGATGTGCAGAAGATGAGTGTGCAAGTAGAGATACTGGGGTGCAAAGGAGCAAAATAAATACAGTATGGGATGAGGTTGTTGGATGGGCTATTTACAGATGGGCTATGTACAGGTGCAGTGATCTGTGAGCTGCTCTGATAGCTGGTGCTTAAAGCTAGTGATGGAGATATGAGTCTCCAGCTTCAGTGATTTTTGCAGTTCGTTCCAGTCATTGGCAGCAGAGAACTGGAAGGAAAGGCGACCAAAGGAGGAATTGGCTTTGGGGGTGACCAGAGAGATATAGCCGCTGGAGTGCGTTCTACGGGTGGGTGCTGCTATGGTGATCAGTGAGCTGAGATAAGGCGGGGCTTTACCTAGCAAAGACTTATAGATGACCTGGAGCCAGTTTGGCGACGAATATGAAGCGAGGGCCAGCCAACGAGAGCATACAGGTCACAGTGGTGGGTAGTGTATGGGGCTTTGGTAACAAAACGGATGGCACTGTGATATAATGCATCCAATTTGTTGAGTAGAGTGTTGGAGGCTATTTTGTAAATTACATCCCCGAAGTCGAGGATCGGTAGAATAGTCAGTTCTACAAGGGTATGTTTGGCAGCATGAGTGAAGGAGGCTTTGTTGCGAAATAGGAAGCCGATTCTAGATTTAATTTTGGATTGGAGATGCTTAATGTGAGTCTGGAAGGAGAGTTTACAGTCTAACCAGACACCTAGGTATTTGTAGTTGTCCACGTATTCTAAGTCAGAGCCGTCCAGAGTAGTGATGTTGGACAGGCGAGCAGGTGCAGGTAGCGATCGGTTGAAGAGCATGCATTTAGTTTTACTTGTATTTAAGAGCAATTGGAGGCCACAGAAGGATAATTGTGTGGCATTGAAGCTCGTCTGGAGGTTAGTTAACACAGTGTCCAAAGAAGGGCCAGATGTATACAGAATTCTGTTGTCTGCGTAGAGGTGGATCAGAGAATCACCAGCAGCAAGAGCGTCATCATTGATGTATAGAGACTGCCAGAGGTCCGGACAACAGGCCCTCCGATTTGACACACTGAACTCTGTCTGAGAAGTAGTTGGTGAACCAGGCGAGGCAATCATTTGAGAAACCAAAGCTGTTGAGTCTTCCGATAGAATGTTGTGATTGACAGAGCCGAAAGCCTTGGCCAGGTCGATGAAGACGGCTGCACAGTACTGTCGATTATCGATGGCAGTTATGATATCGTTTAGGACCTTGAGCGTGGCTGAGGTGCACCCGTGAACAGCTCGGAAACCAGATTGCATCGTGGAGAAGGTACGGTGCGATTCGAAATGGTCGGTGATCTATTTGTTAACTTGGCTTTTGAAGACCTTAGAAAGAAAAGGTAGGATAGATGTGTGTGTTTGCGTGTGTGAGTGTGTGTGTGTGTGTTACCTGTAGAGTAGATGGCTACACGGTCGATACCCCTGTCCTCTGTCTGCAGCTGTGTGAGGAACACCCCAACACAGTCACTGAGGGGCTTCAGAGTGAACTGGCATCGCTCCCTACGGGACGGCAAACTGACCGAGATCACCGGCAGTCCATTCTGGTACACCACCGTCACCTCTGGAGGGGGGCAGGAGACAACAACATGATTTCATACACATACTCCCCCCTCCCCCATTCCCTTAGCTACTGTACCCCTCCCCCACTCCCTTAGCTACTGTACCCCTCCCCCATTCCCTTAGCTACTGTACCCCTCCCCCACTCCCTTAGCTACTGTACCCCTCCCCCACTCCCTTAGCTACTGTACCCCTCCCCCACTCCCTTAGCTACTGTACCCCTCCCCCATTCCCTTAGCTACTGTACCCCTCCCCCACTCCCTTAGCCCTCTCTCTCCCTCTCTCTCCCTCTCTCTCTCTCCCTCTCTCTCCCTCTCTCTCCCTCTCCATAACCTTTCAGTTCTCCTCAGAACAGATGCCAGTTTCTCCTTCAAAATTAATGACTGCTGGCTGTGGCTGAGAGAGAGAGAGACTGCTGAGCTGTTCGCTCCAAACTAACGTCCCACCAAGTTTTCGGGCAGGCTAATCAACTCCCGGTTTCTCTCCAGTGATGGGTCAAGGCCATCTTTGTCTCTCCAGAGCTGAGGAGAAACTGTTTCTGGGTCCAGGGCTGACAGGGGAATTAAGGACTCAGTCTACTGTTCTAAAACAACAACACAGACTGCTGGTGCTGATTAGTACTGACAAGCTAACCTGACAGGGGAATCCCAGGCATCTACTGTACTGAGCTCATATCAGGCCAAAACTCCTATCTCTGACGAGTAGTATTGGCAAACTATATTAAGCAGAATGCAGACTCTCTGAATCTGTCAGGGGAAGCCCTACCCCCTCTCTACCTCTCTGGGTCTGTCAGGGGAAGCCCCTACCCCCTCTCTACCTCTCTGGGTCTGTCAGGGGAAGCCCCTACCCCCTCTCTACCTCTCTGGGTGTGACAGGGGAAGCCCCTACCCATCTGTACCTCTCTGGATCTGTCAGGGGAAGCCCCTACCCCCTCTCTACCTCTCTGGATCTGTCAGGGGAAGCCCCTACCCCCTCTCTACCTCTCTGGGTCTGACAGGGGAAGCCCCTACCCCATCTCTACCTCTCTGGGTCTGACAGGGGAAGCCCCTACCCCCATTCTACCTCACCGAATCTGTCAGGGGAAGCCCCTACCCCTCTCTACCTCACTGAATCTGTCAGGGGAAGACCCTACCCCCTCTCTACCTCTCTGGATCTGACAGGGGAAGCCCCTACCCCCTCTCTACCTCTCTGGATCTGACAGGGGAAGCCCCTACCCCCTCTCTACCTCACTGAATCTGACAGGGGAAGCCCCTACCCCTCTCTACCTCACTGAATCTGTCAGGGGAAGCCCCTACCCCCTCTCTACCTCACTGAATCTGTCAGGGGAAGCCCCTACCCCCTCTCTACCTCACTGAATCGGACAGGGGAAGCCCCTACCCCCTCTCTACCTCTCTGGGTCTGACAGGGGAAGCCCCTACCCCCTCTCTACCTCTCTGGATCTGACAGGGGAAGCCCCTACCCCCTCTCTACCTCTCTGGGTCTGACAGGGGAAGCCCCTACCCCTCTCTACCTCTCTGGATCTGACAGGGGAAGCCCCTACCCCTCTCTACCTCTCTGGGTCTGACAGAGGAAGCCCCTACCTCCTCTATACCTCTCTGGATCTGACAGGGGAAGCCCCTACCCCCTCTATACCTCTCTGGATCTGACAGGGGAAGCCCCTACCCCCTCTCTACCTCTCTGGATCTGTCAGGGGAAGCCCCTACCCACTCTCTACCTCTCTGGATCTGTCAGGGGAAGCCCCTACCCCCTCTCTACCTCTCTGGATCTGTCAGGGGAAGCTCCTACCCCCTCTCTACCTCTCTGGATCTGACAGGGGAAGCCCCTACCCCTCTCTACCTCTCTGGATCTGACAGGGGAAGCCCCTACCCCCTCTCTACCTCACTGAATCTGACAGGGGAAGCCCCTACCCCTCTCTACCTCACTGAATCTGTCAGGGGAAGCCCCTACCCCCTCTCTACCTCACTGAATCTGTCAGGGGAAGCCCCTACCCCCTCTCTACCTCACTGAATCGGACAAGGGAAGCCCCTACCCCCTCTATACCTCTCTGGGTCTGACAGGGGAAGCCCCTACCCCCTCTCTACCTCTCTGGATCTGACAGGGGAAGCCCCTACCCCCTCTCTACCTCTCTGGGTCTGACAGGGGAAGCCCCTACCCCTCTCTACCTCTCTGGATCTGACAGGGGAAGCCCCTACCCCTCTCTACCTCTCTGGGTCTGACAGGGGAAGCCCCTACCTCCTCTATACCTCTCTGGATCTGACAGGGGAAGCCCCTACCCCCTCTATACCTCTCTGGATCTGACAGGGGAAGCCCCTACCCCCTCTCTACCTCTCTGGATCTGTCAGGGGAAGCCCCTACCCCCTCTCTACCTCTCTGGATCTGTCAGGGGAAGCCCCTACCCCCTCTCTACCTCTCTGGATCTGTCAGGGGAAGCTCCTACCCCCTCTCTACCTCTCTGGATCTGACAGGGGAAGCCCCTACCCCTCTCTACCTCTCTGGATCTGACAGGGGAAGCCCCTAGCCCCTCTCTACCTCTCTGGGTCTGACAGGAGAAGCCCCTACCCCCTCTCTACCTTTGACTTGAGGCCTGAGGCTCTACCTTGAGTCCTGAGCACCATCTCAAAGTCAGCTGTTCCACAACAATCTGTTTCTGACTGAAAAACCTATATGACTCAGCACCAAACCACATTACCCAGAATGCCTCCATGACAGAGTGCTGTATAAACACTCACCTTCTGGAGTGGTGGAGGAACTCAGTAGTCTCTGGCCCTGCCATGAGGGGGCACCCCTCCATCCCTAGAGAGAGAGAGACAGAGAGAGAGAGAGACAGAGAGAGAGAGAGACAGAGAGAGACAGAGAGAGACAGAGAGAGAGAGAGACAGAGAGAGAGAGAGAGACAGAGAGAGAGAGCGAGAGAGAGAGAGAAAGAAAAGTATTATATTGTCTGTTTGAAATCAACTTGACAAATACCAGTTCAGCCTCTTCATTTAAACAGACAAATCAGTTTGTACACAATGTGTTGTCTAAATAACTTTTGATTTGAATTCAAAAAGGACAGACACTATATATTGTTTACAGAAACATTATTTTACCAGATGAGCAACTGAATGCATTCTGACTGTCAGAGTAATGGGAGAGTTTTACACAGTAGAAACAAGTTATAACACACACAGCTGTCTGAGCAGGGAGGAAAGAGGTGCTAGGACACCTCCCCTTCCCTCCCTCCCATCCCTCCCTCCTTCCCCTCCCCTCCCTCCCGATAGTTAGTTCCTATTTGGTCTCCGCATGAGTTGAATTAGTTTAGGGACAACACAAGACAGTATGTCACTGTTGCCCTGAGCATAGAGGAAGCCTTTTAAAGGCAGACAAGGCCTGTCAGAATTACTCCCACAGAGAGAATTAAAGGAGGGGGAAAGAGAGGGGGAGGAAAGGGAGAGGAGAGGGAGAGGAGAGGGAGAGGGGGAGGAGAGGGTGAGGAGAGGGAGAGGAGAGGGGGAGGAGAGGGAGAGAAGAGTGCACGAGGATGAGAAACAGGGTGTCTGGTACGTCTCTCCGTCAGGGTACGTCTCTCCGTCAGCGTACGTCTCTCCGTCAGGGTGTCTGGGTACATCTCTCCGTCAGGTATGTCAGTATCCCTGTAGAATCTGGTCCTGTGATGTCCTCTCTGGGCCCAGTATCCCTGTAGCATCTGGTCCTGTGATGTCCTCTCTGGGCCCAGTATCCCTGTAGAATCTGGTCCTGTGATGTCCTCTCTGGGCCCAGTATCCCTGTAGAATCTATCTCTGCTCCTGTGTATTATCAGTCACTTTAGCCCCACTTGTATGTACATGACCTACCTCAATGACCTGGTACCCCTGAACATTGACCCGGTACTGGTACTCCGTGTATATAGTCAAGTTATCGTTACTCAGTGTGTATTTATTCCTCGTGGTATAATTGTTCTAGAATTTCTGTATTTTCTTACTCTCTCCATTGTTGGGAAGGGCCGTAATCATTTCACTGTCAGTCTACGCCTGTTGTTTGTGAAGGATGTGACGAATAATATTTGATTTGAGTCACCTGTGGCGCAGTGGGCCCTGTGGCGCAGTGGGCCCTGTGGCGCAGTGGGTTCCTGTATCCATCTCTGTACTGTGACAAAGTAAAACCTGGGGTGCAGCTCTTCCATGGAGACTCAAGTCCCACCTGACAGTCAGCCAGTCAATCAGTCAGCCAGTCGATCATTGATTAGCTTGCCATCTGTCAATCAGAGAATGAGTCTGCCAAACACTGCATTAGCCAGACTGGGCTTTCAGTCCAACAGCCAGACTAAGCCCGACCTTGACAACTGTTACAGAATGCACACACCAGCTCCATCTCTCAGCTGTTTACATGGCGGCAGGTAGCCTAGCGGTCAGAGAGTTGGGCTAGTAACCCAAATTGCTCCAATTGCCCTGGCCGTGACCCCACTCTCCAATGGTGTCTCACACAAGAGAGTTGAGATACGCAAAAAAAAAAAAACATTTCCAATTCACATATGGCAATTAAATTTACACAAATATAAGCAGTTCCCAACAGATTATTATTATTATGTTTACCAAAACAGTGGTGGGGTGGACACTGTTTTTGAGGTGTCAGGAAATGTATATACAGTGGGCTCCAAAATTACTGCCACCCCTGACTGGCAATGCACAAACAATACTTAAAAAAAATATAAACAATATAATTATGGAGATAAACTCAAAATACCAACATGAGAGAAATACTGTACTTTTATGTTTCAAAATCATTTATTGATTTAATTAAAAATCAATGTCCTCCAAATCAAGGATAAACAATTAATGGCACCTTTAAATATTATTGTAAATAACATCTACCAACATTAAAACAGGAATTAAATTCCACTTCTTTAAGTTTCTTTAAGTCTTAAGGAACTATATTGAGCCATTACATCACTTCCTGTTTCACTAGGGTATAAACATGAGGTAACACGCATGCAATATCCCTTTGTCATCCAACACGATGAAGAAAACAAAAGAACTGGCAGTTGAAAAGAGACAGATGGTCGTAGACCTTCATAAATCTGGAAATGGCTAAAAGGAGATTCACAAACGATTGAATATACCACTGAGCATCGTCAGGACAATTATTAAAACATTCAAAAGATATGGAACAGTTGAAAACCTCACGGATAAAGGACGCAAATGCATTTTGCCCCCCAAGATAGGGAGGAGGATGGTGAGAGAAGCAACTAAATCCCCAAGAATCACTGAAAGAGTTGCAGGCCTTGGTGTGTCTTGGGGTCACCAGGTTTCAAAAAGCACCATCAGACTCCACCTCCACATCCACAGGCTCTTTGGAAGGGTTGCCAGAAGAAAGCACCATCAGACTCCACCTCCACAACCACAGGCTCTTTGGAAGGGTTGCCAGAAGAAAGCACCACCAGACTCCACCTCCACAACCACAGGCTCTTTGGAAGGGTTGCCAGAAGAAAGCACCATCAGACTCCACCTCCACATCCACAGGCTCTTTGGAAGGGTTGCCAGAAGAAAGCACCATCAGACTCCACCTCCACAACCACAGGCTCTTTGGAAGGGTTGCCAGAAGAAAGCACCATCAGACTCCACCTCCACAACCACAGGCTCTTTGGAAGGGTTGCCAGAAGAAAGCACCATCAGACTCCACCTCTACAACCACAGGCTCTTTGGAAGGGTTGCCAGAAGAAAGCACGATCAGACTCCACCTCCACAACCACAGGCTCTTTGGAAGGGTTGCCAGAAGAAAGCACCATCAGACTCCACCTCCACAACCACAGGCTCTTTAGAAGGGTTGCCAGAAGAAAGCACCATCAGACTCCACCTCCACAACCACAGGCTCTTTGGAAGGTTGCCAGAAGAAAGCACCATCAGACTCCACCTCCACAACCACAGGCTCTTTAGAAGGGTTGCCAGAAGAAAGCACCATCAGACTCCACCTCCACAACCACAGGCTCTTTAGAAGGGTTGCCAGAAGAAAGCACCATCAGACTCCACCTCCACAACCACAGGCTCTTTGGAAGGGTTGCCAGAAGAAAGCCCTTTCTGACCCTAAGACACAGACACAAAGCGCTTGGAGTTTACCAAACATAATTTAAATTATGATTGGAAGAATGTGCTCTGGTCCGATGAGACCAAAATTGAACGTTTTAGTCAGAAACAGCGTCAAAACAGAGATGCATACAAGGAGAGGCACCTCATACCCACGGTGAAATATGGAGGGGGGTCAGTGATGTTTTGGGGCTGTTTTAATTCCAGAGGTCCAGGGGCACTGGTTAAGATAAATGGCATAATCAATTCCACTAAGTACCAGGCAATTTTGGCTGACAATCTGGTTGCCTCTGCCAGAAGGCTGGGACTTGGCCATAGGTGGTCTCTCCAACAAGACAATGACCCAAACCATACCTCAAGATCCACACAGAAATGGTTATGTGACAACAAAATCAATGTTCTGTCATGGCCGGACCTCAAACCAATCGAAAACATGTAGGCTGAGTGGAAGAGGGAAGTTGATAAGCACAAACCCAAGAATGTGAAGGATCTTGAAAGGATCTGCATAGAGGAATGGCCCAAAATCCCTCCAAATGTGTTCCTTAACCTTGTCAAACATTACAGGAAAGTCCATGCTGTTATCCTTACCAGAGGTGGTTGCACTAAATACTAAATGAGGAGTGCCAATAATTATGAAACCTTGATTTTAGTGAAATGTATTTTGTATTAAATAATTGTATGATTTTGGTGGGTTCCATTGGAACATTATTAAAGTACAGTATTTCTCACATGTTGGTATTTTTGAGTTTCTCTTTACAATTATATTGTTTATATTGTTTAATGTATTGTTTGTGCATTGCCAGTCAGTGGAGCCAGTCTTTTTGGACCCCAATGTATATATCATATTTTTTTAACACATATTTAACCACATTTTTAGGGTAGGCATAAAACTACCTCCAGACGGATCCCGGTAACCGGGCCACCTCCAGACGGATCCTGGTAACCGGGCCACCTCCAGACGGATCCCGGTAACCGGGCCACCTCCAGACGGATCCCGGTAACCAGGCTACCTCCAGAAGGATCCCGGTAACCAGGCTACCTCCAGACGGATCCCGGTAATCGGGCTACCTCCAGACGGATCCCGATAACCGGGCTACCTCCAGACGGATCCCGGTAACCAGGTTACCTCCAGACGGATCCCGGTAGCCAGGTTACCTCCAGACGGATCCCGGTAGCCAGGTTACCTCCAGACGGATCCCGGTAGCCAGGTTACCTCCAGACGGATCCCGGTAACCAGGCCACCTCCAGACGGATCCCGGTCAACCAGGCCACCTCCAGACGGATCCCGGTAACCGGGCCACCTCCAGACGGATCCCGGTAACCGGGCCACCTCCAGACGGATCCCGGTAACCAGGCCACCTCCAGACGGATCCCGGTAACCGGGCCACTTCCAGACGGATCCCGGTAACCGGGCCACCTCCAGACGGATCCCGGTCAACCAGGCCACCTCCAGACGGATCCCGGTAACCAGGCCACCTCCAGACGGATCCCGGTAACCAGGCCACCTCCAGACGGATCCCGGTAAGCAGGCCACCTCCAGACGGATCCCGGTAGCCGGGCCACCTCCAGACGGATCCCGTGACACTTGTGGGGGTTGTAGAGCGGAGAACACCATCGTGTTCGCGAGAGTCTCATCTTTCCATATATATATATATATATATATATATATATATAGGTAGCCCGGTTACCGGGATCCGTCTGGAGGTAGCCCGGTTACCGGGATCCGTCTGGAGGTAGTTTTATGCCTACCCCCCCCAAAAAATGACATATATATATATATATCTGTATATATATTATCATATATTCGTTTTTGTGGGTCAAACCGTTCGGAAGCTACAGACGATTACGTGAGAAGACAGATGTCCCAGGATGACCTCACGGTCTGAGAAACACCGCTGTAGCTCGACCACCTGTCACCGCGGATACGGAAAGCCGCCATTGGCAGATGCGGTGTATTGAGACAAATCAAACAACAAAAAAACAGATATATCTGGTTTAAACTGAAGGATTTTGATGGGATTTATTATGTTACTTAGATTAACGTACCGGGTGCGTTAACAGACTCCAGGAGGCTATTACAACGCCTCTCTCTAGACCTCTGAATCAGCCGACGAAGCAAGAAACGCCTCAGTTTGATATCTGCTGATGCTTAAAGGGCATCAACCTTAAATAATACTACATTTCCTTCCCTTAATAAACACCCTTTGAGCCCCAAAACTTGATCTAACTATAAAAAGGTTTGAGCCGAATCTTCGTTATTGCTATGTTTTCAGATACAGACCGGGAGGATGTCGAGAGGACACATAGAGCCAGACAGCTGCAACGAAACACTCATTCACACAGACACACAGGCTAATCTCACACAGACACACAGGCTCACACAGACACACAGGCCAGTCTGGATAGCACCACATGAAACACAGTCTAAAATGCACCTGCCTTCCTGACAGTGTGTGTGTGTGTATGTGTGTGTCGTATAGCATGCATATGTGTGTGTGTTGCTTGTGATAGATATCGCTTAGCTAGCACACATACAAGAGCTTGCCAGGATGAAAAACTATAACCTAATTTTAGTCGTAACACACACCCTGTTACCCAAGGGAGTGTGTGTGTATGTGTGTGTGTCGGTAACGATTAGCAGCAGCGCAATGTAATACTGATTACTATGCTGAGACTGCTGCTGATCAGATTGTGCAGAGAGAGACATTCTGTAATGTGTGTGTGTGTGCTTGTGTGTGCCTCTACTCTTCTGGGAAGGCTTTCCACTAGATGTTGGAACATTGCTGCGGGGACTTGCTTCCACTCAGCCACAAGAGCATTAGTGAGGTCGGTCACTGATGTTGGGCGATTAGGCCTGGCTCACAGTCGCTGTTCCAATTCATCCCAAAGGTGTTCGATGGAGTTAAGGTCAGGGCTCTGTGGAGGCCAGTCAAGTTCTTCCACAACGATCTCGACAAACCATTTCTGTATGGGCCTTGCTTTATGCACAGGGTCACTGTCATGCTGAAACAGGAAAGGGTCTTCCCCAAACTGTTGCCACAAAGTTGGAAGCACAGAATCATCTAGAATGTCATTGTATGCTGTAACGTTAAGATTTCCCTTCACTGGAACTAAGGGGCCTCCTCCACCAAACTTTACAGTTGGGCACTACACATTGGGGCAGGTAGCGTTCTCCTGGCATCCGCCAAACCCTGATACATCCGTCGGACTGCCAGATGGTGAAGTGTCATTCATCACTCCAGAGAACGCATTTCCACTGCTCCAGAGTCCACGAGCTTCACACCATTCCAGCCACGGCAAACACACACACTGACAGCGTCATTGCATTTTGGTACACCAGAATTCCATTCATTTCCAATGAAACGCGGCGCTGCAGAGGCAGTTGCAGTGCGTTGTGGTACATTGGGTTTATCAAACGTACAGTTGAAGTCAGAAGTTTACATACACCGTAGCCAAATACATTTAAACTCAGTTTTTCACAATTCCTGACATTTAATTCCAGTAAAAAATCCCTGTCTTAGGTCAGTTAGGATCACCACTTTATTTTAAGAATGTGAAATGTCAGAATAATAGTAGAGAGAATGATTTATTTCAGCTTTTATTTCTTTCTTCACATTCCCAGTGGGTCAGAAGTTTACATACACTCAATTAGTATTTGGTAGCATTGCCTTTAAAGTGTTTAACTTGGATCAAACATTTCAGGTAGCCTTCCACAAGCTTCCCACAATAAGTTGGGTGAATTCTGGCCCATTCCTCCTGACAGAGCTGGTGTAACTGAGTCAGGTCTGTAGGCCTTTTTGCTCACACACACATTTTTTGTTCTGCCAACAAATTTTCTATAGGATGGAGGTCAGGGCTTTGTGATGATCACTCCAATACCTTGACTTTGTTGTCCTTAAGCCATTTTGCCACAACTTTGGAAG